>NW_028288890.1:0-306414 GCF_059628265.1 Tinamus guttatus
CACCCCTGGGAAACACCTTCTGCATGGCCATCTGCATGGATGATAAGTTGACCATGAGAGAGCAGCGTGCTGTTGTGGCCAAGGCCAGTGGGATCCTGGGGTGCATTAAGAAGAGCGTCTCCAGCAGATCCTGCCCCTCTACTCAGCCCTAGTGAGGCCGCATCTGGAGTATTGTGTCCAGTTCTGGGCTCCACAGGACAAGAGGGATGTGGAGCTGCTGGAGAGAGTCCAGCGCAGGGCTACAAGGATGATCAGGGGCCTGGAACATCTGCCCTATGAGGAGAGGCTGAGGGAGCTGGGCCTGTTCAGCTGGAGAAGAGAAGGCTGAGAGGGGATGTGATCGGTGTCTATAAGTACCTCAAGGGAGGGAGTGCAGAGGATGGTGCTGGTCTCTTTTCAGTGATGGCCAAACCCCGCTTGGACGCAGCCCTGTGCCACGTGCTTTAGGTGACCCTGCGTATGCAGGGGGGTTGGACTAGATGATCTCTAGAGGTCCCTTCCAACCCTAAGCATTCTATGATTCTATGATTCTATGGCCAGAGGCTGGTCCTGCTGCTGCAAGCCCCATCGTTGAAAACCCAGGGCTCGTGCCAGCCAGCCTGGGCTGCCCCTGCTTTCCCCCCGCCGGCCGCCGGGCTGTTATCGGATCGCAGGGGACAGACATGGCCTTACTTGGGTGTCTGCGCTGGGGCCTCCCTGCTCCTGGCAGCTCTCCCTGCTGGCAGCCGGCCCCTGTCCCGCAGCGGGACTCGGGTCGCGCTGCGCAGAGCGTTTATCGATACGAGCGGCTCCGCCGAGCCAAGGTTTATCGCCTCGGCGCTGAGCCGCTATCGCTCCGAAGGGAAATCGATGCCGGGCGCACGCCTTCCGCATCGATCGCCGCCGCCACCAGCTGCAGCGGGGTCGGCGTCCCCGTCAATACCCCGGGATTAATTAAGACATGGAAGAGCAGCAACGCTCTAATGCTGAAGCTAATTGGAGCTGAGATCGCTCCGTAGCGGGAGCTGTTGGTGTCACGCACGGTGATGCTCTACGCTGTCCCTGAGGTTGGAAGCCGGCTGCTTTTCCCCTCGGATCCAGCCACTGAGGCCAAGCAGAGCCTCCTGCAGCTCTGCCAGGATGGACATGGAATCTCTCTGCTCCCTGCGGGACCAGCCCTGTCCCTTTGGTCCCCGCGGGGCTCTGCGTGTGTGATGGAGCAGCCCTTGTGTCCCCGGCTGCCCCAATGCCCAGCTCTCCCTTGCGCCCGCAGGTTACCCCGACCACATGGTCTTTGCGGAGTTCAGGCGGCGCTTCGACGTGCTGGCCCCTCACCTCACCAAGAAGCACGGCCGCAACTACATCGTGGTGGACGAGAAGCGGGTAGGGACGGCCTCGCCGGGCGCAGCGGCGCTCGCGGCTCCCGCGCGGGCTCGGAGCCAGCCCTGCCAATGCTCCTCGTGCCCCGCAGGCGGTGGAGGAGCTGCTGGAGTCACTGGACTTGGAGAAGAGCAGCTACCACATGGGCTTGAGCCGGGTAAGGAGCTCCCTGCGCGCGCCCCGGGGGACGTGCCCTGCCCGATGCCAGGCGCCGCGCAGCGCCGCGCGGGACAAGGGCAGCTGTGTTGGCTCCCGCCTACGGCATTCCTCGTGCCCAGGGAATAAAGGGCGGGTGTTCAGTCCCACTTGGAGCGGGGCAGCCCTGGAGCAGCACGCGGCCCCGCACGGCACCATCTGGAGTGGGTAAGGGTGAGGACGGAGTCACCCCCGGGGGACAAGAGCTGGAGGGGACATGGGGACCTTGCAAGGGGCATGTGCTGCCCACCTTTTTAGGATGCAGGGACTGGCATGCAGGGAGCTGCTGTTTCACAGCTACGGGATGCTCCCACCATGCCGCCGCTCCGCACGGAGCATCCGCGGTCCTGCCTCTCGCACGGGCATCGCTGGGGCTCGGCGGTACCTGCGATGGGCACGGGGCTGCCCTCGCCTCACCCACCGTCCCCTTTACCCCGCAGGTGTTTTTCCGGGCAGGGTGCCTGGCCAGGCTGGAGGAGCAGCGGGACGAGCAGACGAGCAAGAACATCACGCTGTTCCAGGCGGCGTGCAGGGGCTTCCTGGCGCGGCAGCTCTTCAAGAAGAGGAAGGTTCGTGGCGCCTCTCCCCTCGCCGCTCCACAATTTCGCCTAAAATGGGCAGCGCGGCTTTTCTGCCGCCGCCGCCGGGGCCAGCGCCTCCCCCTCCCGCCCTCCGCGCGCGCCGGGGACGCGGGGCCCCGCTCGCGCCGAGGTGGGGGCCGGCCCTGGGCGCAGGGAGGGCCCCGGGGGGGCACGTTGGGCCCGGGGAGGGTGCGGGACACCCCCGTGGCAGCCGCGGGGTTGCATTAAGATGAAGTAGCCGTGTCAGCACCTACTTTTATTATTAAAGAGCGCACGAAGCGGGCGCCTTGTGTTTCAGCAAGATTAGCTGTTGCAGCCGCGGCGGGCCGGGGCGCAGCAGATAATCAAGCGGCGGCTAAAATTCTTGCAATTAGCGCGATTCCTGGCGGCGCGAGCGAAGGGGAGCGCGGCGGGGGGCTCTGACCGCCTCTGCCCCTGCAGATCCAGGACCTGGCCATCCGCTGCGTGCAGAAGAACATCAAGAAGAACAAGGGGGTGAAGGGCTGGCCCTGGTGGAAGCTCTTCACCACCGTGCGGCCCCTCATCGAGGTGCAGCTCACCGAGGACCAGATCCGCGGCAAGGACGTGGGTATCTCGGCGGCACGGGGTGGCATCGCTCATGCATTCGCGTGGTCATTAGCATCGTGGGAGCCGCGTTACGAGGCGGGCAGGATGGAAATGGAACCGCACGGCAAGAGGCAGGGGCCACCGGCAACCGGACACTCGTGTCCCGGCGGCGCGGGGAGCCGGGCTCGGCTTTCACCCCGCTCCAGAGGCGCCACGACGCCCCGGGGAGGGCAGCGGTGCTGGAAGCTGGTGGGCACAGCGGCCCCGCGCTGGTTGGTGCCACCTGCAGGCACCCGAGCCCGTGGCACCGGAGAGGGGACACGTTTGGGTGCTGGCGGGGACCCCTCCGCGGCGCATCGGGAGCGCGGCGCGGGGCGTGCAGCGTGCGGGGCCGCCCGGCGTTTCGACACCATTTATGGGGTTGGAGCCGGCGCGCCGGAGCGCGGAGCCGGCCCGGGAAAGTCCCGGCCGAGCCCTTTGCAGAGGGGGAGCTGCGGCTGCCGCGCGCGCTGCCGGCGCCTCCCGGCCCCGCGGAGCCCTCACCCTGCCCCGGCGGCGCCGGAGGGGTGCAGAGACCTGCCAAACTCGTGCCTGCCAAGCCCTTGGCGGGCGGCCCCCTCACTCGGCGCCTGGTCTGTTGCAGGAAGAGATCCAGCAGCTCAAGGGCAAGCTCGAGAAGGTGGAGAAGGAGCGCAACGAGCTCCGGCTGCACAGCGACCGCCTGGAGAGCAGGGTAGGTGCCGGCCGTGTCCCTGCTCTGTCCCCTCGGCGCTTGGGGGACCCTGTCCCATGTCCCCCTTCCTTTCCCCGCAGATCACGGAGCTGACGTCGGAGCTGACGGACGAGCGGAACACGGGCGAGTCGGCCTCGCAGCTGCTGGACGCCGAGACGGCCGAGAGGCTGCGGGCCGAGAAGGAGATGAAGGACCTGCAGGTAATGGCGCCCCGCCGGAGCCTCCCCCTGACCATGGAGGGTTTGGGGGGCTCACGGGTTCCTGTCCCACCCCCCCAGGCCAAGTACGATGCGCTGAAGAAGCAGATGGAGTCCATGGAGATGGAGGTGATGGAGGCCCGGCTCATCCGGGCGGCCGAGCTCAACGGGGAGCTGGACGACGATGACGCAGGTACTGTGATGTCCCCGTCCCCCTCCTCCTGCCACCCCACGTGCCGTCCCCAGCCCTGACCCCGCGGCTGCGGCGCAGGCGGCGAGTGGCGGCTGAAATACGAGCGGGCCGTGCGGGAGATCGACTTCACCAAGAAGCGGCTGCAGCAGGAGCTGGAGGACAAGCTGGAGCTGGAGCAGCAGGGCAAGCGGCAGCTGGAGAGGAGGGTGAGGGCGGCTCGGCGCGGCGGCGGCGTCCGGGGCGCCCGGCCGTGCCGCGGGACGCTCACCGCCCTGCCCGCAGCTCACCGACCTGCAAGCCGACAGCGAGGAGAGCCAGCGGGCCCTGCAGCAGCTGAAGAAGAAGTGCCAGCGCCTGACGTCCGAGCTGCAGGACACCAAGCTGCACCTCGAGGGCCAGCAGGGACGCAACCACGACCTGGAGAAGAAGCAGCGGAGGTGGGAGCTGGGGCAGCGCCGCGAGCGCTCGGGGAGCCTCGTGGGAGCCGCTTGGACCCTTTTAGCAGGGCTGTTGGGCCGTTTCAGCAGGGATTGGGCACTTCCCCCGCGCCCGTGTCACCGAGGGGGCCATCCCCAACACGGCACGGTTCCCCTTGCAAGCTGAGGGGGACGCGCAGGGCTGGGGACCGTCTCCGCGCGCGCAGGGAGCCTCCCGGGGCTCGGGGACGGCAGCGAGCGCCGTGGCGGGCGCTGCGCGGCGGAGGAGCATGCCCTCCGCGCGCCTCGGCGCTCGCTCGCTCCCGGCCCCAAAGTTTGCTAACGTTATTAAGCAGCGGGGACGCTTTCATCTCATTATGGTAATGATCACACACACAAATACAGCGCGAGAATCCAATCTAATTAATTTCAATTTCCGTGGATTGGAGTCTGTGCTAATGCAGCTGTTTATTACCCAGCGCGAGGAAAAATGGGGATTAGCTGCTGGGGTGTTTAAGGCAGGTCACAAACTCCAGCGCAGGGTTATTCTCCAAGCCCCAAAGGCAGGAATTTTGGAGCAGAGCCGCCAGATCCTATCCTGGGGACCCTGGCAGAGGCCATCCGTGCTGCTCGCCGGCTCCGGGGCATGTGCTGAGAGGTGCAGCTCATGTCCCTGTGTGGCTGCGGGATGCTCTGTGCGTGCATCCCGCTGTGCACCGCGTCCTGCCCAGCCACCCGTGTGGAGCCCAGCCCTGCCACGGGTGGCTGTGGCCGCTGGGGTTGATGCCACGAGGGCCACGATCTTGATTAGCAATTCAGCGACGGCGTCCGGAGGAGTTTCTCCGAGTGGCTCCCTGCGCGGAGCTGTTGTGCTGGAAATGAGAGGCTTGCAAATAGAGCGTTTGCGACGGGCTCCCAGCTGTGACACCGCCAGGGCGAGCGGCATCGTGGCGTCGCGGCCAGCCGGGTGTCCCCGCGCGGCGCGGCGGTGGCGCGGCGGTGGCGGCGGCACGCGGGGCCAGCCCGGCGTCCTCTCCCGCGCAGGTTCGACGGCGAGCTCTCGCAGGCCCACGAGGAAGCGCAGCGCGAGCGGCTGCAGCGGGAGAAGCTGAGCCGCGAGAAGGACGTGCTGGTGGCCGAGGCCTTCGGCCTCAAGCAGCTGCTGGAGGTGAGCGATCCGGGGGCGCTGCCACCACCGTGGTGCACTGGATCCCCCCCAGTCCCAGCTCACCGTTGTCCCCATTTCCCACAGGATAGGGACGCGGACATCGCCAGCCTGACACAGAAGGTGGAGGCACTGGAGGCCGAGCTGCAGGACATCTCGTCGCAGGAGTCCAAGGACGAGGCCTCCCTGGCCAAGGTGAAGAAGCAGCTGCGGGACCTGGAGGCGAAGGTCAAGGACCAGGAGGAGGAACTGGATGAGCAGGCGGGCACCATCCAGATGCTGGAGCAGGTACCAGCGGCCCCGGCCCGCCCTGGTTTCAGGGCGGGGTGGTTTCGTGCAGGGCTGTTATTACCTGGGCCGGGCTTAGCCCGGGAAGCCGAGGCCGCCGCCGCCAGCCCGTTTTTTGTCCCCGCACCGCGCTCCGCGGACACGCTGCCCGCGTGCCATGGCGCGGGAGGTGGCCTTGGAGCGCGCGGCCAGGCTGGCCTCGGAGCGGGGGGCTTTGCAAGTAGGTGCCAAGAGGGGAGAGGAAGGGGGTGGCCGATGTGGGGCTGTCACCCATGGCCACGCTGTCACCCACAGGCCAAGCTGCGGCTGGAGATGGAGATGGAGCGGCTGCGGCAGACGCACGCCAAGGAGGTGGAGAGCCGCGACGAGGAGGTGGAGGAGATACGGCAGTCGTGCCAGAAGAAGGTAGGGCCCCGCCGCGGCGCCCTGCACCCGCGCGGGGGTCCCGGCAGTGCGAGGGTCCCGGTGCTGTGGGTGGCCCTGGTGGCACAGGGGTCCCGGCGTTGCCTCCCCGGTGCGGCGGGGCGATGCCGTCCAGGCACCGTCACGCAGCATTCCCGGCTTCCCACGTGGGCACTGCCTGGCTCCGGCTGGCTGGGCAGGTCGGACTGGTCCCTCTCGCGTTGGGACAACATCCTGCTGGGCTCTGCAGCTTTTGGTTGCCCAACTGAGCGTTTTTGCACGCAACCCGTGGGTTCATCCAGTGTCCCAAACCTGGGTCGTGGGGAAGCGGGACGCATGGGGCAACCGGAGTCTCAGTCCTTCTCCCGCTGCCTGAGGGCACCACAACCCTTGGGGGTCCCCGGATGCTCTGGCTACAGCCAGACCCTCACTGCGACGTTTGCCCCCAGCTGAAGCAGATGGAGGTGCAGCTGGAGGAGGAGTATGAAGACAAGCAGAAGGTGCTGAGGGAGAAGCGAGAGCTGGAGAGCAAGTTATCCGCTGTCAGCGACCAGGTAGGGGCCACACTCCAGCACCCCCTTGCTGACGCCTCACTCGATGGGCGCTGGGAGGGTGCCGGGGTGCCCACGTGCCATTGGGAGCACCCAGGGCTCCTGGCACGGCCTCCCTCGCCCCAGGTCAACCAACGGGACTTTGAGACGGAGAAGCGCCTGCGCAGGGACCTGAAGAGGACCAAGGCGCTGCTGGCCGACGCGCAGATCATGCTCGACCACCTGAAAAACAACGCGCCCAGCAAGAGGGAGATCGCGCAGCTCAAGAACCAGGTGCGCGTCCAGCCCCGGTGCCCGCAGCCACACGCAGCCCTGTGTCCCCACCACGGCCCCACGCCGTCCTGCAGCCCCTTGCTGCAAATCCTGCTGCTCTCCTGCTGCGCTGGGCTGAGTTTGGGAATTGCCAGCTCACAGCCTGAGCTGCTGTGGTGCCAGGAATGTCCCCTGCGTCCCCACGGTGCTCTCGGGGCAGAGCCGGGCGCTGACTCTGCTCCCTGCAGCTCGAAGAGTCGGAGTTCACCTGCGCGGCCGCCGTCAAAGCCCGCAAGTCCATGGAGGTGGAGATCGAAGATCTCCACTTGCAAATCGACGATCTCTCCAAGGCCAAGGCCGCGGTAAGGCTGCTCCCTATGGGCACGTGCCCTCCCATCCCAGCTAGTGCTGCACATGATGAGCCCAGGCCATGTGGGACAATGTCAGGGGGTTCTTGCTCGGGTGTCTTGGCGGTCCCCAGCCTCTGGGGGAGCAGGATGCTCGGTGGGGCTTGGCCAGCAGCGCTGGGGCACTGCGGTGCAACCTGCTCCGCTCTCGCAGCTGGAAGAGCAGCTGAGCCGGCTGCAGCGGGAGAAGAACGAGGTGCAGAGTCGCCTGGAGGAAGACCAGGAGGACATGAACGAGCTGATGAAGAAGCACAAGGCGGCTGTGGCCCAGGTGAGGGGAGATCGCGACCGCCGCAGCCCCTAGGGCAGGGGCAGAGCATCCCGCTCCACTGACGGCCCCGGCTTCGCCCCGCAGGCTTCCCGGGACCTGGCACAGATGAATGACCTCCAGACACAGCTGGAGGACGTCGGCAAAGAGAAGCAGGAGCTGCAGGAGAAGGTGGGCAGCGCTGGCGCCAGGTTCGAGCCCGTAACGCGCTCGGACCCCGGGGAGCGCTCAGAGCAGGGCGAGCGCCCCAGGGCCCCCGTGCAGCCGTGGTGCCGCGGGCATTACGGCTGGCGGTGCCCGGCACCGCGCTGACCCTGCCCCGTCCCCAGCTGCAAGGGCTGCAGAGCCAGCTGGAGTTCCTCGAGCAGTCCATGGTGGACAAGTCGCTGGTGAGCCGGCAGGAGGCCAAGATCCGCGAGCTGGAGACCAGGCTGGAGTTCGAGCGGACGCAAGTCAAGCGGCTGGAGGTGGGCGCCGCTCGGGGCTCCTCACGGGGGGAGGACGTGGGGACACGGTGCTGCCGGGGGCTCCTCCACATCCATCCCTGTTTCTCCACGGCTGCCCCCGGCGCTCGGAGCGCGCGCGGCCCCGCGGCCTCCCGGGAAAGCTCCCCGCCGGCGCTGATAACAATAATCCACCGCCCAGCCTGGCAAAGTGCTGCTATTTCCCTGCATCGACTTAGCGAAATTATAGACTCTCCCGGCCCCGCTAAACGCAGCCTGCTTTATATTCTGCCGCTGCAGTCCGCCGCCGAGGGAGCCGAGCAGCTTAGCTCTCCTCTTAATATTTTCCTAGCTGTTATTTCCCTTCCTTCTCTCTCTGCCGGGGCCATAAATATGCAGCGGCTGCCTCGGCGGCTGCTGGAGAATGGAAGCTATTTTTTCCCTACATTACATGCTGTAATTACTTCACACAAAGTTAAATCTATTTTTCCAATTCACCAAAGCCCCAGCAATTGTTCGGCCCCTTCCTTGGCCCAGGGGGGGTTCCTGCTGGTGACACGTCTCTCCCTCCCCTCCTCCTCCTCCTTCTCCTTCTCCCGGGCCCCTCATGTAAATTCATGGTGCCGGCATCGCTCCCTGCGTTAGCTCTGGCCCGGCAGGTGAATCCCAACATGGGGAGGGTATGGGGGGGCAGGAACCCGGACGCCTGGGCCCTCTTGGCGCCACGGGGCTGGTGCCGGTGTCCCCACGGCTCCCCGCTCCGCAGAGCCTGGCCACACGCCTCAAGGAGAACCTGGAGAAGCTGACGGAGGAGCGGGACCAGCGCGCGGCCGCCGAGAGCCGCGAGAAGGAGCAGAACAAGCGGCTGCAGCGGCAGCTCCGCGACGTCAAGGAGGAGATGGGCGAGCTGGCCAAGAAGGAGGCGGAGGCGAGCCGCAAGAAGCACGAGCTGGTGAGGGGCCCCGGCGTCCGGGTGCCAGCAGCAGCGGCTCCCGCATCCGTAGGGAGATAAGGGAGGGTCTCGCGGGGCTGCCCACGCTCAAGCCATGTCCCTGCAGGAGATGGACCTGGAGAGCCTGGAAGCCGCCAACCAGAGCCTGCAGTCGGACCTGAAACTCGCCTTCAAGCGCATCGGGGACCTGCAGGCGGCCATCGAGGACGAGATGGAGAGCGACAGCAACGAGGACCTCATCAACAGGTGAGCGCGGCGCCGCGCGCCGACGCGCCGCGGGCGCCCGGCGGGACGCGGCGTCCACCCGTCCGTGCCCCTGCCCCGCGGCTCGGCCTGCTCGAGCAGGACCCTGGGCAGCCGGGACGCTGCCGAGCGGCGGCGGCGGCTGGAAACAGCCCAGGGAGCCCTGGGGAGGGCAGCGGGAGGGCAGGGATGCCAGGCGCAAAGCCTTCCTCCCCATCCTCCCCTTCCTTGCCTCCCTCTCCCTCCTCGCTTTTCCCATCCCTCCTTGCCTTCCTCCCCATCCTCCCCTTCCTCCCCATCCTCCCCCTTCTCGCCTTACTCCCCATCCTGGCCTTCCTCCCCATGCTCCAGACCCTCATCTTCCTCCCCACCCTCATCTTCCTCCCCTTCCTCTCCTTCCTCCCCATCCTCACCATCTCCCAGCCCACCCTGGGTCATTTAATTTGCTTTCTTTCCCCTCCATTTGGTCTCTTTTTTCTTTTTTTTTTTTAAGTTCATTTGATTTCTGTTGTGTTTTTCTCCCTCCCCCATCCCTCCCTCCCCTTCCCAGTTTGCAGGACATGGTGACAAAATATCAGAAAAGAAAGAATAAACTGTGAGGACCTCCTCTTTCCTTGTGCCCCCGGCGCTAACCCTCGCGCTAACCCCCCGCATGCCCCGCGCACGCTCTAACGGTGCCGCGGTCGCCCCTAACCGCATCCCGCCACCTCCGGCCCTTCCCGCGGGAAGGGGCCGCCGGATCCGCCGGGATCCATAGCGGTTAATGATAAATGTAATCGCGCGGAGCAGTGATCGAGGGCCATCGGAGCCCTGTTGTCATGCACAATTAATATCCCCCGCCGCTGCGGCTGCGTTGTTTGCTCCCCCGCGACTCGCATCCCGGTTAACTAATGGCACGCGCGCCTGGACATAAATTGCGTTTGACGTGGAGTTTAATTCTGGCGATTTAAAATCTCGGCTGCTCCTGGAGTTTGTTTATGGGGCTCGTTCGGTTTTTTTTCCCTCTTTTTTTTAAGGCAAAAAAAAAAGCAAAGCTGGGTATATTGCTGGGGAGGAAGAAACGGAAGGAAATTCAGCTCCTTGCTTGGGATTTAATAAGCGGGATCCATATGCAGGGGCTCTAATAGCCTGTCCTCTGTGAACCCAAGGCCAGGCGGATAAAAAACCCACTTAAAATCATATTATTGCACCCGTTTGCAGGCGGAGAGGAGGCAGGAGCCTGTGCACGGCCGTCTCCCTGGCCAGCACTGGGAGGGAGGGCAAAAACAGCGCTTCGATTTCCTTATAGATACAGCTGTTACTGCAATAACCCTAATGAAAGCAGCGAGCAGTTACGTATTAGCGGAGATTTATGCGGGGATGCTTTTAACGTGGAGAAATGGATTTTGCAATGCATACGGCACCTCCTTTCTAAAGGCAATCAATATGGTTGCGAAGCGCTGTTATAAATTAGATGTTTTAAGCCAGATACGGCTTTTTTTATGTGCGCACGTAAATCAGGGGCTCGCCGTCGCGGTGGGGCTGTAAATCTGCCCGCCGCGCTCGTGCGCCCGCCTTGCCGGAGTCGTTTCTGCTCGGCTGCTAAACTCCTGTTTACTGGGGACAGCGGCGCAGCTCTCGCTCGCGTAATTTTGCGCTTGACGGCGGCCCATAAAGAACGAAGCTGCTCGTTTGCTTCCCGGCTCCGGGGTCTGGGCAGGCCGGAGGTTTCCGGAGCGTTCGCGGCGGTTGCCGTCCTGCCCCGCGGCTCTGCCCGCGCTCACCGCGGCTCCGCGCCGCCCCGGCTCTCTCCTCCCGCAGCGACGGCGACTCGGATGCGGACTCGGAGCTGGAGGAGCGGGTGGACGGGGTCAAGTCGTGGCTCTCCAAGAGCAAAGGCTCCTCCAAAGCGGTCTCGGACGACGGCAGCCTGAAGGGCAGCAGGTGGGTGCCGCGCTCGCACGGGCACGGTTGTGCCGGGGAATACCGAGGGCAAGGGGAAGGCATCGCCAGGTGGATGCAGGGCCGCAGCGTGATCCCACAGCGGGAGGATGCAGCCTTCCTCCTCCTCCCTGAGCATCTCTGTGCCCAAGTGAGGCCAAGCGGCCGCCTCCGCGCTGCTCCTGGCCCCCCCGTCGCTCCCAGCTTTCCGGAGGAGCGCGGATCGCTTTCCCGCAGCCCCGGAGCCTGCCGGGGCCGCAGCATCCCAGGGGCTCCCTCCCCGCCGCGCCGGGGGCAGAGCCGCGCCGCTCGTCCCTAATTGCCTTAATTAATTCCGCGGCGCCGATGTAAAACATTTTGTTATTGGAGATAATGCGGCCGCTTCTGAAGTTGGGCATCAAGCGCTGCTGCTCCAGGTAGCTGACAAGGAAATAAATTGAAGGCAGCGCTTTAAAGGGGAATGAAAGCGGCGGGCGAGAACAAAACCCTAATTTGCATCCCATTTGCCATGGAGCTATTTCCCTCTGACGCAAATTATCGAGCCCGCTGTGCCGCGCGGTGCCGTGCGGCGCGCGCCGGCGCCCGCTCACCCCGGTGTCTCTTGTCCCCCGCGGCGCGGGCGCGCGCAGGGACGGCAAGGACGGCGGCGAGGCCGAGGAGCGGCCGGCGTCGGCCGCCAGCTGCCTCAGCTACCGCAAGCGCGCCGGCCTCAAGGACTCCATCGGCGGGCGCGGGGACGAGCGGACGCTCTTCTCCGCGCTGGGCGAGCGGCCGGCGTCGCCCGAGCGGCCGCCCCGGCGCGGCGCGCGGCCCGAGGCCGACGACCGGGCGAGCGAGGTGGCGCGCGCGCTGGCCGAAGCGAGCAGCCGCGCGCGCCAGGGCCTGCAGAAGCGCTGGTCCCTCTCCGCCACCGACGTGGGCAAAGCGGCGGCCGCGTCGGCCCCGGTGAGCCGGGCGTCCTCGGCCTCGTGGCGCGGCCCGGAGGATGACGACGACGACGACGGCGTCTCGGCGCTCAGCTTCGCGCTCTCGAGCCCGGGCAGCCTGCGGAGCCGCCGCGCCGACTCGCGGCTCTCGCTGGCCCGCGACGAGGCGGATGCCGGCGCCCGCAGCCCCCCGCCGCTCGGCCGCAGCTTCTCGGTGCCGCCGCGGCCCCGCAGCGCCGCCTCCAGCGCCGGCGGCCGCCCCGGCGCCGG
The DNA here is from genome assembly GCF_059628265.1 of Tinamus guttatus. Lineage (NCBI taxonomy): Eukaryota > Metazoa > Chordata > Aves > Tinamiformes > Tinamidae > Tinamus > Tinamus guttatus. The sequence goes on from NW_028288890.1 coordinate 12,329, forward strand.
GTCCCGCTCCTACCTTGACCCCGACCTGGAGGCCGCCATCGAGGAGGTGCTCAGCTACCGGCCCCTGGGCTCCGCGCGCTCCCGCCCGGCCTCCGACGAGGACGACGATGACGACGGGGAGGACGGCCGGAGCGTGCGCAGCGCCCGCAGCGCCGTGCTGCCCCGCGCCGAGCGCCCCGCCGGCGGCCTCCGCCGCTCGGCCTCCGCGCTCGACTTCTCGCGGCCGCCCCACGGCAAGGGCCGCCGCGGCAGCAGCTCCGGAGAGTCCTCCGAGGAAGAGGGGCGCAAGAGGAAGAGCTCCAAGAAGCACGCCAAGAAGGCCAAGAAGAAAGGCAAGAAGAAGAAGAAGAAGCCGTCGGAATCGGAGTCGTCCTCCGAGTCCTCCTCCGAGTCGTCCTCTGAGTCGTCCTCTGGCTCCACCGTCTCCTACCGGAGCAGCTCCAGCATCAAGAAGGGTCCCCGGAAGGCGGGCGCGGAGCCGAGCGCGGGAGCGGGTCGCTCCGGCAAGGAGAAGAAGGAGGAGAAGCAGCGCAAGAAGCAGGTGGACAGCCTCATGATGAAGTACCTGTACCGGCCCGAGAGCGACTGAGCAGGAGGTGGGAGCAGTGTGTGCCGTGCAGCATGAGCCCCGTGTGCCACTAACCGCTCGTCCCTAACCCCCTGCTCCGGCGTGGCTCCGTCCCTCCGGCACGGACGGACGCATGGATGGATGGACGGAGGACGGATGGACGGTGCAGCTCTTCTCCGCTCACGCCGTCCCTGGAGGGTGACGGAGCGGAGGACACGGGGAAGCGCCGGTCCCTCCCGGCTCCTCGGCTGCTCCCGGCTCCTCCTGCAGCAGCCGGGCGGCCCTGCACGTGTGTCCCGGGTACTAACCGCATCCTCTGCAGTGTGTGACGGGGGAGCATCCAGGCCAGGGCTCAGCGGGACCGGAGCGGCTCCCAACCGTGCTCCATGCAGGGCCCCAGCCCCGTGCCCGGGGGAGATGCCCAGCACCAACCAACCTCTGCGTGGCTGGAAGGACCCGGGTTGTGCCCGGCCGTTGCACTCGGACGTGGCACACGCTGCCCTGGGCATCGCGCCGGGATGCTCCGAGGTGGCATCGCCACCATTCCCGGGAGCAACGTGTCAGTGTATGAAACCCTTCCCGCTGTCTCAAATCGGAGAAGGGCTGTGGAGGAAAAGGTGCTTTTAGCTGTACAAACCCTGTCTTGGAGCTGGCATGAACTGCCCGCCAGGGCTTTGGGGCAGGAGAGCTGCCCCTGCTCGCTGAGTGCTGCTGCTCACCAGGCGTTTGGAGTCTCCTGCTGGCACCTGGGAAATGCCATTCCCAGGGCATTTCCAAGCCCTGGTGTTGGCATCCTCCCCGGTACCTCGGCTGCCGTGCGGGGCCGGCGCCAGGCGCCGCAGCGCTGCAGCAGCCCCCACGCAGCCTCCTTGCGGCTGACGGGCTGCGCTCAGCGCGGGGAGCAGTAAATCACGCCAAAGCGTTCCAAAAATATCTCAAAAAAATGATGAAAGAGGCCAAGGAGGCCGCGTGCAGCAGGCGCCGGCGCGGCAGCTCGCTGCAGCGTGGGGCGCGTGAGCCCCGGTTCCCACGGGGACAAGGGCAGCGGGATGGCCGGGGACACCCGCGTGCTGCTTCGGCGGGTCCCCACGGGCCACGTGCCGTGGGCAGCCCCGGCTCCAGCTTCCCCATTCGGAAGAGCCATGGCACCTTTCACTGATGCTTTGTGTCTCCCACAGAGCCTTCGCCTGCGACCGCTGGGACGAGGAGCAGGAGAGCGTGGAGAGCGCGCCCAGGTCCAAGCGTTCGTCCCGGAGCTACCCGAGCGACAGCGACACGGAGAGCAGGGCCGCCGAGACCTCCGCGTAGCCCCGACCAGCCGCCCGCGGCGTTTTCCACGGCCCCAGAAATACCCCGGCCGGCGCCGCCACCACCGCGGCCCCGCAGGGCCGCCCGCGCGCCCCGTATTTCTTTCGCACGGTGGAAAACGCTCGTCTCCCGCGCGCTCCCGTCCCCGCGGGGCCGGCGCGCTCGCCCCTCCACACGCCCGGGAGGTTCCTCGGTGCCTGCTCTCTCCTTATTTTATAACTTAACCCCCTCTCCTGCAGCCCCGGCTCCTCCCTCCGCTCTCCATTTCCCATTACCTTTTAGTTGAGCCAAAGACGTCTCTCTGCGGCGGAGCCCCCCGTGCTGCCCGGTCCGCCAGGGCTGCTGCCCCTGGGGCTCCGAGCGCATCCCGACGGACTGGACCCACGCGGGGGGTCGCTGCCCACCCCCCGGCTCCCTCTGGTTGTTGCACTAGTTCAACTGTGCGTCTTTTCCTGTCCATTTTCCTTTCGGGTTGGAAACACCCGTCCTTGGCGGGCGGCGAGGCCGGCTTGCATGTGCCAGGGGCTGCGCCAGCCCCTTGCCGGGCAGCGCCAGGACGCTGAATCATTTATAAATCTTCATCAATCCGCAGCGTTAATTATTTAAAGCGATGTTAACGCAGAGGAGCTGCAGGTTGGGGGCCCAGGGTGCCCACACGCCGGGGCCGTGGTGTTGGGTGCCCTGCAGGGTGCTCAGAGGGTCCCTGTGTCCCCCATGTCCCCAGGGCCCCCCTGTTCCCCAGGGAGCCCCGGAAAGGGCCAGGCCATTTTGCTCCCTTTCCCCCACCCCTTTGAAACAAATGGGCCAAGTTGGGCGCGCGCTGCCATAAAAAGCCGCGCGGCGCTAATGCGCTTTCATTAAGTGGGAGCGATCTAATGATAATAAAATGGCACATTTAACATTAAAACATTTAAGTTGACTCCTAAGTGAGCGTGTTTCTGTGCTCCAGCAGCTCCAGCTCCGCGCGGCTGACAAAGCTCCCACGTTCGTTTTGTGGGAGCGGGGGCTCGGCAGAGCCGGCACCGCGCAGAACAAGGGATGCCGGGATGCGGAGACACGGAGAGGCAGGGATGGAGGCAAGGGGGCTGGGAAGCTGAGGTGCAGCGGGAATGCGGGAATGTCAGGATGCCGTGGTGTGGGGATGTGGAGCGCAGAGTTGCAAGGATTCCAGGATGCAGGATGCCCAGCTCCGGGCGCGCAGCGCGGCGCAGGCTGGCGGCTCCCCTGGATCTAGAGCGCGGCGCGGAGCGCGCCGGGGAAGCGGCTGATGCGGAAGGGCTCCAGGCTGTAGGACGGCTCCTCGCCCAGGCTCAGCTCGCACAGCAGCTTCCCCACCACCGGCGCCAGCTTGAACCCGTGGCCTGTGGGCAGGAGCGGGACGGGTGCCGGGGGGCACAGTAGCCCCAGTGGCCCCCGAGGTCGGGGTGCCATGGGGTGCCCCCCGCCTACCCGAGAAGCCGGCGCCGATGACAATGTTGCTGTGCTTGGGGTGCCGGTCCAGGATGAAGTCTTCATCCGGGGTGTTCTGGGGGGACCCTGGTGTGAGGGCCTGGGATGGCGGGCAAGGGGTGCAGCCCCCCGCACCCACCCCCGGGACGCCTGGGCCCTCTCCTAGCCCCAAGGGGAGGGGAGAGGCCAGAGTCCTCAGCGCCTGGGATCCCTTCCAGCTCCAGCCCGGGGTAACAAGGTGCAGCCAGAGCAGGAGGGGCTGCGAGCCAGGACGCCTGGGCCCGCTCCAGCCCCAACGAAGCGGGGAGAGGACAGCAAGGTCCAGGCCGGGGAGGGAGGAGGGGCGGGGCGGCCGGACGCCGGGGCCCCCGCGGCCGCTCACCGTGTAGAGGCAGCTCTCCAGCAGCGCCGGCTCGGGCTCCAGCGCCGGCAGGAAGCGGCGCACGAAGCTGCGCAGCACGGACAGGTCGGGGGGGCTGTCGGGGCGGTCCCGCTGCTCGGGGTCGACGGGGCTGCCGTGGTGGTAGCAGATCTGGGCGGGGGGGGCAGCCGGTTGGAGGGGGCGGCCGGGCCCCCTAAGCGCCCCCCTTGCGTCCCCGCTCACCTTCACCAGCCCCGGGTACTCTAAGGCGGGCAGCCCGTAGACGTCGTGGGACGCCTGGGGCAGCCCCACCGCCAAGAAGCAGGGGAAGGGCCGCTCCGGGCTGCAGCTCCCGGGCACCTTCTCCTTCCAGTAGCAAACCTGGACGCGCAGGGGCTGCGGGAGGCGACAAGGGGGGGTCAGGCAACCTCCCACCCCGCACTCCCTTGTCCGCAGACGCCCCCGTGCCTCTCACCTGCAGCGGCAGCCGCAGCCCGAGCGGGGCCAGCAGCTCGCGGCTCCAGGCGCCGGCGGCCACCACGAGCCGCCGGGCCCGGTAGCGGCCGCCCGCGGTGCTCACGACGAGCGGGGAGCCCGGCTCGATGCCCAGCACCTTCTCGCCGTCGCGCAGGACGCCGCCGCCGCGCACGAACTGCTCCTGCGGCGACGCGGCGCGTGGCAGCGGCGCGGAGGGGACCGCGGGGCCGCCCGCGGGGACGGGGTCCCGCCGCGCCGCCCACCCACCTGCACGGCCCGCAGCGCCCGCTCGGCCAGCAGGACCCCGGCCGCGCCGTCCCAGAGCGCGGCGCCGTCGGCGGGACCGCGCAGCGCGGGGAAGCGGCGCCCGCGGGCGGCCGCGTCCAGCTCCTCCGCGGGGCCGCCGGGCCGCGGGGCCGCCCGCCGCCACCGCTCGAACTGCGGCTCCCCCGGCGCCCCCAGCACCAGCAGCCCCGTCTGCCTGCGCCCGCGGCCGCCTCAGTGCCCCCGTGTCCGGTCCCCGTTCTCATCGCCATCCCATTCCTCATCCTCATCCTCAACTCTATCCCCATCCCCATTTGAATCCCAGTCCCTCTCCCCAACCCCATCCCTGTCCCCAACCCCCTCCCTGTCATCATCCCCAACCCATTCCCTATCTCCATCCCCATCCCTGCCATCATCCCCATTTCCCCATTTCCCCATCCCCATCCCCATCCCCATGACCCATCCCCATTCCCATCCCTATCCCCATCCCCATTCAGCTCCACATCCACATGCTCATCCTCATCCGCAATCCCATCCTCATCCCCTTTCCCATCCCCATCCTTGTTTTGTCCCCCCGGAGAAACTGAGGCCACAGTGGCCACACACTCCCTCCCCCAAAATGGACAGCACCGGTTCTGGAGGTGGGAATTATTTACAGACTCGTTTCCTGGGGCTCCTGCAGCCCTGTCCCCATCCCGGGGTCCCGTCACCTGTAGAGGCGGGTGCCAGCGCGGGCCTCGAGGCGCTGCCAGAGGCGGAAGCTCTCGGGCATCATGCGGGCGTAGTGCTGCTGCGGGTACACGCTGCGGATGATGCGGCTCTGCCCGTGCGAGCTGCCCCGCGAGTGGGGCAGGAGGAACTGCAGGACAGACGGGCTCTGTGGCAGGGGACAGCCCCACAGGCTCCACAAAACGGGGTGGGCCCAGGCGTCCGGGCTACCTGCTCCAGCAGGAGGGTGGCCCTGCCCCGCTCAGCCAGGTGGTAGGCGGCGAAGGAGCCCTGGATGCCGGCGCCGATGACGATGGCATCGTAGCAGGGCTCGTCCACCAGCGCCATGATGTGCCCTTGTCCTTGTCCCCCTGCCCAGGGGAGGGACAGGGCAGAGTCCAGCCGGGGCTGAAGCACCTCCCAGCTCTGCACGGGGTTTCTGGCTTGGCTCCATTCCCGGACGGGTCTCCGTGTGTGGATAGGATCCAGCACGGATTCGGCCCAGCAGCCACCAGGAGCACCGTGTGGAGAGGTGGGAGCCAGAGGGTGGGATAAATGTGGTGGAAAATCATTTCCAATAAATTCCACTTTCCCTCCACACCACTCCGGCAGGACGAGGGCTGTTTGCTGCCCGTGTGTAGATTGGAGCCGGGCTGCTTCCTCCAAGGGAAACATTTTTTTCCTCCCCTGCAATTTATTATGTCCATAAACTATTTTGTTGCCACTTTTTTTTTTTTCTTCTGGGAGATAGCCATGATTTAGGGTCCCATGTAGCTCTGCAGAGCCTGGCGCTCCGCAGCGCCCATGGCCCCAGGGTAAGGACGGCTTCCTTAGGCCAGTACGTTATCAGTGGGGGACACAGTGGGGCAATTCCTCCCAATTTGAGGAAAACCAAGGCAGTGGCAGGGCAAATATTGCAGCCGCTTGCACGGGCTCCCCAGTGCTCCAGGTGGGACCCAGCCCTCAGCACCTCCGGCACTTACCTCTCCCCCATGCCGCTCAACAGCTAATTAGAGGAATTAATTTCCTCTGACTCTCATGGTGTGAAAGATATTATTTACCAGTTAATCGTTGTTATTACAAAATGTTAAGCATCATTATTTATTTTGCCATGTTGCTTGCTGATGTCCAGTGATTTATTAGGTGTCAGGGCATCTGCATCCTGCTCAGAGGAGAGGGAAGGTCTGTCTGGTGCTGGCCCACAGGGATCACTGGCCCTGTTGCAGGGAGGCCCTGGGCTGCCAGCAAGTGCCTGCGAAAACTGCTGGGAGGATGACACTGGGCCCAGCAGGAATCTCGTGCAAGCAGTGCATGATGTCCTCGTGCAAGGTGTGCACAGCATCCTCACGCAAGGAGTGCATGGCATCCTCATGCAAGGCGTGCATGGCATCCTTGTGCAAGGAGTGCATTACATCCTCGTGCAAGGAGTGCATGGCACCTCTGTGCAAGGAGTGCATGGCATCCTCGTGCAAGGTCTCAGCACAGAGATATCCCGGGCACCGACAGCACGGTGGTGGCACAGCAGAGCTCCACCGCAGCAGCCTGTCCCCCCTGCTTCCCCCTGCCTTTGATGCCGTGAATAATTCACCCATTTCCCAGGGCCTGAGCAGCCTTTGAACAGCTCCTACCTGTTCTGCTCTTCCCCGGGAGCACGAGGAATAATTAATTATCCATGAAACGCTAAATGGCAAAACGAACTGCTCTCCCACTAACCACACGCTAATAGACGGTGCTGGAAAAGCCCCCGTGGCGCGGGGAGGCGCCGGCGGGGACCTCAGGCTGCTCCTTTCGCTGCACCGAGGACCCTGCTATGGTCCCTGTTGCTGCTCCCCAGGGCATCGCCTGCCCCCGAGCAGCCACACGGTGCTGGGGGCATTTTGGGGAGCCCTGGAGCTGCCCCCAGCTCTGGCCATGGCAGAGAGGAGGAGGAGGGAGCTCATGGCCTCTCTCGCTTGCTCCTCTTGACCTGGGTTTAAATTAAGCGGAGGCGATTTCTGCGGCAGCACCAAATCCGTTAGCTAAAGCTGCCGCGAGGGTCAGGAGAGCGTCGAGAAGGAAACGCTCCCCGGGGGTGAGCGGGTCCATGGCTGGCAGCCAGGAGGAAGGCTCCGTGCGGGATCACGCTCCAGGGTTGAGCGGCAGCGGCTCAAGCAGCAGCCTGAGAGAGGGGGCAAGAGCTGCCTGCGGGGCACCCCACACCGTGGACTCATTGTGGGGGAAATAACCCTCTCTAGGTGCGGGTTGGTGACGTGGGGACAGCTGCGTGACACATTCTGGCAGTCTTGGGTGTGATGCTGTGCTAGGCTGAGACCTGAGGGCAACTCATTGCACTGCTGGAAGGGCAGTCGCTGGGGGCCACGGCTGGGCATGCATGGAGAGGACTGGGGCAACAGGGAAAGGGGAAGCCCAGCAGGGATTTACACCTCCACCTGGGCATGGGGACCCCGCGAGCCTCTCATTAGCATTCCAGGTGCCTGCCAGGTGGGAGCATCAAGCAGATTAAAATTATTCGAATATCCTAATTTTGCAAAGTTCAATCCAGCTTCAAAAACGCACATCTCCCCAGCCCTCCCGTGGCATTAAACATTGATGGAGCTGCTGCCGGATCAAAGTCTGGGGTTTTGCACAGCGGGAGCTCTGCGGTGTGTGGGGCTCCAGTGCCACATGGGGCTGCCCATGCTCAGGCCACCCGTGTAGGTGGCACATGAGCCAGTTCCGACCCCGACGAGGTGCAGAAGAGCACGAGCAGGGGCTGAACTAGAAGTAAATCACCCCAGGGGTTGCATTTGGTTGCAGGGCAGAGGAGCGAGGCCGCATGGGGGTCCATGCAAAAGGATGGAGCCACCCGGGTGTTCGGAGGGATTGCAGCGGGGTATGAAACAAAGAGCCTGATATTTTTCCTTTTATTTTCAACGCATGCAAGAAGCGGCCAGCGCTCAGCGCGGAGCTGCCGCGCCGGTGCCAACGCCATCTGCCTGCTGCAAGCGCCGTGTCCCTGTGCCCCCCGGGAGCCTCCGGCGCGGGCGACGTGCGCGAGAGCGGAGACGGGGAGGCGGGCTGGGAGCGGGATGCAGCCCCGCGTGGAATAACGTCCCCGCAGCCCCGCACGGAATAACGTCCCCGCAGCCCCGCACGGAATAACGTCCCCGCACTGAGCCCGGTTGAGAGGGCTGCCCTTGCCCCAGGTTTCCCTGGTTGGGAGATGATGAGCCCAGCCCCCACACGGGGTATTTAGGCGTGGGGGAGGGAAGAGGGGGTTCCCCCCATCCCCAAGCTGGGAGGGCTGTGCGCATTCTGCCTGTGTAAGTGCCCTGGAAGGGGCAGATTTGAGGGGGCTGGGAAGGGGGGGAGGACTGCCCCTTTCCCGTGCCCCAGATTTGGGAATTGCTCCGTTTTCAGGTGCGGGGGGGGAGGAGAACCGTGTCCCCCCTCCCCCACACACTGCCTCGAGCTCCCAGGATTGGTGGGTGACGCACTCGGAGCATTACGGCGGCGGGGAGGGCGGGGGGCAGGCAGGGAGGAGCCCCCCCCCCCAGCCCGTAGGATCGTCGCGCGCCGCGCTCGGAGCTTTACGGCGGGCGGAGCAGGGGGAGGGGGGGGCAGACAGGGAGGAGCCCCCCGCCCCCCCGAGCCCGCAGGATCGTCGCGCGCCGCGCTCGGAGCGTTACGGCGGGGGCAGGCAGGGAGGAGCCCCCGGGCCGCAGATCGGCGCGCGCCGCGCTCGGAGCGTTACGGCGGGCGGCGCCGCCGTGCCCGCACCGGAGCTCTCCGCGGTGCTGATCGCCGCCGCCGCCGCCGGCCATGGGGCCCCCGCTGCTGCTGCCGCTGCTCGCCGCGCTGCTCCGCGCCCCCGCGCACGGTAAGGGCCCCCCCACGCCCCGGTGACACCCCCCCCCCCCTCCTCCGGTTACCCTCCTTTCCTCCTCGCTGCTACCGCGCGGAGCCGGTGCCGCCGCCAAACTTTGACAACTTGCGCTCGCCCCCGTCGCCTCCCGGTGCGGCGGGGGTCGCGGGGCCCCGCCGTGCGCGCCCGTTCTGCCCGTCCCCCCACGCCCGGAGCCGCTCGCAGCCCGGCTGCTGCAACGCCGCCCCCGGCGGGCTCCGCCGGCGGCCCCTCTGCCGGGATTACCGGGAATGGAGGCGGCGGTGAGGGGGGGCGGGGGGGGGCAGCCGCCCACGCACCGCTGCGCCAGGAGCTGCCCCGGCCCCGCCGCAGGCTGCGCCCTGCCCCGAGCACCGCTCGGTACCGGCTCCCGCCGCCCCCAGCCCCGGAGCGGGTCCCTGCGCCAGCCCCGCTGCGGGGCTCGGGGGCGCTGGGTGCGGGGGGAGCCCTCGGGCTGCGCGGGAGGGGACGCAGGGGACATGCAGGCACGGAGGGTGTTGGCCCTTCTCGAGGAGAGCGGTCACCACCTGCCTCCCCCTGTCGCTGGCCCTGCCGCCCATGGAGCCTGGGCGGTTGTGATGGCCCCGGAGCCTCCGCGTCTCGAGTCTCAGCTGCCTCTTGGAGAAGATACAAGGACCTGTCTGGGTTTGGGTGCCCTGGTCCGTGGGAGCCAGGAGGCCACGGGCAGTGGTTGAGGTGTGTGGGGCAGGGACCGAGCCGTGGGGCTGGCCCCACTCTCCCTGGTTGGGCAGTGAGGCCAATGGGGAGCGGTTTGCTGCACGGCTCGGAGCCGAGCTGCAGGGAGCAGCCGTGCAGGGAGTTACATAAACTCCCCATCTGGCTGCGGAGCCGAGGCGGGGAAGGACGCGGTGGCCCTGTGCCCACTGCTATTCCCGTCTCTCTCTGCCAGCGGGGGCTGCTGGCAGAGCCCTGTTATCGAGGAGAATGTGTGGGAGATACTGGGTGCGGGGAGTTGTCTGCTGGGCTGTAAGTGGGGCAAGGCCAGGGCACCCACCTCCTGCCCTGCTGGATGGTAGCAGGACTGGTCCCTTGTCCCCCTGGTCCCTGGCTCTGCTGTGTCCCGGGAGCAGGGTCCCGGGCAGGGCAGGCTCCTCGGGAGGGAGGGAGGCTGCTGCTTGCTCTGTCAGTTTAATGATTTCTAATGAGCAATTACCTCCAGTCAGGCTCCTAATTTCTGAATATCAATAAAGTTAATTAAACACTGCATGTGCATTTCCCAGAGCGTGGCAGGTAGGGATGCCCTGGGAGGGGCTGGGCTCTTCCCTAGGCTGGGAGCCGTGGGGCAGTGTGTGCCCTGTCCCCTGCCACGCTGTGGGTCCTGGCCTGCACGTGCAACCCCTTCATCCCCAGCCATCAGTGATCCCCATGCAGGGCTGCGGAGCTCGATGTCGTGATGTCTTTGAGCTGGCATTGGGGATAGGCACATGCTGCCCTACGGCTGGCATATGGAGGGGATGTGACCTGGATTTGGGGAATGTGGGGGTATCAGATCCCTCACCGAGGACAGGGACACTGGCGGTTCCTCGTTTTTGCAGTGGCGATGCAGGGCCTGATCCTGCCCCCTCCCTGGCCTCCTGCCTGTGCAGTGACCTGCAGGGCCAGCACAGACTGCGGTGGTTCTGGCTACCCCTGGTGACACATTAGGAGGACGTGGTGTCACCCTGGGCTGTGCGTGGAGCCGTCGTGCCCCTTGTACGCAGTGACAGGGCTGGCGAAGGAAGCGAGAATCTGCTTCAGTAATTGAGCGTGCGTCGGTGCCCCGCGTGCCTCGGAGGAGTCCGTCGTCGAGACGCTGCCAGGCCGGGATTATCTGGATAATGCTCCTAAGCTGGAGCGCGGGCGGCCGGGGGCGCCTTGTGGGGAGGGCAGGACGGCCAAGCTCGCCGGGGAATATCCAGTGTGGGATGGGGCTGCGGATTGCCAGCAGGGAGGGAGGATTGGGCACTAAACTGCAGGTCTTGGGGCTTCATGAGGGCAGCGTTGGAGCAGCGGGATGGTGCGGAGAGCTGGGCAATGTGTGCACCATGAAGGGTGCAGCAATCCAGTGCTGGTGTCCTCGCGGGGGACAGACCCGTGCACTGCTGGGGACCCCCACGGCCACAAGGCTCGCTGGGGGGCCTAGGGAAAAAGGCCTGTGGAAGCACAGCCGGCAGAGCGGGATGAAGCTGCAACTCCAGCGGATCTGGCGGGAGAGGATAATTTAGCCTCCAATCAATTCTTTAAATGCGCACAATTGAAAGATTGCCTCTGAAAGCTGCCTGGGAGCGGGGAGGTAATGGATGCTCTCCAGCACCAGCAGCCGCGCGGGAGCTCCCAGGTGGCAGCTTTGCAGCAGCCCCTTCTTGGCCCCGGAGGGCAGCTTTTCACCTCCTGTCCCCAGTGCCACCGCGCTGCTGGGGCTGATGCTGTGAGGAGCACCCTCGTCCCCTCTGGAGGTACCCGGACTGAGGCCTGGCAGCGCTCATCACACCAGGCGGGCAGGGTGGCCGCGGTCCCTGCTGACCTGCATCAGGGGATGTTTCCCATCGCCCGCCTGCAGGAGAGGCAGCCGGCGTGCTCCCCGTGCCCCTGGCTGCTATTCCATATATAATTTAAATGCAGTAATGAGCTGTGCTGGCGGGATCAAATATTAATCAGCCATGAGAGCGCTGCCGTGACCCCGGGAAAAGGGAGAGAGGTGCTTGAAATGCTGGATTAGCCGGCACTGGGCCATACTTCAGAGCCGTTCCAGGCGAGGGGCTCCTGCTTCGGCTGTCCCTGTCCTTGTGGTCCCCATGGCGGGGGGCGGCTTGCAGACCCAGGCAGCTGGCTGCCCGTGCCAGGTTTGGGGGCAGTTTTGCATTGCATCGCGTTGTCCCCAGCTTCTTGCAAACCTCTCTGTCCGCGGGGATGGCGATGGCTCCCTTGACACCGGAGCCAGGCTGGGACGCGGCATGGGAATCTCTGCCGGGGCTCGGCTGCGGGGAAGGCGCCATGGCGGAGCCGCCGCACGCGCGGCAGAGCGGGCAGCTCTCGTGCGCTTAATGCAACCGCCTTTCGATCAGCCCCGCCGGCGGGAGGAGAGCGGGAGGGCAGCGTCGCTGCCCGAATGGGGGGCACGGTGATGCTGCGAGCGCAGCAGCCCTGGGGAACTGCCCCGGTGCCCACCCAGGGGCACCCGCTGCATCCAGCCCTGCTCCTGGGCAGGCCCTGTGCACCCAGGGGTGCCCCAGCCCTGCAGGCTGCACCCTGTGCAGGAGGTGTTTGCATGGTGGGGCTGGCTCTGCAGCGCCTGCCCTGCTCCGTTCCTCTCCGCCAGCTTTTGTTCCCCAGCACTGTGGGCACCGCAGGGCAGCAGGAGGCTAGTGCCGCCCCATGGAGGTGAGGATCTCATGCAGGGGCCCATCCCCGTGGCGTCCGGCCAGGGGCCGGGTTGTTCCAGGCGCAGGGGGAAATGCCACCACAAGGCTGGTCGGCTCCGTGGGGGTGCACGGGGTTTGGCTCTCGAGATTGAAATAGCCACCGCTGTGCAATTCATCACCCCGCTGCTCCTGGAAATCACTGTGCAAATGCATTAGCTCCGCAGAGAGAGCCGGGGAAGTGGCATTACACGGGCAGCGGGCACCATGCCAGGGCTCCCCGGTGGCCCCCACCCAAGGGCGAATGGCCTGGGTGCCCCATGGCCACCTCTGCCCCCCTGTATCGTGCTGGGTTGGGGGCAGCCACCAAACCTGGGCTCTGGCAGCCGGGGGGGCTTTGCTGCGTCTCTGCAGCGCCCGTCCCCCTCCCGGGCACGTTTGGGATGCGATGCCGGCTCCCTGCTCCTCCTTGGCGCCTGGGGGAACCTATTGCGGCGACATGTGACATGTGTCAGCGGGTAAATGACTGTTCAATTCAAGGAGAATCTCAAAACATACAAGGTCAAACGCTTCCCCGCAAGCGCTGCCATGAATATTAACGCGGGCATCCCGCGCGCGCGCTCCGCTGCGCTCGCCGCCGCGCGCTCCCGGCCACCTCGCGCCAAAGGGACACGCGGCCGGCACGGGCACCGACGGTGCTGCGGGGCCTGCGGCTGTCGCAGCTCTTGGTTGGGTTTGGGGGCAGCGGGGCTCCCCTTCGCCTGCGCAGCGGGTGCAGGTACCCCGGGGTGCCCAGTTTGCCGAGCAGCCCTGGGGCTGTTGGCTAAAGGGGAGGAGGAGCACAGGCACATACGGAGTGTGGGCAGCAGCTGCCCTGAGCCCTCGTTGCACCCACGCGTTGCTTGCACCCCTCCGCCCACGTGCTGCCTCTCACCTGCACCCATGCAGCTGCGCTTGCCTGCACCCATCCACCCTGCCGCTGCACCCAGCCCTTCCTGCACCCATCCACCCGCCGCTGCACCCACTCGGCCCTGCCTGTGCTCACCCACCGCGTCCACCCACCCTTTCCCAGCCCCACTGCCCCCCACGCTGCTCTGCTCTGCACCAGCCTGGCTATGGAGTGGTGGCCCCATCCCCGGTGCCACCCGTGCGCCCGGAGCAGGGCACCATGGCAGGACAAGCGCGCGGTGCCACCGCCTGACAGCTCATCCGTCACGGCTGCCGCCCGGCGGGGATGGAGCCAGATTGGATTTCCAAATTGGAAAATAAACCTCAGCTCCTCGCAGCCCGTGGGCCTTGCCCGCAGAAAACGAGGCACGTGGGGCCGTGCCAGCCGTCTGTCCTGGCCGCTTTGCCCAGCACCGCGTTACTGCTTTATTTGTGGCCTGTATCGACCTGGCGCTTCCCGGGCAGCCGCATGCGCTTATTTATTTATTTGCGACAGCAGTGGCAATTGATCCGTGCCAGGGGGCCGGGTGGCCCAGCGTGCAGATTAGTCTCCAGCCGCTCCACCATTAATAGACTGGAGCACGGGAAGGATGCGGGGAGGGATTAGGAGCCTGGTGGGGCGGCGCGTGCCCTGTGTGACAAGCGACCATGACACGGGCCAGCGTGAGCCCCTGACCCGGCTGCAAAGGGCTCTGCTGTCCCCCGGTTCCTGGGGATTCCACGTTGGCTCTGGGCTGGCAGGAGCACCGGGTCACCTTGGGGACCTTGGTGGCATCGCAGCTGAGGATAAGCTGCTTAGGAGCAGCACGGGGATGTGCTGGGGCGGAGGCGCTAATCCCAACGGCTCGAAGTGGGGCACATGTGGCAACATCTGGGTGCTGGCTGCCTGCACCCCGAGCATCCCCTGGCATTCCGAGCACCCCCAAAACCCCAAATGTGCCCGTGCCCAGCCCAGGGTGCCATGGGGTGGGCACCAGGCCTGACTTTGTGCCGCTGGGCAGGACGCAGCGCTCAGCTGCTATTAGAGCCTTGAAGAGCTTGTGGCGGTTTAAACTCATTAACTTTTATGTGCTAATAAATGGATCCTATTAAAGAATAATTCTGGTGGGGCTGGGGGGGGGGCGAGTTAACCCTTTTTGGCTGTGGCACAGCTGGTGGGGACGGGCAGCAGAGCCCTCGGCCCCCCCACGCCGCTCTCCACAGCTAATGTCTCTTAATAGACCCTTAAAAGTGGCAGCCACCGAGTAATTAATCTTTGCAGGGCCCTGCCCTGGCTGCAGCTCACTATAATTACCCGGTAATTGGCAGTATCGTGTCATCAGCACCGCGTGCGCCCCACGGCACAGCGTGGGCATCCCCTCCACGGGGGACGCAGCGGCGGATGCGCCCGGGAGCCACGAGCGAGCGGTGCCTCATTAGGGCTCGCAAAACCCTCCTCTCGTTTAGCCTAAACACTCTAAACGGTTCCGCGTGCCGGCAATTTGCATAGATGAGGAGCACACGTGCGCCGAGCTGGGTGCTGAGCGGCAGCGCCGCGGCTGAGCACGTGCAAACTCCTTGCACGGGTGGCTCGCAGCACGGCTGCACGAGGGAGTTGCAAGCAGCAATTCCCATGGCATCCTTGGCTGGGACGTAGTGTCTTTTTTCCCCGTCTCCTGCAGGTTTCAACGGGCTGGAGGCGAAGGCGGGGGCAAGCGCCGAGGCGGACGGGGAGCCCACGGCGCTGCCCACAGCGGCCGAGCGCGAGGCCGAGGCGCGCTTGGTGACCACGGCTCCCACGCTCAAGCTGCTCAACCACCACCCGCTGCTCGAGGACCTGCTGCACGAGGCCTTCCTCAAGAAGGACTACCTGGCGCAGGCGCCCCCCCGGCCCCCCGCCCGCACCCCGCCGCCCGCCTTCGCCCCCGCGCCGCTCACCACGGCTGCCGGCCGCCCCGGCACGTGGGACGCGCCGAGGGCGCCCGCGACGGATGCGCGCGCCGCGGAGCCCAGCGTGGAGCCACCCGTGGTACCGAGGGCGTCCCCGGACCCCCCCAGCACCCCGGATGAGCCCCCGGCCACCTCCACCATCACCACCACCACTGTCACCACCGTGCGAGGGCCACCGGATGGGCACGAGGTCACCGTGGGGCTCCCCGCGGCGTCCCCGGCCCCCTGCAACCGGAGCCTGGCGGGGCCCGAGGGCTCCGTGGCCTCCCCGGAGCCCGCCAGGATCCCGCATGCCGGCAGCTTGGATTGCACCTACAGCATCTCCGTGTACCCCGGCTATGGCGTGGAGATCAAGGTGAGCCGTGGGATCCGCGCCCGGCCAGCTCCCGCGTTGGCTGGTGCCGCTTAATTGGCAGCGCTAATAGGAAATTGCTCCGGAGCGCGCGCGGCGCCCGTCCGTGTGCGCTCCGGTGCTGCAGCACGGCTGGAGCGCCACGCGGACACCCGCGGCGTTGTGCCCGTGGGGAGGCCCCGGTGCCCGCCGTGACGCCCGTGGGCCCCGCGCAGGTGCAGAACGTCAGCCTGGCGGCGGGGGAGACGCTGACGGTGGAGGGCGCCGGCGGCCCCGAGCCGGCCCTGCTGGCCAACGAGTCCTTCCTGCAGCGGGGCCAGGTGATCCGCAGCCCCGCCAACCTGGTCACCCTGCGCTTCCAGAGCCCCCAGCCTGACCATCCCGGCACTTTCCGCTTCCACTTCCAAGGTAGGGGCCGGCGCCGCGGCACTCGGTGAGCTCGGAGCGCGCGGGAGCTGGTTTGCACCACCGCCGGGTTAAGCAGGCTCCAACTGCTGCGGCGCATTAATGGGGAGATAATTAACACAATTAGGGGCTCATTTAAGCTACTGAGCAGCAAGCAGAACCAGCAAGCAGGGCCTAACGCTGCCGCCGTGTCCCCAGCCTACGTGCTGAGCTGCCCCTTCCCCGCGCGGCCCCCGGCCGGCGACGTCTCCGTGAGCAGCCTGCACCCCGGCGGGGACGCCCGCTTCCGCTGCGCCGCCGGCTACCAGCTGCAGGGCGCCCGCGTCCTGGCGTGCCGCAACGCCACCCGGCCCTTCTGGAGCGGCCCCGAGCCCCGCTGCGTGGGTGAGTCCCCCCGCCGGGCGCCGCGGACCCGCCGCCGCAGCGCCCGCTCACGGCCCCGCTCCCGCAGCGGCTTGCGGCGGCGTCGTCCGCAACGCCACGGTGGGCCGCGTCGTCTCGCCCGGCTTCCCCGGCAACTACAGCAACAACCTGACGTGCCACTGGCTGCTGGAGGCGCCCGCCGGGCACCGGCTGCACCTCCACTTCGAGAAGGTCTCGCTGGCCGAGGATGACGACAGGTTTGGGCTTGGGTGGCACCATGGCGGGCAGGGGTAGGGAGCATGGGGACACACTGGGGCAGCTCTGGGACACGGCGAGTGATGGGCACTGTTGGTCTTGCCCAAGGAAGAGCATTATTGGCCATGACCAGGGATGGGTGCTGTTGGCCATGTTCAAGGATGGGTGCCATCATGAGAGTCTAGGGCTGGATGTTGTTGGTTGTGTCCAAGGATGGGTGCTGATGTCCATGGGTGCCAATGTCCATGGGTGCCATGGGTGTCATCCGCCCATGCCACAAGTCCAGAGACTTGTGCCACATAAAGGGATCAGTGCAATGACCCATCCCCAGGGATAGTGCCATTGAGCGTGTTGAACGATCCTCCTCCATCCTCCGTGTCCCGGGGTGGGCACCGTTGACCACCTCCTGAAATGGGTGCAAGCATCCATGGTCAGGAATAGTGCCATTGACCACATCCAAGCATGGGTGCCATTTTCCTTGACTAGGAATAACATTGTTGACTGTGTCCAAAGACGAGTGCCATTAGCCTTGTCAATTGACACCCCTTGATGGGTGTCAATGTCCATATCTGGGTGTAGCCCTGTTGGCTGTCCCCGGGGTGGGTGACATCAGCCACAGCCGGCGCCCTGACCCAGTTGCACCGCGACAGGCTCATCATCCGCAACGGGAACAACGTGGAGGCACCACCGGTGTACGACTCGTACGAGGTGGAGTACCTGCCCATCGAGGGGCTGCTCAGCACCGGGCGCCACTTCTTCGTGGAGCTCACCACCGACAGCAGCGGGGCCTCGGCCGGCATGGCGCTGCGCTACGAGGGTAGGGGACGGGGCAGGACGACAGGAGCCCGGGGAGAGGGTCCCCAAACCCACACCGACCTCCGCCTCTCTGCCCGCAGCCTTCGAGCGCGGCCACTGCTACGAGCCCTTCGTCAAGTACGGCAACTTCACGGCCAGCGACAGCCGCTACCCTGTGGGCACCACAGTGGAGTTCAGCTGTGACCCCGGCTACACGCTGGAGCAGGGCTCCACCATCATCGAGTGCGTTGATCCCGGCGACCCGCAGTGGAACGAGACGGAGCCGGCGTGCCGCGGTGGGTGCCGCAGTGGGTGGGTGTGTGGGTGCCGCAATGGGTGGGTGCAAAGATGGGTGCGTGCAAAGATGGGTGGGTGCAAAGATGGGTGGCTGCGGCATTCCATGGGTGCTGCAATGGGTGGATGATGCATTGAGTGAGTGCCACGATGGGTGGGTGCTGCATTGGATGGGTGCTGCATCGGGGTGGGTGCAAAGATGGGTGAGTGCTGCATTGGGTGGGTGCAAAGATGGGTGAGTGCTGCATTGGGTGGGTGATGCATCGGGGGGTGCAAAGATGGGTGGGTGCTGCATCGGGTGCTGCACTGGGTGGGTGCCGCATTGCGGGGGTGCACTGGGTGCATGCAGCACTGGGGCCGTGCCGAGCGCGCCGTGCTCCCGGCAGCCGTGTGCAGCGGGGAGCTCACGGACGCGGCCGGCGTGGTGCTGTCGCCCAACTGGCCGGAGGCGTACGGCAAGGGCCAGGACTGCATCTGGGGGCTGCACGTGGAGGAGGACAAGCGCGTCATGCTGGACGTCCGCGTGTGAGTGTCCCAGGGCCGGGTGGCACCGGGGGGGGCTCCGCGGGGCGCCCCGGCCTCACGGCGGCCCCACCGCAGGCTGCGCATTGGCAAGGGCGACATGCTCACCTTCTACGACGGGGACGACCTGACGGCGCGCATCCTGGGCCAGTACACGGGCACCCGCGGGCGCTTCAAGCTCTACGCCTCCACGGCCGACGTCACCATCCAGTTCCAGTCGGACCCCGGCGCCGGCGTCTTCGGCTACCAACAGGGCTTCGTCATCCACTTCTCCGGTGAGGCCGGCGCGGTGCGGGCTGCCGGGCATGTGGCATCCCCTGCACCGTGACCAGCTCACGCTGCTCTGCCCACAGAGGTGCCCCGCAACGACACGTGCCCCGAGCTGCCCGAGATCCCCAACGGCTGGAAAACCACCTCGCACCCCGAGCTGGTGCACGGCACCGTCGTCACCTACCACTGCTACCCCGGCTTCGAGCTCTCCGGCACCGACGTCCTCATGTGCCACTGGGACCTGACGTGGAGCGGCGACTTGCCAGCGTGCGAGCGGGGTGAGTGCCCCGACGCGGCCCCCGTGCTGGTGTCCCCAGGGCCCACGTCACCCGCAGCGCCTCCTGCCCACAGTGATGTCCTGCCGCGACCCCGGCGACGCGGAGCACGGCCGCAGGGTGGTCTCGAGCGCCAAGTTCCCGGTGGGGGCCACGGTGCAGTACGTCTGCGACAAGGGCTACGTGCTGGCGGGCGCCGCGCTGCTCAGCTGCCACGACCGCGCCGCGGGGGGACCCAAGTGGAGCGACCGCGTCCCCAAGTGCATCCGTGAGTCCCCAACCCCAGCACACAGGGGCGGAGGGGACGGCCCGGGGCGCACGGTGACGCCGGCACCGCTTGCCGCCCGCAGCGGAGACGTACGAGCCGTGCCACAACCCCGGGGCGCCCGCCAACGGCGCGCAGAGCCCCGAGAAGCGGCTGTACCCGGCGGGGGCCGCGCTGCGCTTCTCCTGCGCCGCCGGGCACGTGCTGCTGGGCGAGGGCAGCCTGCGCTGCCTGCCCGGGCACCCGTCGCGCTGGAGCGGCTCGCCGCCCATCTGCAAAGCGGGTGAGCAGCCCCCCCGGCACCCTGCATGCCACCCCCCCGGCACCCTGTGTGTGTGTCCCCATGCCACTGCTCTCACCCTCGCCGCTCTCTTCCGCAGCCTCCTACGATGAGTTTTACAGCAACCGCAACCTGGATGGTAAGGCGGAGGGAGCGGGGGGGTGAAGGCAGAGGGGAGCCCCCCGTCCTGGGGTGCAGCCAGCCCTGCTGAGCCCCCTCTGCCCCCCTCCCCGGCAGCCGTAGCCAAGGCGGTGCCGGTGCCGGCCGGGAAGCCGCTGGAAGGCCCCAACGTGGCCATCGCCGTCCTGCTGCCCGTGCTGGCCGTGGCGCTGCTCGCCGGAGCCGCGTACCTCTATTTCTCAAGGTGAGCGGCCCGGCGGCACCGGGGGGGCGGGTGGCCAGCGACACCCCCCCATCCTTTGCCGCCCCAACCCCTCGGTGCCCGCAGGCTGCCGGGGAAGCCGGCGCTGCAGCTGCCCCTGGCCTCCTCGCACCCCTACGACCACATCACGGTGGAGGCGGCGTTCGACAACCCCAGCTACGAGACCGGAGTAAGCGCCGGTGCCCGGCACCCCGGGCGTGCCCGGGGGCGGGCTGGGGCGGGGGGGGTGCCCCTGCCCGCCCCCCTGCGCCGGCCCGTGTCCAACCCCTTGCAGTCTGCTTTCTTTGCAGGAGACGAGGGAATATGAGGTGTCCATCTAGGCGGAGGAGACACGGGGGACCCCCTCCTCCAACACCCCTCCCCCGTCCCCGCGGTGACCCCCATCCCCGCGCCCACCCCGCGGGAGGGACGTGGGGCGCCGCTGTCCCCGTCGGGGGACGGACCCGGCTCCGCGGGGCCGGGGTGTGGGGCCTGGGGGGCGCCCCCCTTCCCGTCCCGGTGTCCCGTCCTGCTGCGGCCCCCGGCGGGGAGGGAAGGGGGTGGGCGGGCACGGCCACCTCCGCGTCGTGTCGTTCCCCCGCCCCCGCCACGTCCGCGCTGGGGCTTTGGACATGTCCGCTGTAAAATAGGGTCCCATCCTCAGCTGCGCGTCCCCTCTTGGGAGGGGGGGCGGCCACCGCTCCCCGCCCCCCTCGCCCCCATCTTTTGGTCGTTTCATTAATAAAAATGGTGTTTTAGAAGAACACGTCGCGGTCGCGTGTTTTCCGCGCCACCCTACACGGACCCCGCACTGCGACCTCCACCCGCATCCTGCCCCCCTCAGACCCCCACCCCAACCCGCCCCCCCACCACTCCGTCACGCTGCGGGATAGCTTTAAGAGGCGGGGCTTCGCGACGGTGACGTCACGATCACGGCCCCGCCCTCCCGGCGCCGGCGCGCCGCGCGCCCCCTGCCGGCGGGCCACGCCCCGTCACGTCACGCACGGCTGCGCTCCCCCCCCCCCGCGCCCAGAACGTGACGACGCCCACGCGCCTGCGCGCACCGCCCCCCCCCCATTCCCCACCGCCACCCCGCCTCTTCTGCGCCTGCGCCGCATCGGCTCCTCCGCGCGCCTGCGCGAGGGGGGCGGAAGAAGGGCACGGGCGGAGGCGCGGCCCGCGCGCCTGCGCAGTGGCGGCGCCTGCGCTCTGTTCCCCTCCCCCTCCTTGCCCGGCCGAGAGCGGGGAGGGGCGCGGCGTGCGCGTGCGCGGGGCGGGAGGGGAGGGGCGCGCGTGCGTGCGCGTGCGCGGGGCGGGAGGGGAGGGGGGGCCGGCGGGGCGCAGCGTGCGCGTGCGCGGGGCGGGCGGCAGGCGCCGGGGGGGCCGGCGGGGCGCGGCGTGCGCGTGCGCGGTGCGCGCGCGGCGGCGGCGGCGGGGCCCGGAGTGTCGGCGGCGCCGCCTGCGTGTGGTGCGCGGTGCGTGTGCGCGCGGCGGCGGCGGGAGCGGGGCCGCTCCTTCCCCCCTCCCTCCCCGTTCCCGTCCTCTTTCCCGCCCGTGCGCGGCATGGCAGCGGGCGCGGGGCCCCCCGCAGCCGCCGCCGGGCCCGGCAGGAGGAGGAGGACGCGCAAGCCGCAGCGGCCCGTGGGCTAGGCCGCCCGCGCCGCCTCGCTCCCGCTTCCCCGGGAAGGGCGGGGGGGCTCTCGGGGCCGCTCCCGGGCTGGATGAATGTGGGAGAAGATGGAGACCAAGACGATCGTCTACGACCTGGACACCTCCGGGGGGCTCATGGAGGTGAGGCCCGGCGGCGGGAGGAGGGCAAGGCGGCGGCGGGGAAACGAGAGGCCCGGCGCGGCGCTGCAAAATGGCGAGGACCCCGGCGCCCCCCGAGAGGGGCCCGGAGCCCCGTGGCCATACAAGGAAGCGCGGAGGGAAGCGGGCGGCTCGCCCAGCCCCCGGGAGAGGCCCCGCTGGACACGGAGGCCGGCGGCGGGGCGGGCCCGCGCTTCTCAGAAGGGCGCTGGGGGGTCAGGGTCCCTCCCGGCCCCTCAGAGCCCCCTCTGTGTGTGTGCAGCAAATCCAGGCCCTCCTGGCTCCCCCCAAGAGCGAAGATGGGGAGAAGAAGAGCAGGAGGCCCGAGAAGGAGCCCAGGCGAAGTGGCAGGGCCACTAACCACGACAGCTGCGATAGCTGCAAGGAAGGAGGGGATCTGCTCTGCTGCGACCACTGCCCCGCCGCTTTCCACCTCCAGTGCTGGTAAGGCTCCGGCACCGGCTCCCTCCGGCTCCGGGCGTCCCAGCCGAGGCCGGCGAGCTGCGCCGCTGCCTCCAGCGGCTCCCGCTTCCCGTTAGCTCCCTGCTTTGCGCGGGGAGGGGAAAAACAGGGCCGGGTGCGGCGGGCAGGGACAAAAAGGAGGCGCAAACCCCACTCGGCTGCGTCCCCGCGAGCGGCGGTTAATCCGGAGCAGCTGAGGTGAAAAGTCGCAGCGCTGGCTGCTCCGGGGGCCGGGCGCTGCGACCCCCCCAGCCTCGCCAGGATCCTCCTTTCTTTTTGTGCTGAGCAGCGGCCCGGAGGCCTGGAGGAGACGCGAGGCCGCTGGCTGCGCGGCCCGGCGGCTTCGATGCTGCTGGCCCTTCCACCCCTTCCAAGCCCCGAACTTCCCTTCCTCGCCCTTTCCGAAGGGAGCGGTGCCCGGGGGGCCTCCGGAGGGTCGCGGCTGGGGGGAAGCGGCGGTCGCGCCTTGGCGCCAGGCCTGACGTTCCCGGCGCTTCCGTGCTGCTGCAGCTGCTGGGAATAATGGAGGTTGCTGTCTCTGTGTCTCCCTGCCTCACTGTTTACAATATGGCGACCTTCCTTTAAATTATATTTTTATTCTCAGCGCCATTTTGGCTGCATATGTGACTTTCAAACCCTCGCCGTGCTCCCAGAGCACCTTTAATGTGGAAATACCTTCCCTGTGTAAATCCAGGCCTCCAGACTTTAGTACTGGCCGCGTTTTTTCTTTTCCCTCCTTTTTCCTTCCTCCTGACGCTTTAGAGCTGCTTGTGTCATGCACGGGAGTGCCTGCTGTGAATTCGGGGGTAGTTGGGTCCTCTCGCTTGGAGTTGTGAGGCTTTGTTGATAGAAGGCAGATCTTTTTGCATGCAAATCTCGGGGCTGTGTTGGAGGTGCGCGCGGAGGCGGTTGCAGAGCCGGAGGTGGAGGCTGCAGCAGGGAGGACTCTCGAGCCTCGTCTTGGAGCTTCTCGAGCTGCCAACACAAAAGAGCCCCGGCAAAGGCACCTGAACTTACCGCCCTGAAGTTTTTTCTGCATCGGGAGCCCAGATGCATCAAAGGCTGCTTTACCCGTATCTCTTGTTCAACAGTTGACGCAGGCTGGCGGTTTGTGTTAAATTAGCACAGCCAGAGTGGATAATGGAGTGGAGGAGGGAGTGGGGCAAGTCAAACAGCTGGAGCTCGGGAGTGCAGAGTATTCTTCCTTAGGGGAGATTTTTTAACCGCATTCCTTTCTCTCTTTCATGCTTTGGAGCTTTGTTTGCTGCCCTGTTACAGCTGTCTCTCTCGTTTTTTTCCCCCATTTTTTTCCTTCCCTTTTGCTTGCTGGTTATACTGTGTTTATATGCTAATTGCAGGTCTCTGAACACTTATTAAGCTGATTGCTGATACCAGGAAAACCGAACGTGCGGTCACAGTTCTGCAGGGAGTGTCCCGTTAGCAGCGTATAGCCAGACTTGCCCAACAATGCTGTAGTGTGCAGCCATGACATCATCCCTCTCACCCGAGGAAGTGCTGCTTGGTGGCAACGTAAATTCTCTAATATTCACTAAAATGTCGCTAGTATTTTCTGTCTGACCTTCTTGATAGACCTTATTTAAGGTTTAGGTCTTGTATGGGATGTAGTTGCTTAAAACTTGGGGTTTGGGCTTTCAGATGCTACCAGAGTCAAATGGAAACATTTCTGAGCCTTCTCTTTCTGGGGCTGCAGTGGTTGCTAAAACTTCATGTTTAGGTCCTGAGATGGCAGCTTTGTGGCTATTGCTGTGGAGTTTTCTAGTTGACTTTATCCTAGTTAATCCTAACTGCAAATGAGCCCACTTTGTGCATGTTTAAATCTGGCTAAATTTCATGACTTGATTTGGCAAGTATCCTGGGTTTGCAAGTGGGAAATGGTCATGAAAAATCAGACATCTGTAGAGCTTTGGATATACTCTGGTAGAGTCAGCTGTATTTAAAGAAAACTCTAGTTAGCTAGTCACCTTTAGCAATAGGAAGAAAAACAGAATTCTGCTTATTTCTCACTTAATTTGTTACCTTTCTTGGGATATCTTTTTGAGCCTTTGGATGAGCCCTGGCATGGGAAGTGGAATAACCTGGAATGGCGCAGCAAGGCTGCCGCACGCGGTCGGGTAGGCTGCTTCTCCCAAGACCTCGAGTTTGGGCCACGTTCTGCCTTCCTGCTCCAGGACCTCTGTTTACCACTCATCCAAAGCCTTCCTACAAACCAGGTGGTTTCAAACGGATGATGGTTGGCTTTTGTTTTCATGTTTTTCTTCCTTTCACCTCCTACATCTTGCTTAAAGTAAACTTCCGTTTCTGGATATAAACTTAGGCATAAAGGTAGCACTTGCAACTTCCTTTCTGCCTTTTTTTATTTAAGGAACAGCAGCTGAAATGCAGTACTTGTTATAAGTAATTTGAATAGCAGCTTCAACACACCATTCTGGCATATTGACTGAATTGCTGACAGCTAAACTGTTCTTTAGATACTGATTATAAGGTTTAGTACTGACTTGATGTATTAGAAGAGCTTTAAATTGGTCTAGGATGTGTAAACAGTTGATCAGAGAGGTTGTATTATAAAGAAAACGAATGACAAAGGGGAGTGATCAATCCAAGCCTTGTAGGAGGCTAAAGACAAAACCAGGAATTAGGCCAATTCAGTGGTCCATGAAGTAGTTGTGTCCCTCCCTGTGTAGGGAAGGCTCCTCACCACCATGTTGTGTAAAGCTCCAGAAAAGCAAGTTAGCTTTATTAGATGACTACATGGCTTCGCATTTTGGTTGTCTCTGCCTTAACTTCGAAACAAAATTAGTGGGCAGGGAATTGCCAGGGTCATTTACTTACATGTTCCTTCTGGCTGGGGGTGGGAGGGCACTTTCTGAGCCCTGATGGGCAGTTTAGAAACTATTGTCTGTGCCTGTACAGCCTGTTCCTGTAAGCAAGCCCTTAGAAGTGATCCAGACCTACCTTGCAAATGTTCTAGTTAGCACTCAGATGCTCACAAGAGATCAGAGTAAAGGCCTTAGCACCTAAATCTGTAGGCTTCTGCAGAAAACAGCGTGTTCTCAGCCAAAACCCCCCAAAATTCTCAGATGTGATAACATTTTACTTTCCTATGATAGCAAATAACAAGTTTTGTTGATGTGCTGTGCTAGTGACTGCTCTCCTGAATTAATGTAGCCAGAAGTGAGCTCCCGATTCAGCCGTTGTGGTCTCAGCTCTTCCCAGAACACCCTTTCAGAATCACTAGTTCGATAGAAAACTCTACTGGAATTGGAAGGAGAGCAGGTACTGTCAGGACTATCAGCCTGCTTCCAGATGCTGGCTTGGTGGGAGGGATTTAGGAAAATGTAAATTCCCTTCCAGATATTTAGTTTCACCAAACTTGGATTAATATCAGGGTCAGGTGACTTTCTTCAGGTTTGAATTTCCAGAGAGCTTTTTTTTCTCCCTTTATTATTTCTTTGAAAACAGAACACAGAATTTTTCGTTCTTAAGTCTGGTTTTGGTTACGTTGTCTGCCTATAACCTGCTGCTTGGGAAATGGCACGGTGAACATTTTCATCCTGTTGTTCCCTCTTAACTTGGGCCTCTTGGAATGAACTACGCTTCTTTATGTGACTGGAAAAAAAAATCTTACCTGATACTTCTCATATTCTTCGCCATTTGTATCTTCTAGATACGTGAATTTGAGAATATCCCATGCTTTTGAGGTTGTGGTAAACTTAATTCATGTAGAAGTCAGTTTGCAAAGTGACTGATGTTGCAAATTCATTACAGCTTCACGGAAGGATTAGAAAGATCCCAGGGAGAGGAAGAGTTTAGCTAACGAGAAGGGGGAGGGGAGCGACACCGGGAGGGAGAACTAATGGAGAACAGTTTTGTTTTGTTTTGAAGTCCCTTTGCCTGAGTTTCTGGTTGGCGGAGCCCTCTTCGAAACAGCGAACCTCCCTGAATGCTGCTGCTGGAAGTCCCTGTTACAAACTGCTGGCTTTGAAGCACCGCTAGCCTTGCAAAGCGACCGAGTTGTCTAAAATTAATCAGCTGCCTGTTACACTAAACAGCCAGTTCCAGTGTGACTGCCCAGCAAAAAGACTTCCCTTCGCTGTTGGACTGTCCTGTGCCTGTCCTGGGATAAGTAAACTGCGTCCTTCCCGGGCCTGCTAGTGCCATCAAACTTTTTTGCAACACTTGCCTCTTCGTGTTTATATTTGGAGCATTTGGCTCTTTCCTCTCCGATTTGGCAGTCTTCTCTGAAGTGCTTTTGTCGAAGAACTGGAGTAACAGAGCTGCAAAGAGAAGTAGATGAAGCTCAACTACCCGGAGTTTGCTTATTTTCTGAGTCACGTCAGTTAAATGCTTCACACGCAGAATGGAAAAAAAGTTGTGCTTAACTGGTAGGGCATCAGTAACTCTTTCCCTGCCTGATTAGGTCTAAAATTGCCTTCCCTCATCTTGACATTTGCTCTAGCTTTTATTTTTGAAGTGTCCATTCTGTGGGAGGGCAGGGAAAGGTTAGCCCTCTATTGTCTTAGTTAATCACTTCCTTAATGGGCATTTCTGGTTGCCTCAGGCTTTCAGGTGAAGCTTTGAATGGGCTGAAGTATTTGCCACTTCAAGGAGTAGCAGGATAGCCAGAAAACTGGAGTAAACCTCAGACCTAAAAATGAACTAAAGAGGAGTAGCGTTTCAATACGCTGACTTATGTTCATATGCCTCTCGTACACTGGCACTTCTGACAGCTTTGGAAAGACTCAAACTTTGAAAAAGACTTATTTTGATTTTTTTTTTTTTTTAGCATTAGACAACTGACAAAACCTACTCTTAACACTTATGTAAGTGTATTTTGAAGTTCAGAGTAAGTTGGGTTTATTCCAAGCATTGATTTAAATGCATTTATCTTAATTTGTTAATTGGTACTTTTTTAACAGACCATAGAACAAGCAAACAACTGAACACTTGTTTTGGTGCATGTTTAGATCTAATATTTAAGTACTATTGAGGCCAGCGTGGTCTACATACTGAACAAGAAAGAAGCAGTTGCCCTGGCCTGGTTTCTTCGTGCAGAGTCACTGCGCATGTGCCTGCAGATGTGGTAACATGATCAGTCTTGGCAGTCCTGTTAAGCAAAATTGTACCAATGAAATCTTTTTTTGCTCTCCCAATTTTGCCCTAAATTGCTCCCTGCAAAACCAGATAAGGTCAGCCTAAACCCCTGAACTTAAAAGGCACCAGAAAACTCTAATTGATGATAAAAACTTCACGAACTAACCTAGCTGGGGGCCTTGCAGATGGACTCTCACCTGTTTGTGCATGTGCTCCTGTTAAATTGAGTGTGAACAGATTTTGCAGTATAGGCAGGAGGACGTTGGAGCTGGGCATTCACGTCAAGTCGTGGATCGCCGCCGTTCTCAACATCAGCACGAAGTGATGAGCCTCGGAAGGCGTTAGGATTCTGTCCAAACCAACAAGGGGGCTGTGTAACTGCTTTAAGTTAAACTTGTCTTTGCTCATCGCCGTTACACTAACGCCAATCAGGCATCCGTAATGATAGCAAGCCGTTTAAAAAGCACGAAATATGAGACTTAGTAGTGAAAGCTCTTAGCCGTTTTTCCCCTTTTCTCGTGGCAAGTGATGATTTTATGTCGAGTGGGTCGAGAAACCTCCTCTGTGCTGCTGTCAAGACACCTCCTGAAGTTCGTTAGGATGCAGCAACTTGCTTGGGGGTAGAAGTCTTGGCCGTTTTAGTGGCAGTAGCTGCGCTGGAGCTGGTCTTTCCTGGTGTGTTAGAGCTGCAGGTGTGACTCACGGGAGCCTTTCAGAGTGTGGAAAGGTCTTCCCAAAGGATTTCTAGCTCCTCTAGGCACTTGCACAGGAAACTCTTAATTGGATTAGATTCATAATACTAATCTGCTAATGATGGTTTGTTATGGAGATCTTAGCACTGTCTTGTAAATATATTCACCTTAATTTAGTTTGCCTTGTGTCTTTTTATCACGCACAAGCTCAATGCTGTTAAGGTTTTACCGCTGCCCACGAATCCTACAGCTGGGAGTGGGAAAACAGCAACTAATTTAGTGTGCAATAAAGATATAATGTTCTCTGTTTGCCAGAGTTGGTGCTTCAGGTGGAGATCATAAATGGAAAGCTGTATTTGCAAGTATGTTTAACACAGTGCTGTGCTTCTAATTTGGCTGGTCAGAAGGACCTCTTGGATAGGGAGTGTCCCTGTAGTGTCCTAGTTGTCAGATTGG
The DNA here is from genome assembly GCF_059628265.1 of Tinamus guttatus. NCBI lineage: Eukaryota > Metazoa > Chordata > Aves > Tinamiformes > Tinamidae > Tinamus > Tinamus guttatus. The sequence continues at coordinate 40,551 of NW_028288890.1, forward strand.
TAACTGCAGAATTGTGTCTTTTCAGTAAGAATCAGGACCCAATCTGTGTTTTGCCCCCTGAAACCATCCTTTATAACTTCTGGTGTGTGTGTGCTGCTGCAACAATGTAAAAAACACCCGCATAACATGCCTCCATGTGGAGAAAAACTTCATCATTTCAAGCCTTCAGTTGTAACACAGATCGAAACAGTATTTCTACATAGTGATGACACAAATATTCATTCTATGTGTCAGTCCACACAAGTGGATATTAAACTATGTCTGTTTCTGGCCTGACTCAGTAGTATGTGTCACGTTCTTTTTTTCCTGTGTTTCTGGAATCCCTCCTATTAATCGTAAAGTCAGTAACAAATAGGAGTCTGCTGCGAAGAAAGCAAGCAGTAATTTCCAGTTAGGGAGAAGGTCCATCATCCTGAAAACAAGTATTACAAAGTGTGAATATGTAAGCAATACTGCCCTTTGCAATGGAAATCACATGTGACATTGATGTACCTTTTTAAAAAAAAAAAATCAGGAAGCTGAGCTTGGACTTGTGAAAATGCTTGTGTATCTCAGTATAACATGGCTTTGTTCTAGGGATGTGCAATACTGGATTCGAAAGGAGCGAGTGCAAGTGAAAGTATCGTGCCACGTTGGGGTACTGGCCAAACTTGTGACTTTGTGACTTAGTTTGTCAGAGCTGGATTCGTCTCCTCATAGTACTAGAGCTTTGCTGCCTCCAGCTCAGCAGCTCACTAAATGTCTGCCCAGCTTCCTCTAAAGAATGCTACAGCACGCAGGAACTCTCCAAGCTGAGCAAAAATAGTGAGGTACCTCCTTTTTAATAAAGAAGTTGACAGGTATCAGTAGTAATGTAATTACATACCCTTTGGGGTGTGGAATAAATGCTTCCTGTAGCCAGAAATGAAGAAGAAAACCCTATAAATCATTCTTGCAGTTGGGGTATCAGATCTTGAGTACAAAAGGCAAAGAGCATCTCAGCCAGCTGGGGGAAATCTAGTGCCTGAACCTGGCTGTAGCCTATTTCTGCTGACGTCTGCGCTGCACCAGTCACTTGAAATGAACTAGATGGAGCTGGAGATTACTGACTAACCCTGCAGAAAGCAGTGGCCTGAGGATGCAGTTTAGCAGGCTGAAAACCCCACACTGAATTTCTGGCAAGCAGTGGTGATTGGTGTGAAATACCTGCCCATGCAGTCTCTGACTTTGGGCAAGATGGCATGTGAGCTTCCCAGTAATCTTGATCTAGAATAGCAACAGAAGCAGGATATAAAGGTGATCTAGAAAAACTGAGAAAAGGATTTATGTTCTGCTTTAAAGTTTTTTCCATGTGTATTTTTGTTGCTCCTCTTTCTTTCTTCTCAGTGTTTTGGGGAAAGCCTAGTCCGCATATAAATGTCAGAATTATATTTATGATCTTCACAACTTTCATTGGTCTCTCTTGCCACCTTGAAGCTTCTGTCCTTTCAGCTGTCTCATTTGGACACATTCAGCGTGGCTGGGACTGAATGTTCATCTTTCAGAAGCCTCTCAAACTTGCCCTCTGTTTGTGTGTAGAGGGGATGGTTTTGTTTACACCATTTGTCTTTTCTGTGCTGTTCTTTAGAGTCAAGGTTGGCTGAACTCTGATTCTCACCAGAGCTATGTTCATCCTGCGGCCTCTTTTCTTCCTCTTTTGCTGCTCCACGTGTCATCCTGCCTTGAGATGGTGCTGTGAAGATTGGAATATTAGTAATGAAGCTGGACATTGACTACTGTCTGCAGTACAGATGTAAAGGAGTGATGCATGGGAAAGAAACTTGAGTAAGGATGTGCAAAATGGCAGATATATATTCACAAGGATGTGCATCTATATAGAGAACTATTTTTGTGTGTGTGTCTTACATGTTTGGGCATCCTGTGTATTTATTTTAATGGGAACTTAATATCCTAGAGAACACTTTTTCCTTTAACTTTTTGCCAGCTGTTAACAAAGGTAATACATAATGGGTTGTCTGGGGAATGGTCTCTCTAGACCAGGTTCTTTCTATAAACAGAAGAAACTAATTGCTTCAGGTCATCACATGTTTACATGGAGCCTATCCAGTTTATTGAACACTTGTGCTTGTTAGGCCTTTGTCAGAACAAAGCTCTACTTCTCCATGTTGGTGAGAACTACTCTGATTCCCCAGGAGTCTTGAGGATTCCAAGCACACAGGGAAGAAGCTGGAAATAACACCTACTTGGTGACAAACAGGAAGGGCAGTGAGGTGAGAGAGCTTCCGTGAGGGTGTCCTTAGACTTCTTCCCAGGACCAGCATGGCAGGAGTGGATTAAGGAAGGATGCAGAGAAGTAACTCAATTGGTTTGGGCTTTTACAAGATGCTCCAGTTCACCATACGCCAGGGCTTTGGTCCGAGTGCAGTACTGCTCTCAGACTCGAACCACTGGTCAGGATGGTATTTTGCTCTGACAGGGATCAACAGTGGCTCTTTTAGGACACCCAGTAAATGAAATTTTAGAAATCACACACCTGACAACACTGCTTCTTAAACTTTTAGTTTGAGTCCTCTTCTGCTTCTGTACTGGCATGTGGATAGATGGTGTTAGTTTGCCTTTATCTTGCATTGTATTCCTCTCCTCTTTGGTCTAGCCGCATAATGGTGTTTTAATTCTGCTTCTGTCCACTTCTGAACCCCTATTTCTAACTCTGGCCATGCTGTTTGAAAGATGCATGCTAAGCAGATACAGTATTCCAGATGATGGGATAATCAGTGACCTATGAAATGCTATGGTATTTGGTCTTTTATGTTCCCTTCCTTTCGCAGTGACAGTCAAAATAATCATGTACTGAGCTGCCTGGTGGTGTCCAGGTCTCCTTGCTGGATGTTACCATTTAGCATATTTAATATACATGTCCAAAACTTTCATCCCAGTGTAGATAATCTTATGCTTGCTGCTCTCAAGCATTTTTTTTCCTAGTTCCCCAAGGGGAGTTGTACAGAAGATTAGAAAGTACAGCAGCTGATGCTCTATAGGTGATGGGAATTGCACTGCTAGCTCTAAGTAGGTATAACTTAGAAAATGTGAGCCTGATCAAGACCAGAAATTCCTGAAACTGTTACCTTTAATGGGATGAGGTCACCTTAGAGGTTTGTGAAGAACAGATGGCTGAAGGGTGGTGGTGTCTGTTGTGGTGCTTCGAGGATCTGTGGGTTTGTCAGGAAGATCATCCCTTGTGCTCGTGAGTATCGTGACGTTGGCCTTACTAATGAGCCCATGGGCTTGGGAGAATTGACTATCTGCTGTTATACATCTTGGTAGAATAGTTTTGCTGAAGAATAATCCCGACTACTGGAATGGAGGGAGAGCTGACAGTATTCCTAATCATTAACTAAAAGTAATGCAGTCTCTTTTCTCTTTTCCCAGGAAGTAGCAAATTCATCTTTGGCCCAGGGCTTGCAGCAGGAGGTAGGAGAGTTGCAACAGGGCAGAGCTTAAACAGGCTGCAGCCAACAACTATTTTTGGGAGGCTCGTGTGTGATGTCCGAGCACTCTGCTCCAGGTGTCCTGCTCCTGAGCAGCTGGGAACGCAAGTGGGGAACTCGGGCACAGTAAAACTGTTTCAAAGGACTGAATTTGTTAATGATGCAACTTTCTCTGGTTCTCAATGGGGCACTTGTAGTGCACTGACAGTGTGGTTGGGTTCCTTGTTTGTTTTAGTTACGGCTGCCATTGAGGCCCTGCCATAGGAAGCCAGAGCGCCTTGTTCTCTATGAAGCTGATAGAACAGCTGTAGCTGTATCCATCATTAGGATAAATAGGAGACCTATAGAGGAGCTGAAAGCCTTTTTCCTTTAGCTAGCTGGCAAACTTCACCAGCATCCTTTTTTATAAGGCGGTCATTAACTCTTGGTAAGATAATTAGAAGATCTCTGGGAAGGAGAAAACCTGAGGAAAAGTGTTCTCGCCTAGATTCTTTTTTCCGTGGGGTTACTATTTGCTGCTTTTTAGGAGGAGGAAGAATAAGAAATCGTTCTTGAAGACGATTGGGATCAAAGACAAGTTGTTCATCTGCCAGAGCCGGGTTTGTTTCCGTGCCCGTTACCCACTCCGTGGCCTGTGTGCGGAGCCAGGACTTGCTCTCGACCGTGTCAACCGCGTCGCGCACAAGATGGCCCCCAGGAATGCCCTGTGTAAATACCTCGCGCTTGCTTTTATGGTTCCTTTGCGAGCTATGGTCCAGTTCATCCTGAAGAAGGTGCCGTTCCTTTGAGCACTGTGTTCTTATTTATTGAGGTCAGCAAAGTGAAGAGTAATTACGGGATTTAGGCTAACAACGGGCGTCTGATGTATGAGAGCTCCAGAGTGTGAAATTGAAATCTAAGTGACTTGATGCTATTGTTTGCTTGATAAAAAACTGCTAGTATACGATAACTCCTGAAGGCTTTTGATTTCATCATAGCTATTTAAACTTTATTTAATTGAGACTCTGCGTAATGTTCAGAGCATGGGAGCTAGTCCAAAAGTTGACAAGAACGAGTCCTGACAACATAAATCCGGTACGAGTTTCAAGAGGCACCAGTTAATTTTCTAGAAAAAGCCATGGGACTAATATTGCTGGCAAGCAACTTGGGGTCAGTGAAGTGGGTTTTCAACATGCAGTTGTGAACATCCCCTTTAATTTTCAGAGGCCTTGTTTGAATGAGTCTTCTGGACGTTTGCATAGGTACTAATTCTGGAAGAGTTGTCTCTGTCTTGGGTTCAGGAACGCACTTGCTCTGCTAAGCAGATGGACACGGGTCGCATCGAACACTCCAGGTAAAATCACAACTGCCTGTGGTGCTAAAACGGGAAACCTCCTGCAATGAAGGTTTGGCAAATTTTTACAAATAACATAACTGCTTCTTGCAGTGCTCAGAGTAGGTGTGTTGTACCCGAAGACCAAGTTGGTGCTGTGGAGTAACAGGTCCTGCTGGCAGCAGCTCCATCGCAGCGAGCGCCGGGTGCTGGAGATCTGCATGCTAATGAAGCCGTGAAAGATAGAGAGAAAGTGGCTGTGGCGGCCGTGCCAACGCGCTAAACACCAACGTGGTTATGAAGATCAAGTGTCTTGTTCGGATTTAAAAATTAGCTTCTCTTATGCTCATAGTAAAAGGTTGAAGAATGTGGTCATAACTAGTCAATTAAAACGGCATTCTTTAGCGCTTCCTTGGCTTTATGTTAAGACCCAGGAAATGCTCTTTCCTTGCAGAGAGGCCAGCAGTGCAGAAACAGTATTCATCAGTCTTTGTTAGTGCAGCGAGCTGCCTTGATGAACAGTTCATTAACCAGGGGAAGCAGAATCACTCTTTTAATACACTTGCTGCAGCAGGAAGGCCTTGACAGCAGGCAGAAAACTCAGGAGGCCAGGCTGGGAGCTAACAGCTTCGCTGTCGGCCTGAAACCAGCATTTTGCCTTCCTTCCTCAGGGCCTTCATAGCAGCATTGCTTAAAATGCTTCTCTCTATATGTAACTTGAAGAGAACTATATGTGTAGGATGTCATGGTTGTGTGGCAGATAGTTCAAACGTAAGAAACGTGGCAGTAATCTTAAGAGTTTAAGAAACCTGTTCTAACTCTCCTAGCCATCTCTCAGGATTCCTCGTGGTATTAATTGTTGCATTGTAAATTGTGTAACATTAAGGTAACAGTTAAAACAAATAACCCCAGGCATCTGGCAGCGCGTGGATGGCTGTCACGCTGCGCGCGCAGTGGAATGGGGCAGACGTGTTCCCAGCGGTTCAGACACGTTTGTCCGCAGCTTCAGAAGGCTAAAATCCACCACAAACAAATCCGAGTCTGTGGTTTCTTGTCCTTGGGGCGTTGGGAGCGGGGAATGGGCCAGATGAATCCGTACTGCTGGTAATTACAGATGGAAGAACTTTATTTCCAGCAGGAGGAAAGGCTGAGCTGCTGTGGGATCCATCTTAGGATTGAAAATGGGTGTACCTAGCAGCAAGCACTCGAGGGTCGTTTGTTACTCTCCACCTCACCCCCCAAATCTGTTAGTAAAAGATCAGATTGGCACGGGGGGGAGTCGCTGCTTAAGCCAAACACTCGGGACTTCGTGTAAACTGTCAGTAATAGGGGCTTTGCTAATGTCATCTGGAGCCCGCTCTCTCGTTCATCCAAGCGCTCCAGGAAATGAGAACCATAAGGAGCAGGTAGGTTTCCGAGCGCTGCGTTTCCGCGCGCCTGGAAGCGCGAGGCCTCTGCAGCCCGGCCCTTTCCTCAAAATGGCTGCCAGATGTGTCGGCCCCGGTGCATTCCCCGGAGCCCGACACCCGCGTGCCGAGGCCGCCGGCGCCCGCGTCCTCGCCGCGCTCTGCCCTCGGCCTCCCGGGCTCCGGGATTGCCGCGGAGCCGCGCTGCCCGCGGAGGCTCTCAGCCCGCAGTGCGGGGTAAGGCTCGCCGGGACGTTGTTTAAACAAAGGAAGTGTGTTTGTTTTTACAGTTCGAGCTTGGAAGCCTGGGCTGGGACCCGGTGCGATTTCCCTGTGCTACGAGCAGGAGTCTCTAGGAGGAAAGAAAGCCTCTCCCTTTGCTGCAGAGCACACGTTGCTGGCTGCTAAATACCCGTCCTAACGTGTCTAGTTTAGCGATTTTTGAGACTTCTTGCAGCTTAACCTGGATTTACTTTGATGTTGGTCTGTAGATGGAACCGTATAGAGACTTCTGAAGCGAACAGCTTCATTAGCTGCTGAAGTTTTAAATACCTTGTTCCAGTTTCCCGTGTGTTAAACATAATGATGCTTAAAGATTAATAGTACCATTCACATTTGGTAATGCTTCCCCCAAGCTCCCACTTGCGTAGCTTTTCAGCAGGTTTAGTGAGTTATTTGCTAGTGTGGCCATGTAACCGTGTAACCCAGGGAACAACTGGTAACCCAGTCAGTCCCCCTGTAGCCAAGGCAGGAGTGTTAATCTAGAAAATTGAATTTCCAGGTGCTGTGCTAGTCTATCAAGTGAGTTTTCAGCACGAGAAAGAACATTTAACTGCATAAAAGAGTCTGCTAAGTATCTCTACCATCTGTAAGCAAAACTTTTAAAGTATACCTTAACATTGCTGTTCGGTGACTCGCTGTTTATCTGACAGCATGTGTGCTTTTCCTGCAAGTCAGCAGTTTGCTAAAATGACAAATCTTAATGATAAAAAAGTGTTGGAAAGTACATGAGCTAGTAAGATTTGTAAGGAAAGTATATCATCTAACATATGCTGCTCTGCCTTTAACCGAGGAAAAACACTTCTCAAAATAGCCTTTCTTACTCCTTCGTCTAATTTGCTTTGGTTTATTTCGAGCATCTAAATGAGAATGTCATTTTGGTGTGGTACAGCTCTTATAGTAGGTGCAGATCCATGTGAGTAGGATGGATCTTGCGCTTCTTAGCCAATGCAAGCTGTGGATACAAAGTTATTTTAAAGAATATTTTGGTTGTCTTAAGACAGAAAGTGGTTTTCATCATTAAGGTAGTGTGCTGGAGGATGGAGTAAGGAGCGGTGAGCAGACTTCATGGCAGCTTTGCTGTTGCACTGCAAGTTCTAGTGACAGAAATGCCTGGGTATGTGCTTGCTGCACAGGAATGTATAGTGTTACACTGAACAGTCGAGTTATTTAAGGAAGAGTTGGTATTGGGGGGAAGTATGTGTGCGGCACACAGATAAATCTTATGTTGACTTTTGCTATTTAATTCTAAGATTGACTTCATCCCCTGAAAGCCGGGAGCACCATGGAGATGAGGTGGATATCGTGGAAGACTGACTTCCCTCGAGACAGGAGGTGTCTTGCTGAGTGGGGCACGGGCAAGCAAAACTGGGCAGGATCACTGTGTGGAAAGGAAGAAGTGCCTGGGACTGGACCCTGCAAAGCTGCCTGGCTTAAACTGCATGTAAACAAGAAGAGGCCTTTCGGAAGTAACCGTAAAAAAAATGTTTTGCTTTTCTCTTACAGCAACCCTCCGCTCAGTGAGGAAATGCTGCCTCCAGGGGAGTGGATGTGTCACCGCTGCACTGTACGCAGAAAGGTAAAGCCTCTTGTAATAAACATGCTGTCTGTCCATCTGTCCCTTATAGCTTCCTTTAATGTGTGCATACATCACAGCTGCTCCTTGTGCTCACAGGTAAGGGCTTTGGTAGGAACAGGCTTAAAGAAAACTAAGGCCTCTTGATGGAACCCTCTTGGTGTTAACCTTGCTGCTAGGAACTAGAGTACTGAAGTGGCTGGCATGTTTGTGTCAAGCTGTGCCTCTTAAACTGGGCTTTCTTCCGCTCTTCTGGAAAGGAGGGAAAACTAAAGCACGCAGCTCATGGCTCCTGAGCCCACGGTGGTGAAATGAGAATCCTGGTGCTGCAGTTTGGCGTCAGGGTTGTAATTCTGGTTAATGTACGCTGTTTTAGAAGTGTGACTTCACAGCAGTTGCACTTCAGCAGAGGGTGAAATCACAGTGAGTTATGACTTCCTGGGCTGCTGAACAGGATGGGGAGGAGGTGACTGGGCAAGGTTGTGGCTTCTCTCTCTCTTTATTTTTATTTTTTTTTTTACCTTCTTGATGCTCTTTCTCCAGGAAGCAGTCTTGCACAATGTAAACATCTTATTGCTGCAGCTACGTCAGACCGCGTAGCAGAGGGTTTGAAAGCTGCTCCAAACTATCTAGCAACAGTTCAGTTGAAGTAACACCAAAACAGATTTTTAGCAAACTGTGTACTCAGCCTTTTGTTGCTGAACCTACTGCCCTGTTATGTTTCTAGAGTGCTCGTCAGGCATCTGCCAACAGCAAAAACGAAGGTCACAAATTACAAATACAAAGCAATTCTTCTGTATGAAAAATTGTCCAATAACACCTCCCCCCTTCACAGACCATTTCTGTATTTTGGTTCATCCATATGGTGACTGTCAGGCAGGGGAGCAGCACACAGTTGCCCACACTAGGCCATGCAGTGTCCCCTCCTGTTGCAAAATGGATGTCTTGGTGACTGCCGGGGTTTTCTCAGCTGCAGTTCCCCTGCCTGCCTTGCTCAAGAGAGTCCCATCCTCAGGGACAGGCGAGTGTTTGCGTAGCGCACTTGCACATTCTCACGCTGACCTTTTCATTCCCTAACGGATTTGGATGCACTGCAAGGGTTAATAAACTGCATTGACACTGAATGATCTTGCTTGGAGTTCCTCAGTGTTTGGTTAGCAAAGTGAGTTGTCTAATTTAGCAAGTATTTAGGACTAGGTGCTGTATTGTCCCAATTGGAGCTCATATGCAGTCGTCCTGATAGGGGAGAGACATGATCATCTTTTTCCCTGTTCTTTGTTCCCTTCAGCTGTTCTGTAGCCTATATGTTAGCTACGACCAAATTTGTTTTTACTAGGTCAAATGTTCAATGACTTCAGGGGGGAAGTTGTAGTAAGTGACTCTAGCTTTTTCAGATGCTGTTTTTCTTCGACTGCATGTTTGTCAAGGTTGATGTGCTTTGTTTGTGGTCTCCATGATAAGCCTGCCTATTCATGTCGTGCAGAAGCGAGAACAGAAGAAAGAGCTGGGGCAGGTAAATGGATTGGTGGACAAATCTGGGAAAAGGACCACCTCCCCCACCAGTGACGCGGACCTGTTGGACAGGTCTAGCAGCAGCATCAGGGCTAATGCGCATGCCAGGATCTTGGAAAGGAGAGCGAGCCGGCCTGGCACTCCCACATCCAATGCCAGCACCGAGACCCCCAACTCAGAGCAGAATGATGTCGATGAGGACATAATTGACATGGATGATGACTCTGCCATTGCAGAAATGGACTGTGGGCAGCCCCAGCTGAAGCGACCCTTTGAGCTTCTTATTGCTGCTGCCATGGAAAGGAACCCAACGCAGTTCCAGCTGCCGAATGAACTGACCTGCACCACAGCACTTCCAGGTAAGCCAAGGGTTGGTGAAGGTCTCCACAGGTGTATCCTGCTGCTGTCTTGGCTTTTTTCCCTCTTGACCCCTTGGTGTTTTGGGTTCCAGTGACCGTGGTGAAAGCAGAGGCTGCAGGAGTGTTTATCCAGCTTCCAGCAATAGGCAGCCTCTTGCTTTCCCCAGGATTGAGCTGTGGGGGCTCCGCTACAAGCAGTGACTCCATCTCCACCAGGACTTGCAGCAGACAAGTGCACGTGCTTATCAGTCTAGCCTGCTTCTTCAGTCTGAAGATGATTCTGCCAGTTGTCCAAATGCCTGTTTTTTACTTAGGGTGTGATAATCTAGACAAGTAGTAACTTAGAGTGTAGGGTGCCACCTGAATGATTAAGTATATGGTATACTGAGGTTTAAAGCCAGTATAGTCTGTCATTTAAGGCCAGATTTTGTGGTCGATAAGGGTTCTCTAAGGAGATCCTTTTGCCCCTTCTGTTTGCCTCTGCCTCAGGTGATTGCATGTATTTAGCAGGAAGCAAACCTCTGCTATGTTGGTAACCCAGAGCCATTTTAATTTACTACTAGGTACCAGTAAGAGGAGGAGAAAGGAAGAAACCACAGGAAAGAATGTCAAGAAAGCACAACACGAATTAGACCACAACGGTTTGGTTCCCTTGCCGGTGAAAGTCTGCTTCACATGCAACAGGTACTTGACTCTTCCAAGGAAGCTATTTGGTGTAGCTGCACCCTTCACAGGAACAAAGTTCTCACCAAATAAAGTGCATGACCCTTTCCCAGTCCCCTTCAGTACTTGTTTACAATCCTCTAAAACAAATGAGGGAATGATCATCTTTGCTTAATAACAGGTGTTTAACCATGGTAAGTGTAGGTGTGGCTTATGTGGTCTTGTGCTGCTGTAAAAGATTTTAAAATGTAACATGAAGAGACTAAGTCATTTGGTCTTCAATATTTATCTAGTGAAAAAAAAAACACTAAAGTGATAGTATTTTAGAACACTGAGACATTCCTTTATAGTCCTATAAACTATATGCAGGGAGGTGACCTTTAGGAAACAGAAATCTACTGAGACAGGTATAAGCCTGAGGCAAATAGAAATGCTGTGCAGAAAGAAATCAAGAAAATATGTATACAAAATATTGTAAGTGCAGAAAAAAATGTACATATAAATCTCAACCCAAAGTTTCAATGGAAATGAAAAACTTTGTTTCAGGAACACAGTTTGAGTGAGGTGGGCTGGAAATTCAGGTGGGCTTTTTGGGAGCAACTGGTGACTTTGTCATAGAGGGAGGACTTGTGTAAAGCCTGGTTAACTGGGTATGGTGGCTTTTTGGAATTTGAGACTTGTTATGAGAATGTAACGATCGTGCTGAAGTAAACTTTCTAACTTTACAATTTTCCTCAGAAGCATCTCATAGAACAACCTAAATATGAGGCTTCCTTTTGATCTCTGAATTTTGCTCTAAAGGAAGTCACTCAGAACTAATGTGCAAGGTCAACTGAAAAGTTGCTTATGAGAATCTGATAGGTGCTTGCAGCTTTGCAGCAAAGGGATCTCCTCTTGCCAAAAAACCTCTTTTGGTCTGAGAAGCCCTCATGTGCATGGGCAAGTTCTTCAGCCTCAAGTGGGCCTCGCAAAAGGCCCCTTTAGATCAAATTACAAATCTGAAGCCTAATTTTAGATGCCAGTAAAAGTTCAGGGGAATTAATGGAAAAGGATAAGCTGAAGTAGTCAGCCACACTTGTGTGCTCAGTAAATGTTCTCCATGCTGAATATTGTGTATGGGAAATAAGCTAGAGCTCTCTCTTTGCAGGAGTTGCAGAGTGGCACCTCTGATTCAGTGTGATTACTGCCCACTCCTGTTCCACATGGACTGTCTGGAGCCACCTCTTACTGCCATGCCTCTGGGTAGATGGATGTGCCCAAATCACATTGAACACGTGGTGGTAAGCAGGACAGGGATTGCAGAATGGTAACTGGATGCTGGCAGGTCCATTAAAGGACAGAGTACAACAAATGTAAAACAGCTCCCAGGCTCTAACTGCTTTTGTAACGCTTGTGAAGCTGCTGCAAGCAGCACACTCTCCAAAGGAATATTGCTGCTGTCTGCAATAAAATATAAAGATGGAGAAACTCCTTCCAGAAACAGAAACTAACACCTTAAGTTGTGGCTCACTGATAGCTTCTCTAGTTTTTGGACAGAACTCCTTAAAACCTATATAAGCATCCAGAACTGTAACACAAAGCCTCACAGAGCTACAGATAGGGGAAATTATTCTTTGCATGCTTAACTCTAAAAAACTTCAATTTCAATAGGGTGTATACATTCATTGAGAAGCAGTGTACCTGAGAATAAATACTCGTGAAACAAGGGGATGAAACAAAGGGCTTGTGTGCAGATAAACTGCTTCTGAGGGCACTGATGCCGCAGCAAGTCTCTAAATGATTTCTTATTCACCTCCAGCAATATACCTTTTGCCAGAAATGGTTAGTGCTGTAGGAAACAAATAGTTTACAGCTGAGTTGGTGCTGTAAGGCATTATGAAAGTCATAGGATGCATTAGGATGACCCACAGATCCTTAACTGCTGTGACATTGTCTGATCACCCAGCTGAACCAGAAGAACTTGACCCTCAGTAATCGGTGCCGAGTATTTGACCGGTTCCAGGATACTATATCTCAGCATGTTGTCAAAGTGGATTTCCTAAACCGAATCCATAAGAAACACCCTCCGAATCGCAGAGTTCTTCAATCAGTGAAGAGAAAAGGTTTGAAGGTGAGTGTAAATTTGTAGGTGTTGGAGGAATTTTAGTTTGGAAGAGAAACCAACATGCCCCATTGGGATGGCTCCTGGGACAGAAGGAAGAGGTGCTGTCAGAATGAGTGAATTGGCAGGAGTTCTGAAAGTCAGTGATCCAGAGCAGCCCGTATGCTGTTGTTTCCCCCTTACATGGTGGTTTTTGACATGGCTTCTTTAATGCTGTGGCCATCACTCTGCCCTGAAGTCATGCCTGACCTAAGCAAATGAAACTTATTAATTTCAGCACTGTTGTGTCAATTAAAGTATTTAGCCCTGGAACCGTGAATGCATTTTCTTCAGGGTTCTTTGGGGTCAGAAAGCAGCTAAGTATAGTGCTGGTTAGGCCCTTTGTTAACTAGTTATTCTTGAGTAATTGTTCTCATGTGTGATTTTCTTTCTTTACGATCTAGGTTCCTGATGCTATAAAATCCCAGTACCGGCTTCCACCCCCGTTACTTGCTCCTGCAGCTATTAGAGATGGCGAGCTGATCTGTAACGGGATCCCCGAGGAACCCTTGCAGAAGCACCTTCTGAACACTGAGCACTTAGCCAGCCAGTCGGAACAACAGGAGGTAAATGAAGTCAAACGCTGGGACTCTGTCCTTGCTGTGGTACAAAGCTCCTTTTCCATTTCAGTCATGATCAGAGCAGTTGTCAGGAAAACCGATCTCAAAATCGTATGTCTGGAGGTGATGACTTGTCTTGTTTCCAAAACCTCTGCCCATTAAAACTTCATCTTGCCTTTCTGAGTAAAATGTAAAATTCCTCATTTGACACTTCAGCGATGAAAATAGTCTTTTGGCTGAGTGTGGAGTTGAGGGCTTCCTGTCTAGCTGTCATTTTTATTTCCTGGCTAAAGGGAAATTCTTTCCGCTTTGATTATGTAAGACTGCTCTCTGACATGTTTACTTGTGTGTTAACATCATGTTTGTGGGCTGCTTTTTTACTGTTGGTTACACTTAGGCTTTCAGATGAGTGTTTAAATCTCGTGCAAGATCTCCTGCTGGATTCCGTGGTGCAAAGTCATGTTGCTTTGCAATCGGTCGTGTAGGCTGAGAGTTCTCTTAGCCTCAGGGTTCTTCTGTGCGGTGTGTGCATGTTCATATATGCAAACCTCTTGGGAAGAACCGAAAACTTTGTGTGTCTGCAGGGAGTTGCTTAACGCTTTAAGGAAGTAGAAGATGTAATGATTCATCTTTACTTGGATTTATCCAAGAAGCACCACAGAGCTTAAAAACTTCAAATAAACATGTTGGTCTTCCTCTGCTTTGTGTCAGCGGTGCTTTCCACCCTGCTTTAGCAGATGTCTCATGGTAGGAGGTAGTTCTCCAGCATGCTGCAGAGTAAGTTAGTGGATTCTGTGAATGGAGTGACTTTGGAGGCTTGGAGCACTGTCTGCAAAGCTAACGCTGCCCTTTTTTTCCCTCCTCCCAGTGGCTCTGTAGTGTTGTTGCGCTCCAGTGCAGCATATTGAAACATTTATCTGCTAAGCAGATGACTTCGCTTTGGGACTCTGAACAGACAGAGAAGGCTGATATTAAGCCTGTTATTGTGGCAGACGGCTCACTCGCCAACCCCTACCAGGCAGCTGACAAGGCACCCACACCTTCCCTCTATTCCATGTCATCCTGCACCTCAGGGATTACCACCCAGAATTCCTTGAGCTCCTCACAATCCCAGCAGACTTTGGCACAGGAAGATGTCAACTGCAGCTCTTGTGTAGATAAATCCAAGAAGGTATCTTCTTGCGGGACTTCTAACGGGCCCACAGCCTCTGACGTTAAAGTGAACGGTCCTCATTTCTACGGCGTTTCCTCCGAGCCTTCAGCACAGTTGACTGACTCCCAGAGGCTGATTGGATCTGCTAACACGATACCTGTTTTATCTCATCGGCAAACATGGCCTAGGCCTCTTACGCCCCCAGCTACCTGTGGACTTCTGAATCACACCATCGGAACCATGGTCAAAACGGAGAACGCAGCAGGACCCGTTTCTTGTGCACAAAGGGGTTCTGTGCCCGTCACAAGTATGCCTACTTCTATATCAAGCTCCTGTGCCAGCCTGGAGACCACCAGCACTTTGCAACGAAAGAATGTCCAGACACAGATAGGACCCCCCCTGACAGCAGACCTGCGACCCATGGGCTCCCCCCTGACTGCCACTAGGGCTCTCACCCCTCCGCAAGCTACAGGCGACGGCATCTCTGCTCTTGGCTCCACAAACAGATTCTGTTCACCAGCACCACCTTCAGGTACGTGTTCAGGAACGTGTCGTGGCCCCAGGGCTGAGCAAGCGCTCAAGCTCAGTGTTGCTTCTGAACCTCTAGACTTATTATGCCCTGATGTAACTGGGGACTTAGGCTCACTGTGGAGAGCAGCAAGAGCCTTTGGCCCTTTTGTGGGAACCTTGGGATGCGTTTTGCTCAGTGCACATAGCTAATAGGGAGACTCTGTCTTGAGAAGCAGGATAGCAGATCAGCTTAGTCTGGAAATTACCAGTAGTTTAAAATCCGCTGGCCGCTGTCTTGACAACTAGCCACTCCAGTACTGCTTTTAAACTACGAATTTGTTATAAAGTATTAGCTTGGATTCAAGCTAGTCCCTTCCACAAGGGCAGCTGGTTGTACCCAGAAACCTTGCTGTTAAAGTGCACATGCCCATTCGTCAGTATGAAACCATAAAGTCAAAACTTTTGATAAAGAGGTGTCAGAGTGAGTCCCCATGACTCCTAAACTTAGCTTGAACAAGCTTTCATATAAAGCATTTTCTTTCTTGTGTCCTCTAAATCAGCTCAAAATTTACTGCCAAACCCTCTGTGGAGGTTCACTGGAGCTTCACTGTCTGCTGCTGCTTTTCTTGCAGTTCTTAATTGCTTATAGTGTCAGGCTTGAGCGATGTGGATCTGGTGACTGCAAGTAACAGAGGCCACATCTTCATATTCTTCTTTCAGAAGTTATGCAAAAAACAAGAAAAAAAAAAGAAGGAATTCCTCAAATTCGGAGCTTTATGTCTTGTTAGAAATCTGTAGTTGGTCTCCTTGCTCGTTGTTGAACCACTTTGAGCTTGCCTGTGTACTTCTTAGGAAAACAAGGCTGGGCAAACTTTGGGTAGAGGCAAAAGGGACCAAACTGCAAAGAACTTGTGGTTTGAAGAGCACTGCAGGCCCTACATAGTTCAGCAGCTATTTAAGAAGTTAAATCATTGCTTTAAGTGAAAAGTTTGAGTTCTTCACAATGCATATTAAAACCTTGTGCTACAGTTATAACTCTTGACTTAAATGTTTAGGCAGACTTTCTATCTAATGGATGCATATGTGTATTTATAGCAAATCGTAAACAATGGCCTGAAAAAGAGGGTGCCTGTTTTGTTGCTGGGTGTGAAAAATGAATCATTTGCCACCTTTTGCTGTAACTTTCAGGCCTATGGTAGTTCCAAGCAAACCAACTCAAGATAAGACTTGATCTAATGGGCATTAAAGGGGTTTTGTTTCGTAGCGTTTGCCATTCTTTCAGCTGTACAATCACAGCCAAAGCAATAGGATCTTATTTTGCAAGTAATCAACCCTTCCTGTGACTGTTACAGTCTTAGCAGCCAGTGAAGTGCACCCAGAACATGGTAGTTACACAGCAGCCAAAATGCAGCAAATGCACTTTTTATGCATGTTCAGATTAGACAAGCTACTCAGAAAACTTGTCCGGGTTTAACAAGCTCTTAAGCTGCTGGGGACTTGGTGCTCTTGTCCTCCATCTCTGCAGTGAGATATTGCTCCCAATCTCTCGGGGCTTCTGCAGCTGAAGTTGATGGGAAGAAGTTGGAGGCAGGTGGATCCTTCTGTGAAAGGAAGAAAGGTCCTGGTCTGTAACTCGGACCTCTTCCAAAACAAGGCTAGGAGCAAATCTAGTCATTCTGAGCAGCTTGAAAACGAGGTGTAATCTGTGGGCTGGGTGTCTGTCTCGCAAACGCCACGGTGACAATATCTTCTCTGCACCATCTTTCTCTGTAGATGGTAAGGTCAGTCCCAGCACCTTATCCATAGGAAGCGCTTTACCCTCATCACTCACTTCAAACTCTGCAGCTATGTTGGACCCCACCAGTTCCCTGAAAGCGTTTATGGATGGTGGTGAGTATTGAATATTTCCTGTGCCACGTGCTCCAGGTGACCCTGCGTGTGCAGGGCGGTTGGACTAGATGATCCCTAGAGGTCCTTTCCAACCTGAATGATTCTGTGGTTCTGTGATTGAGTTTGCAGTCGCTCTCTGCTAGCCCGGTGCATTCCCTGTGTTTGCTTGCCCGGAGCGCTCAGTCTGTGCTTAAGGAAAAGCCCCCGCGATAAGAGAGGTTGCAGTCAGGTGAGGGAGGGGCTGGGTATACCTTACCTTAACCATATCACATGCTTCCCTACTTGTGGTGTTGTCAAGGCAGCAAAGCCAGTGAACTGTTTCTGCCTGGAGCTTTGCTGGGGAATGATCAAAATGCTGCTGCCCGGGCCTTTTGCCAGGCAGAATTCACATGCAGAAACCTGCAGCCGTCCCGTGTGATGGTGCTAGCTGCAGTCCAGAGCTGTTCCTGAGGGCAGAAAGTCCAACCCTTGTAGATCCTATCATGCAGTCACCTGAGTGGTGACACTTTACTGGGTCAGTTAATTTTCTGTATTATTCCTGCTTCTGTCAGTCGTCTAGACGGGCACATTTGTATTTTCCTTTTGTTGCATTTGGAAGAACTGCTAAATCTTAGAGGAACAACTTCAGGAGGAGAAGGCTGCTACACAGCAGCAGAGGCTGCTGCCAGGGCCCGCTCTGCGTCCCAAGAACAGTCCTCCTTGCATTGCCAGTTGGTCCCTCTCTTCTTGAGGGAACCCCAGCTGCTTAGCTTAGCCCAGTATTGGGAAAGAACATTATATCTCTGCTTCCTGTGCTTGCTGTTTTAACTGTTGTTCATGTGGAGACAGCTCTTGGGGGGGGGGAGGAACAGGTTACCTAACCTGCTTGTTACCGGAAAGCAGTTCTTCATAGGGCTTACAAGTAGAAATACTTGAGCTATCAGCAACAGATCTGCTTTAAAGCCTGTTAATAATATTGTCTAATTACCCTGTTTTGTTTAACTGACTCTGCTATGAAAGTATGTGATTCAAGAATGAGCCCGAGCTGCTCCAGAGGTGGTTGGTTACTCCTTTCCTCTGTACTGTAAAAATGGACTTTTTGACTAGGTAATGAAGCTTCTCAAGAAGTACCCAAATGCTGCCCGAAGGGGCAATGTCCATCTCTACACACCTCTAGGCTCTGAACCGTAACAGCAAGTTTTCACCTTACCAGTCCCTGTTCCCTGTACAAACCTCACTTGCTGCCTGAACTGCAGCTTTCCAGCCCTAGTCGATGCTGTCTCCCCACACTGCTAAAATGAAATTATATAAAGTGATAGATCACCTGTGTGCAAAACTCGATTGCAAAATTTGTCAGTCTGTGATGTTGAAGCAAATGGCAAGTTTGGAAGTGGGACAGTTGAATCCAGTGCAGCTCAGATGGCACCCTTTCCATGAATAACTTACTAATTACTTTTTGTTTATTAACAGAGATTGAGATAAATATGTTGGATGAGCAGCTGATCAAGTTTCTGGCCTTGCAGAGAATACATCAGCTCTTTCCTTCCAAAGCTCAGTCTATAGCGAACAGTGTCACTTCCCATCAGCAATCTCCTATGGGAAACCACATTGAAGGTAAGAGCAGCCCTAGAATAGTGCATTTATGTTGAGCCATGGCTCTTTAGCACTACCTTGCCCCTCCACCCAAGGAGATCTTTCCTCTTCTTTTGGTATCTGGCAGGTGCCACCTTTCATGTTTCTTTCCTCTCATCCCTCTCCTGGATATCTGTTAGTCTGAAGTTCCTTCAGGTTCCTTTACTTATATTTGTGCAAACTGTGGCAATGAAAACACCTTCAATAAAGTGTCAGTGAATCTTCTGATTTTTCTGCTTGCAATCTTTAGTGAAAATATACATAATCCTTTCTAGAAATAGCAAGAAAGGGGAAGGCTCAGCTACGTTTTTAACCACCTCTGAGACAAGCAAGAAATGTATAAAATCCTGCTCTCTTTATAGAGAAGTTGCTGAGGGGACAAATATGTCAACTGGAGACACACGGGCACAGGACACGTGCTTCAGTATGAAGTTGTCTTTGCCCATGGAATGTGTCATCACAAAACCAAAATGCTAAAATGCAACAGGGTAGTTCAAACAATTTGCAGTTCTGCTGGGCATCTCCAGTGATCTGCCTGAGATCAGCATGGGTTTTGTCTGTTCTGGCCAGTGCTGTTGGCCTCATTAACACCTAAATTTGCGCTGGGAATGTGACTTCTTGTTCCTTTGAATCCAGTAAGTGTGCTGTGCTTTCAGGTGCTAACTGGAAAGCCTTGCTGTGGGAGCAGTTGTTTGTTCCCCATCTGCTAGGCCTGGGGGTAAATATTTAAGATAACATCTTCAGAAGTCTGCTGGTGTCAGTACCCTTCTGAAACTCTGCTCCCTCCCTGCTGGAGCATCGCAGCATTCCCCAAATACCTCGTCACTCTTCCGTAGGTCGCAGCAGCAGCCTGTGACGTGAGCTGCTTTCCCGTGCTGCTCCCAGCAACTTCTGGAAATTGCTCAGCCGTCGGCCCCCCAGGAGGCACTTGGATGCTCTCTAGCCCGTCGCCCCATTTGGAAGGGAATGGATGCATCCAGCCGACTGTTTAGCCTTGCTGACAAAATCCAAGATCTAAAACTTCTAGCCCCATTGAGTCTGCAAAAACAGCATGAAAGGACTCGTGCAAGGCACCTGTTTAGAAATGGGGGCTGCACTTTTCAGCTGCACCGAGTGCTGCGTGTCCAGTAATGGTGCTTAATCTGGCCAATGCCCTTGACATTAGTGACTCTGCAAGCAAACTCTTAGAATCCTCGTGTTCTGTTCTTTGATTTCATACTCCTGGGGCATCAGGAGAGGCCTAAACTCTGTTTTATCTCCAAAAACAGCTGCTCAATTCCTAGCCTGTGTAGTCCAGGATTTGTTCCATGCAGGATGTTTTTTCTGCCCAGTTAACGCAGGCATGTGGGAATGTGTGAGCTGAGCTCAGCTGGCAGGGAGCTGCTTTAGAGACTCAGTCCTGGACTTGCCCTTGTTGAATGTGCTGGGAAAAGACTAACCCACGAGAACCAGAGCCTGCTCAGTAAATGGTCCTGTCCTGGAAATAAGGTTAATCCCTGCAAAAGGCCTGTTCAGCCTGTGCATTTTTCTTGCATTTTATGTAAAAACTAAATTACAGATATTAAATATGAGGCATTGACCAGACCAAGCTTTATTATTATTTTTTACATGGCACTTTGACAGCAAGAATCAACTCTTTCATTGCCAAAAGCAGAAGAGATTTAAAAAGAACCTTGCAGTAGGAAGCGACATTCTCCTCAGTTTGGCTCTTGCTCGTACTCCAGTGCCCCTAATTGCACAGCTTGTGTGGGATACTGCGAAAAACACTTTGCCAGGATGCCTGGCAAAGAAAATAAAGCACAATCCGCAAATATTTCAAGCAGACTGAGAACGGGAGCTGAGTGCATCCTCCCTAGAACCTGTGCTTTGTGGAGGGCCTAGTGCTGGGGACGTTTGAGCAGCTCCATAGCTGATAACATTGTTCAAGCTTTCTTTTTATCTTGCAGTGCAAAGAAAGGAAGTGCAAGCCCGGGCCGTGTTCTATCCCCTGATGGGCTTAGGCGGTGCAGTTAACATGTGCTATCGAACCCTCTACATTGGGACAGGTGAGTGGGTTTCTCCAGCCCTGCTGTTTCGGACTCGGGGTGGTTCTCGTGGGCCCTCCCCGTGCGGTTGTCACGTGGGGGTTGAAGCAAAGAGCCCCGATCAGGCTGTTGGTGCTGGGGTTCTCCACTACCAAGAGCGGTGGAAACCCCCCGTCTGCAGTGATGCTCCTCAGGCCTTTGGTGCAGGGCTGCACCTTGGACACCCAAACGGAGCAGCACGGCTTTCCTAGAGCCTGAGCAGCTGAGGGGAGCGTTAGGGTTTGCTCGTGGCTTTCCTTTCTTTGTGCTCGGATTCCTCCAGCACTCCAGCAAGCCCCGGAATTCCGAAATGCTCTCCAGCCTTGCTGCCTTCCCTGCCCCCACGGCCACTTGCTTCCGTGCTTATCGCAGCATTATTCATGCAGTCCTGGGAGCCTGGACAAAGGCACTTGCTCCCCTGTTGTTCTGCTAATTGAAGCTTAATTCTGTCTGTTGCTTTCTGCTGCCTGACAGTTTCTTTTTATATGTGATTTTTTTTTCCCCTTTAACAAACTGAGCCTGTTTTATATTTTCCACTGAAGGAGCTGACATGGATGTGTGCCTTACAAGCTATGGTCACTGTAACTACGTGTCCGGCAAACACGCCTGCATATTCTATGATGAGGTGAGTGCCTGGAGTCTTTCTTTGCCGTGCACGGCGCTGGGAGCTGGAGATGCAGGCAGCAGGTTGGCTTTGTGCGCTGCTCCTTTGTGGGCCACAAAATAAGAGCCAGGATTGGAAATGGTTTCCCTCAAATGAGGGCTGCGTCAGCATTTGCTGTCAAACCCTTTTGGGAAGCACAGAGCTCTGCCAGCGTGATTTCTCCGAGCTAACTGCTGCTGGACAAAGGCTGGCCACAACTGAGCACTGTCACCGCTGGCATCTGCGGAGAGAAGGCAGCGTAGAAATGTTCAATATGTTTTTGATGCAGCTGCACTGTTAATAGGGGAACCTTTACATGCCTGCACAGAATCTCAGCTGGAACAAGATGGGGAATTGATTTGTCTCCTACTTCAGGTGTGATAGTGGTGCAAATTACTTCTGCCCATCTGCAGTGCTCTAAATTAGATAACTAAAAATTTGTTAGGTTCTAGGCAGAGACCTACAGTTGCCTCCTACTTACAGTCCACAAATAGGTTTGTTCTGGAAGCAAGACAAGGAGGTCTACCAAAAAAAGTGCCCTCTGGCAGATGTCTCTTAGCAGTGTTGAAACAAGGTTCAGGTTTTGGTATTGCTGTTTGCCAGGTAGCTCCTGAGCAGGGTCCAGATTAACTTTCTGTAACTAAATGAAGCTCCTGTAGTTTGTTGAGGACAAGCTCCTCAGACGGTGCCTGTGAGCGAAGCTGAAACCTCCGTTCAGGCCACGTCCTCCGCGAAGCTCCGCGTGTCCCAGCAGCGTCTCCTGCCATCCCAGGGCTGCCGAAGGACCGTAAACCCAGCGCTGTCCTCTCCAGGGGTTGCTGCATGTACACGCGTCCCTCTTGTCATAAAGTGTTTGCTCAGTGACCAGAGGGGTCCTGTTTCAGCCCGGGGCAGGTGCCTTCCTGACGCGATGCCTTGATCCTCTCCTCTTCCCTTTTTTCCAGAATACAAAACATTACGAGCTGTTGAACTACAGCGAGCACGGGACGACCGTGGACAATGTTCTGTATTCGTGTGACTTCTCGGAGAAGATGACGCCCACTCCTCCCAGCAGCATCGTTGCCAAAGTGCAGAGCGTGATAAGTGAGTGTCCGGCAGCGCCAGCCCCACGGCCCGGCACGGAACCCCCCGAGGGGGGGACAGCAGCGGGATCCGCTCCTCGCCGGAGCCGCCGCTTTCGCAGTGCTGGGGCTACCTCCTGCAGAAGGAAAAGCCTCTCCGCAAACCGCCGCTTGCACAAGAGCTTCCTGTGCTCCCCGGCGAGCAGAGGCCCTTAACCCGGCTCCTGCCCCGTGCAGGAGCCACCCGGGTCCCGCTCCCTTCCTGACGGCAAGAGCCGCGTTTCGAAGGGCGCCCCGGGGTTTGGGGTTTGCTGCGTGCACGTTCTGCCCTCCCAGGTGTCAGTACGTGGTCTGGGCCGTGCCACGGGCCCCCCGACCCGTTGCCTCGGTGCATTCTCCACCTTGCTCTTTTCTGGCTGCCAAAACAGGTGTGTGGATGTTTCTTCTCCACCCCGCTGTGGCTGTGGGGCGGCTCCTGGTCCTCTTGTATCCAAAAGAAACATCCCGGTGGCCAAGATGCCTCCTGGCTACAGGATGTCATTCGTGGGCCACCTCAAGAGTAGCCCCTGTCTATTAGAAAAAGCTGCCACCCCCCGCTCTGACTCCGATGCGTTCGTTTTCTTTTCCAGAACGGCACAAAAGCAGAAAACAGGAAGAGGAGCCGCATGAAGAAGCAGCTGTGATGAGTTCGCAGGCCCAAGGGCAGCATCGGAAACCCTGCAACTGCAAAGCCAGCAGCTCCAGCCTGATCGGGGGCAGCGGGGCCGGCTGGGAGGGGACGGCCCTGCTGCACCACGGCAGTTACATCAAGCTGGGCTGCCTGCAGTTCGTCTTCAGCATCACCGAATTTGCGACCAAACAGCCCAAGGGGGACACTGCCTTAGTACAAGACATGGACTTGGAGGAGAAGCTCTCTCTAAAACCCCACCAGGTGCCCGTGCTGCGGTCCAACTCTGTTCCCTAGGAGTGCCGGGAGGAGAGCTCGGGAGCAAGGAAACGCCCTCGGACTCTTGCCATGCAAAAATGTACAAACCAAGGTGGGATTTTCTATGTCGGCCCAGAGACTGATCACACGCCGTTTGCATGAAATGAAGAACGTTTAACTTTTTTTAATTTTCTTTTTTGCTCAAGTTTTAGGGGCATTTGCACATATATTTGTACTATACATTTCATTTTAAAAGGAAAACTGCAGTGAGAGCAGGACGCGTCAGAGCGAGGGGTGACCGCTGTCTGACTCAAGGACTCTCTCTGACAGATAGTTCCCATGCAGTTGTAAAATAATCAGAAACTTGTTCTATTTTGTGCCAGTGACAATAGTTTTATATTAAAAGAGAAATACAGTTTTCATACAGCAAATCTATACAATATCATTGTTTTATTTAATGTAAAGAAGCGCTCTTCTTCCCACAGTTATTTTCTCCCATCCCTCCCTGCTATGGTTGCACTACAAGTAGCTACTGTGTATTATGGGCAGTGAGAAACGAGTTCTTTTCCTGGTGTCCATCCTATTTTTATTTGAAATAAGGAAAAGTGTTGGATTCTGTGTAAATACATCAGTGATGGCATTTTCAATGTTTTAAAGCTGTGTACAGTGCTACATGTGGTATGACGTTCCTCAACTTGTCTATTGTAGCAGATCGTCCGTCGTAACCTGTCTGTCTCTTTTGTTTATATGCCACCCCCCCCGCAGCAGAACAGCTAGTTCCACTGTACATAGTAATTGTAACGTTTTAGACTTTACAGAAACTTTCCTGTATTCTGTATATAAAAAACAAAAAAATACTTCACATTCTGTTTGCCGACTGTCTGTCTGCACTCTGTGAGCAGGGCCAGGGCTCGGCCGGGGACAGGGGCTGGGGGGGGGGCTCGTGTGGGGCCTGGGGGTGCTGGGGGACCCCAAAATGGGGCTGGGGGCGGTGGCAGGAGTGGGGAGGGGGTGTCTGTGCAGCCCCCCCCGCGTTGCAGCCCCCCGCGTTGCAGCCTCCGCTCTCCCGCGGCTGCGGCGCAGGGAGGCGGCCCGGCCCCTGCGCCCTCCCCTCCGCCTTCCGCCGCGGCCCTTGTCCCGGCGCGATGTCCTGGCTGCTGCTGCTGTTGCTGCTGCTGCTGCTGCTCGGGGCGCTGCTGCGGCGCGCGCTGCGCCGCCCTCCCCGCCACGGCGCCCGGCTCCGCGGCCGCACGGCCATCGTCACCGGTGAGCGCGCGGCCCGGCCCCCGCGTCGGCTCCGGCCGCCGCGGCGCAGCCTCACGTGCGCTCTGCTCCGCTCCGCAGGCGGAAGCAGCGGCATCGGCCTGGCCGCGGCGCGGGAGCTGGCCCGGCGCGGCGCCCGCGTCATCGTGGCCACGCGCAGCGCCGCGCGCGGAGAGGCTGCCGCCCGGCGCATCCGCACGGTGAGCGCGGCCCCGGGCCCTGCAGCCAGTTGCACCTGGGTCCATTGCATCCCCTGCATGTTGCACCCGGGGCAGCGCACCTCGAGCACGATTGCAGCCCCAGCATGTGGCACATTCCCAGCGTGCTGCACCTAACACTAACCCCTGCTCCGGTGCCCGCTTGGCACGCTGCACCCCGAGCACGCTGCACCCCTGAGCGTATTGCACCCCCACCTTGGAGCACCCCCAGCACGTTGCATCCCTTAGCACGTTGCACCCCACATAGTGCATTGCCAGCATTGCTGCACCTAATGCTAACCCTACTGCGGTGCACCCCCATGACGCCCCCCTTAGCACATTGCACCCCTTAGAAGGTGGCACCTCTGAGCACGTTGCACCCTGGAGCACATTGCAGCCCTTAGAACAGTGCATCCCCTGCACAGTGCACCCCCAGGACGGTGCACCCCTCTATGGTGCATTCCTAGCATGCTGCACCTACTCCTAACCCTGAGCTTGATGCACCCCCAGCATCTTGCACCGCTTGGCGCATTACACCCCCAGCACGGAGCACCCCACGTGGTCTAGCATCCCCCGCTGCGATGCACCCCCGCGATGCACCCTTGTCCCCCAGCCCCTCGCAGCCCAAACCCGGTGCATCCCCCCCTTCCTGGGCTGCACGGCCCCCCACCCCTGTGCCCGCAGGAGACGGGCAACGCGCAGGTTCTCTTCATGCACCTGGACCTGGCCAGCCTGAGCTCGGTGCGCGCCTTTGCCGAGGCCGTCCTGCGCCAGGAGCCGGAGCTCCACCTGCTCCTCAACAACGCGGGTGAGCCGCGCGCGCCGCCCCCACCGCGCACCCTGCGGAGGCGACACCGCGGGGACGCGGGCGACGGGCGCTCTGTGCCGCAGGGGTGAGCGCCGGGGGCTGCACGGAGGACAACTACGGCCTCACCATGCAGGTGAACCACCTGGGCCACTTCCTGCTGACGCAGCTGCTGCTGGAGCGGCTGCAGCGCAGCGCTCCCAGCCGCGTCGTCATCGTGGCGTCGCTCGCGCACTGCGCCGGGCGCCTGCAGCCCCGCGGGCTCGTCCACGCGCTGGCCCGCCCGCCGCGCGGCGCGCTGGCCGCCTTCCAGGCCTACTGCGACAGCAAGCTGGCCAACGTGCTGCACGCCCGCGAGCTGGCCAGGCGCCTGCGGGGCACCGGCGTGACGTGCTACGCTGTGCACCCAGGTACGGCCCCGCACACGGGCATGGCGGGAGGGGACGCGCGCTGCGGGTCCCTTTGCATGGTGTGTCCCTTTGCACTGGGCATCCCTTTGCACAGTGTGTGTCCCTTTGCATGGGGCATCCCTTTGCACGGGGCGTCCATTTGAATGGGGTGTCCCTTTGCATGGTGTGTCCCTTTGCACTGGGCATCCCTTTGCACGGTGCGTCCTTTTGCATTGGGCATCCCTTTGCACAGTGTGTGTCCCTTTGCATGGGGCATCCCTTTGCACGGGGCGTCCCTTTGCATGGGGTGTCCCTTTGCATGGGGTGTCCCTTTGCACGGTGTGTCCCTTTGCACAGGGTGTCCCTTTGCACTGGGCATCCCTTTGCACGGTGCGTCCTTTTGCATCGGGCATCCCTTTGCACAGTGTGTGTCCCTTTGCACAGGGCGTCCCTTTGCACAGGGCGTCCCTTTGCATGGGGCATCCATTTGGATGGAGTGTCCCTTTGCACAGGGCGTCCCTTTGGACAGGGTGTCGCTTTGCACTGTGTGTCCCTTTGCACAGGGTGTCCATTTGAATGGGGCGTCCCTTTGCAGGGTGTGTCCCTTTGCACGGGGCATCCTTTTGCACGGAGCGTCCCTTTGCATGGGGTGTCCCTTTGCACGGTGTGTCCCTTTGCAAAGTGCATCTATTTGCACAGGGTGTCGCTTTGCACAGAGCATCCATTTGAACAAGGTGTCCCTTTTCACAGGGCGACACAGAGTGTCCCTTTGCATTGTGCAAGTCTTTTTGCACAGCGTATCCCTTTTTACACCGTGCATCCCTTTGCACAGCGCATCCCTTTGCAGTGTCCCCTTGCACCGTGCACACCCTTTTGCACCATGCATCCGTTTTGGCATGGCACATCCCCTCGCACAGTGTGTCCCTTTGCACGGGGAGTCCCGGCCCCGCCGTTGCACCCTGCATCCCCGGACACGGCGCAGCCCGCACGGCGCAGCCAGGTCCCCTTTCGCCGCGTGTCCCCGCAGGCTTCGTGAACACGAGGCTCTTCCGCCACGCGCCGCTCTGGCTGAAGCCGCTGCTGCTGCCGCTCGCCCGGCTCCTGTACCGCGACGCCGCCGCGGGCGCCGAGACGCCGCTGTTCTGCGCCACGCGGGAGGGCATCGAGCGCTTCAGCGGGGGCTACTTCTCCGACTGCCGCCCGCGGGAGCCGTGGCGCCCGGGCGGCGACGACGAGCTGGCGCGCGCGCTCTGGGAGGCCAGCGAGCTGCTCGTGGGGCTGCCGCCCAAATAAACGCCCCGCTCCGAAGACGGAGGGAGGCTCCTTTGTGGGGACAGGAGGGGACGGGAAGGCAGCCCATCCCTGGGGTAAGCGACGGGGCATTGCACATTGCACATGCAAATACAGCCTGTGGTGCGGGGCACTGCGCCATGCACGCCCTGTGCCTGACACCTTGCATGGACATACAGTTGCGGTGATGCAGCATGCCGTGCTCTGCATGCGAATGCACACGGGGCAGTGCAGTGCAGCACTGCAGCGCATGCATATGCTGCAACACCCCCCTGCCTTGCACATACATGTGCGCATGTATGTGTGTGCTGCAATGCTGCAATGCTGCAATGCAGCACGACGCACAAGCATGCACATTATTCAATGCAGCAATTGCACCACGTTCACACATGCATGCGCTGCAGTGTAGCAGTCGCACCACGCGTGCACATTATTCGATGCAGTGGTTGCACCACTCACATGCGTGCACCTCATTCAGTGCAGCAGTTGCACCACGCAAACACATGCACGCTATTCAATGCAGCGGTCGCACCACGCACACGCGTGCACGCGCTGCAAGGCCGCGTCCCCGCCGCGCACGCGCGCGCACCATGTTCTCGTGCGCGCGCTCGGGGCACGCAACATGGCGGCGGCGCCGGAAGTCCCGCCCCCGGGGTGTGGCGCGGCGCGGACCTTCCCAACATGGCTGCACCCGCGGGATGCGCTCGTCCCCCAGCAGGGCGGCGCGGGGGGTTGTGGGAGCGGCTGGGGCGGGGGCCGCTGAGCCGGGGGGCCCGGCCGGGGGCGGCAGGTACGGACGGGACGGGATGGGACGGGACGAGGGGGGGTTCATGGAGGGGGGTCCCTGTCATGGGGGTCCTGCGGGAGCTCTGCCATGGCGGGAGGGTCCTGGGAGCTGGGGAAGGGGCTTCCTTGGGCGCCCGGGCCATGCGGGAGAGCCTGGGGACGAGTGCAGGTGTTGGGAGGGATCCGGGGGGTCCCACGGGGCAGCCCCGCGGTGCTGTGGGGCCGGGGACGCCCCACGAAGGGGGCACACGGCGGGGGGGGAGTCTGTCAGCTTGGGGCGTCGTGGGGGGTGTCCGGCTGTGGGGCTGGCGGCTGTCCTGGGGGGCTGGGGACATGGGGACCCCCCCGCATGGACCCCGAGCCCTGGGACGGGTCCCTGCGGCCCGCAGGGCTCCGGGCTGGCCGCGGTGCTGGTGGCAGGTTCCCCCGCGCGGCACCTTTGGGGGTGGCAGCGTCACCGCGCTGCCCGTCCGGGCTCACGTGTGCTCTGCCCGGGCCCCATCGCGCTCCTGGGGCCCGGAATGGCCTTCTTGGTCCCCCCTTGGCACCTTCATGTCCCTCTCCTTGCCCTAGGTTAGCGCTAACCCGCAGGGAAGTGCCGCGTCTGGCTCCGGCTGCAGCAGCTCCAGTGTTGTGCCGGGGCGCAGACGGCTCTTTGGGATGGCCCAGGCTGGACACGGATTCATCCTGGTCCCCGTGATGTGACATTGCAGGACTGGACACTCCACCATTATGTGACAGGCTGGGACCACGCGCTACGTGACAACCAGGTCAGGCACTGGGGCCCTCACTGACGTTATCCTTTCTGCCAGCGCTGGTTTTGTGGCCAGGGCTGTGATGCTCAAACCTAAATGCGTGTGAATGCCAAGGATGGGTTTTACCATGAGCAAGGAACTATGTTGTCCTGTTTGGAAGCAACTCAGACCGCGCTGGGCTTGGAGCCTCCACCAGGCAGCAGCACTTGCTTCTAGCTGGGCTTTTATCAGTTCATCTGCCTTGGAGGACAGACCTGTTACGGGAATTACTGAGATGTGAGGGGCAGGCTGCAGTTTTGGAAACAAATATGCTTCTTGTGGTGGCTGCTTCTGAGAAGCTGCAAACCACACGCACCAGCTGGCTGGAACAGCAATATTTTTGCAGCTTTTCTGCTCTTCTCTGAGCAGCTGTCACACGTCAGTGGTTCCCAGCGGTGGAGGCCGCACACAGCCTGGCTGGCCAGCAGATCTGGTCCTGCATTTCCGTATGAGAAAACCTTATAATCATCAGTGGACCTTCATGGAAATGCCATGGGCTGCAAGAGGAATTGGAAAGACTGGCTCGCGGTGTCCTGGGATGGCCATTTGTTTTTAAAAGTCTGGTTTAACCTCTGCTCCGTTTTGAAGTTTGTGAAAAGTGGCTTGCAGGATGAGCCGACAGGAATTCGTGGCATCTGTCTGTAGTTCCAGCATTACATTTCTTCACTGCTGGGAAGCAGAGCACCCAGGACACTCCCTGACGTGCAGCCGGGTTCTGGGAAGGGGGTGCCAATCACACCAGCTTCTATGAGGTTTTATGGTATTTTTTTTTCTTACAAGTTTTGAAAACCTGACCTAGAAGCCTCTTGAAGCTCTACTAACATTTTTATTTGCACAGGAGGCCTGCAGTCCACTGTGTTAGGAGAACCTGGTTTCTCAGATACTGTAAAACAGGTATGAAGCCAACTGGAAAATCATTGCTAGAGAACCTAACAGTGGTTCCCTGTTCACCTGAAAGGATGTAATGAGCAAATTTTTTGTTTGGGCTTGGATAATGGAACGAAGAATGTGCTTATTAAATTTGCAGATGATACTGAGCTGAGAATGGATTCCAGAACTTTGAAGAGCTTTGAATCAACGTGAGCTTGAAAAAACTCAAGCAAATGGCTTGAGAGAAGACACACAGTGGAGCTGAATAAGGAGAGAGACGACTGCACTTAGGTAAGGACCATGCATGAAACCAGAGCGGGAGGAGAGGCTCTGGCCATGTCCTGGAGATGCAGCAGCTGCCGTTGCTGCACCCTCGTACACCGAATAGCCTGGGAGGAGGGTGGATTCCTTTCATTTCCGGGACAAATTTCAAACTAATCTCCATGGTTTTGTCATGTGAAATTTTTCTTTTGTAATTTCAGTCTCCCGTGTAATTTTTTTAAACAAGATGAGTTAAACTAAATGTGTGTTTTTTAAATTCATTCTGACACATTGATACATGCGACATAAAATGAGTCATCTTTGGGGCAGATTGCAGCCAAAATGTGCTAGCCAGCAAAGCTTCCTTTTGCCTGCTGTAGTGTCTGGGTGAGGATTTTACAGATTCAGCTCAGAACTCTGCATCCGTTTATTTTTTCGTCAACCTGATCTCATTCCTGCCTGTGGACAGAGTCTAATTTATATTCATATTAGCTCCTAAGAACCAGACACTGGTTTTAGTCTAGACCCCGGCTTTATTAGGTGAGTTTCTTTATGTATTCCCGTGCCTCTTTTCCTCTCCTTCCTGTTATGTCTCTTTCAGTAATTGCTTTCAATTATCAATTTGCTCCTTGTCTTTCCGCGCTCGCTTGTTTGCATTACATGACATTTCCCAGCACGGGGAAATGTTCCTGTAACGATCCCAATCTGTTTATTTTCAGCGTCGGCGATGGGCGCTCCTGGAGGAAGGAATTCCAGCGCCAGGTTGTCGGGAGCTGAGATGGGAAGGTGGAAGCTCTGTCTGTGCAAAGGGAGCGGTGTCTGCTCCAAGTGCAGCCTGCAACGATCCCTGGGATACACCGTTCACGGTGACCTGCTTTTCCGAGTGCTCAAACACTGTTTTCAGGCAGAATACAAGGTCACTGCGTCACGTTACCAGGGTAGAACAAACAACCTGCAGTCTGTGCACAAGCTTGAATTGTCCTGCACGTCTGGGGTTGATGCTTTGAGCGCTGTGTCCCTGTAACTGTTAGGGCTGTTGTTCCTCCATGCGTGCCGTGCACTGGGGCAGCCCCTTCCTGGATCTGCTGGAGGTCTCCGGTTATCTGGAAACTCGTAAATGGTTAATCTAATTGCA
The DNA here is from genome assembly GCF_059628265.1 of Tinamus guttatus. NCBI lineage: Eukaryota > Metazoa > Chordata > Aves > Tinamiformes > Tinamidae > Tinamus > Tinamus guttatus. Next base: position 71,471 of record NW_028288890.1, read on the forward strand.
TAAGAAACGGACAATGTGTTTTCTCCTGGCTCTGAGAATTCTTGCTCTAACAGGGGTCCCCTTCATTTGGGAGGATGCCAGCTGGATGGCAGCTTCCCGGCTCTGAATCCTCCGTTTGTGGCGCGTCTGGCTGGATTACACCGCACCGGAAGAGGCACCGGGAATGTTTATGGAAGCGATAGCCAAGTAGCTGTGGGACCCAGACTTTTAGAACAGTGGGTGTATTATAGCTTAAAAAGGCAATTTCTCTGCCAAATCTCATTGTGCAAGAGGGTTTATTCTTTAGCCTTGCAAAGATTTCACTTTGTTGGTTTCCTTTTTCACTAGAACTCCTAAGACTTGGGGAAAAAAAAGAGCGCAAAACTGCAATGGAAAATGAGGATTTAGCTCATTTGACTTGGGTTACCACGACAGAGCCGTGCTGTGCTCGGGCGTCCAGCTGGCCTTCCCTTCCTGCTTCCCTGGCAGCCTGACCTGTACGAGACTTATATTAGAGCCTGCCCTGTTTGTTTGTTTTTTAACGTTTTGAGCGCTTCTCGAAGCTACGTGCTGTGTCACCAGCTGCGCTCTGTTGAAATATGAGGCCGTGCTGGGGAGCAGCACTTTGGGTGTGCTGCTGAGGAGGGTATTTCCTTGCACTGCCTGTGGAAGAAGAAAAATGCGTGAAGAGGCACATTCTTTTCTAGCACCAGAGGTAGGTTTAGGGCACCTAAACCCAGAGCATTATTCTGAAACAATAACCAGAGGAAGAGTTGGGAAGCTAAAGGCTGCCTATATCCTGTGAAACATAATACTCTTCCGTTGGAAGCTGCTTTTTTGCTGCCTGCCAGGGAACACCCTCCTTCCCGTTCCTGGAAAACAAGGGCCTGGCTACAAGGCTGAGCTAATTGGGCTCATGTCCACCAAGAAATGCTAAATGATATTCCAGTTAATACACTGCCAGATACTGTATCAGTGGCTTCTGTAAGGCTTTGCCTGTCTAACTGCAATAATCTTCCAGCTCCAGGAAGAAGTTAGCAAGAAGGCACCTTGGAGGCACCAGGAAAACACCCGTGTGTGCTGTGGGAGAGCAGGAAAAGTCTGTAACCCCATTTCCCATTTTTTTTTCCTGCTGAAATAGGAGGATTAGTAACTGGAGATGGGGCTGAGCTCCCCGTGTGTGAACGACACTGCGTGGAAGCCAGCGAGGCGGGCAGGAGCTTTAGCTGCAGAGGGCCAAACGCGTGAGTACGGTGGGGAGATGGCGTTTCCTGGGCAGAGCCGGGGTGTCGTGGCCTGGGATGTTAAGTGTGTGCTTAGAACAAACCTGCTTGCTGAGAAGAACTAAAATAAAAATCGATTTGAAAGACGGTGGCATTCTCTGTGTTGTCGTTTGTCACGTTGAGTTATATAATAAAGTTTTGGGGTTTTACAAGGTGCTAGCAAACAGAAAAATTGCCTTGGGACAAAGCAAGGCCTGTGGAAGCGAGGGGAGCTCTGGGGCTGCCTTCCCTGCGGGCGGACTTGGTGCTGTCCCTGTTGGAAGGGAGTCCCGGGGCTACGGACAGCAGCTCCCGTGCATGCGACACGCGGGAAGGAGCGGGAAGGAGCGGGGGGAGCCCCGTGCCGGGATGTGCGGTGGGTAGTGGATCCCGTGCAGCCGCTGGTGGAGTACGATTCCTGCACGGAGGCCGAGTGCTCCGTGCTCCTGCGACATTCCCGCTCCGTGTCCTCACTGTGCTCTACAGAATGCCCAAGCAAGCGGGGTTGCTTGGAGAGGGGGAGTTACTGGCCACAAATGTTGCTGCTGGGGCTGTTTGTTTGGAGGGTTGGGGGAAACATCCACAAAAGAAGAAAGCTCCTGCCCGGGAGGGCGCAGCCTCGCGCGGGCACCGGTGCCTTCGCGGCTCTCCTGCGATCCCCGCTCAAGGGGAGCGTAAAGGGCTGCTGGGGGACACGGGGGTGCCACATGGGGGGCCCTCCTGGGCACAGGGGCCTCTGCACCAGCCGCTGCTGCTGGCGCCGCTGCCTCCGTGCGAGGAGGCCGCGGGACCCGGTCGGAGCCCTCGGTTACTCCTGCTCCGGGGCTGGATGCCTGCAGGAGAGCAGGAGGGCGCAGAGCGGAGCTCGGCCCCGCTCCCCGCAGCCGCCCAGGGCTCAAGCACCAGCCCAGGGCCGCTGGGCAGCAAGGGGCAGCTTCCAGGTGGCTTCGGGAAGGGCACGGAGCCGCCTCTGCCCAGGACATCCCGGGTTGTGCCACGGCCAGGGCCTGGCTGCCCCTCGTGTCCCCCGGCCTGTGGGGAGCAGCCCCCGTCCCCGCAGTGTCCCCGGGAGCCGCCGTGGGGCCGGGCGCCCCGAGTCCCGGTTATCTCTGCGTGCCGGCGCGGGCAGGCGTGCCGGGCGAGGCGCCCTATCTGCGGGAGCGCCGGGGCCCGCCGGCGCCGATAGCGCTGCCCTGCGCCCGCCTCGGCCGGCCCCATCCCGCCGGCCCCGCGCAGGGCGATGCCGCCGGGATCGGGGCTCCTGCTGGGGGTTCTGGGCACGGCCTGGGGGTCAGCAGCCCCCCTGGTGCTCTGGATACCCCCCCGGAGCCCCTCGTGTCCCCGAGCGCCCTGCGGCTGCCGATAGCCAGGGCGGCCCCCGGCCCTTATCTGCGGCCAGACACGGCCTGGAGCCATGCGGCCCCTGGGAGAGCTGCGGTCCCTGTGTCCCCTTCCCGGCCCTGTGTGCCCCGTGCGCCCCGTCCTGCCCCGTCGTAGCAGGGATGGCCCCAGGGGACTCGTTCCAAAGTGGTACCAGTTGCCCCATGCGTTTTCCCCGCAATGGCCCTGCGGTGTCTCCAGTTGCCCTATGGGGCTTGCTCAGGTGGCCCTGAGGGTCCACCAGGGTTTACCCCACGATGGCCTCATGGGCTCCCCCCTTGGTGGCACTCGTGACCTTGTGGGGCTCATCCCAGGGTGGCACCAACGGCTCTGGGGTGGCAGCAGTGGCCCCAGGTTGGCACTGATGGCCCCATGAGGCTCCGCTCCAGGGTGGCTCTGATGGCTCTGTGGCCCCACTGGTCTCACCCATGATGGTGCCATTGGCCCCAGCGTGGCAGGGTTTGGGGCTGCTTTGCCCGTCTCCCTGTTCTGAGTGTTGGGATGATGGTGCCACCACTTAAAGAGGGCCACAGGCCCTTTGGGGAGATGGCAAGGGACCCAAGACCAGAGGGGACAGTGCCTTGCAGACCCCACGTGCTGGTGTCCCCATGGCTGGGGACAGGGTGGCATCAGGGTCTGACCCTGCTTCCTGCCAGGGCCTGGCCAGGCTGGGGGCAACGCGGGCGACACTGTCCCTGTCACCGTGGGGTGACAGCAGCTCCGGGGCGCCCCGTGCCAGGACAGGAGCCGATAGCAGGCGCTGCTGCTTATCAGGGCCGGGCGGCGGGGACTTATCGCAGCCCCCCAGGCGGTTTCCAGGAACGTGAGCGCGTCCCTGCCCAGGCAGCACAAACAACCCGGCACCAGGACACGGCGCTTGCTATGGGGCACAGCCCCACGGGGACGCAGGGGGCTGGGGACACACATGGCCAGGGGACACATATGGTCAGAGCCATATACAGCCTGGTGACACAGCCCTCTGGGGACATGCATGGCCAGGGGACATGTCCTTTGGGGACATGTCCCTGCAGGGAACATGTCCCTCTGGGGGACACAAGCAGGCTGGGGACAGGTTCTCCCAGGGGACACATCCCTCCAGGCTTGGCCAGGGGATGTGACTCTCCAGGGGACACTCTGCTGGGGACCTGTCCCTCAGGGCAGTACCTATGGCCAGGGGACATGGCATCTGGGGACATGCGCTTGGGGGACACTGCCAGGGGATGAGCTCTCTACATGCACGTGTGCTTCATCTTGGGTCACCATGCAGGGGACACAGCCCCCGCTGCCACCCTGCACTTCAGTGTCCCCAGTGCCCCGTCCCCATGGAGCTGCCACCATGCCACAACCAGGGCCTGGCTTGTGTCCTGCAAATGTGACACAACGAGGGGGCACAGGCCACGCTGGGACCCCAGAGTCCCCTCACGACACCATCCCTGGGGCCAGACGGCTCTGCCAGGCCCATGGGGACCAGCCCTGTCCCTGTTCCCAGCAGGACAGCGGGACCCGCAGGGGCTGCAGCCCCCCACGCGTGTGGGGCAGGCGCTGGCCCTCGGGGCTCGCCCGCCCTGGGCACGAAGGGGTTACGGGGCCGCCCCAGCTGTGCGGTGCAGATGTGCGATATGCAGATGAGCCGGGGCAGGTTTTATAAGGCTGTGCCGGGGGGTCCTCGAGGCAGCTGGCGGGCTCAGCCCAGCGCCGCCCGCACAGGTAGGTGCCCCCGCTGCCCACCCCGGGGTGCTGGAACATCCTGTGTCCACCCTGGGGTGCCAGGATCCCCGCTGCCCACCCTGGGGTGCTGGAACATCCTGTGCCCACCCTGGGATTCCAGGATCCCCTCTGCCCACCCTGGGTGCTGGAACATCCTCTGCCCACCCTGGGGTGCCAGGATCCCCTCTGCCCACCCTGGGATTCCAGGACCCCCTCTGCCCACCCTGGGTGCTGGGACATTCTCCGCTTGCCCCAGGCTTTTCGGGACCCCCACTGCTTGCCCTGGGGTGCTGGCACTCCTAAGCTTGTCCCAGGTTTTCGGGATCGCCACTGCCCACCCTAGGGTGCTGGTTCTCCTCCCCAGGCCGTCCCAGCGCCATCCGCGCTCCCTGACGTGCTGTGCTCTCTGCAGGCGCCGCTCGCCGTCCCGACGGATCCTGCTGGATGCTGCTGCCCCGCGGGCCCGGGCGGGATATCATCGTATACTGTAAGTTCACTATGAGACACTACAGTATAGATGATGTACTCCCCCGGGCTCGCCTCCGCCGCCACCAAGACCTGCTGCCACTGCGCATGGCGGGGCCAGGACCAGGGACACCCAGGGCTGGGACATGGGACCTCCAGGGCCTGGGATTTGGGGTATGAGGCACCAAGGAACCGGGACTTGGAGCTCCCAGGGGCTGGGATTTGGGGCTCTGAGGGCTGGAGGGATGTGGGGCAGAGTGTTGGGGTTGAAGGGCTCCAAAGGGCAGGACCAAGGGCCTGGGCTCCATGGGGCACCCCGGATGAGGCGTGGAGCAGCTCCGGATGCAGCAGGACCTCGGCCAGCGGGGAAACCGTTACCATTACTGAGTTTAGTAATGGTGACGGTTCTGCTGCTGGCCGGCACGCGGCGAGGGACCCCGCGGCGGTGGAGGCAGCGGCGGCGAGAAAGCCGCAGAGGTGACAGCGCAGGCAGCCCTGGCAATAAAAGCGGTTCTGGCACTGCGGCTCCGTCTCCTCCTTCCTTGGGTCACTCCGGAGGGTGCAGGGTGGGATGGGGAAGGCCGGTGCTCCTTGGCATGGGGCACCCCAGGGTGCAGAAGGACCGGGTGCATTGCAGGAGGTGCTGGGGGGACACTGGGGTCCCTGCAGGGGACACTGGGGTGAATTGCATTGGTGTCACCAGCATGGACTGCGGAGAGCACTGTGAGCACTGGGGTGCCATGTGGGAGCACTGGGGCCACTGGGATGTCATGGGGGGCACTGTGAGCACCGGGGTGCCATGTGGGGGCACCGGACTGTCATGGGGGGCACTGTGAGCACCGGGGTGTCATGTGGGGCACTGGGATGTCATGGGGGGGGGACACTGGGAGCACTGGGGTGTCATGTGGAGCACTGGGAGCACTGGGGTGTCATGGGGGGCACTGTGAGCACCGGGGTGTCACGTGGGGCACTGGGATGTCGTGAGGGGGGACACTGGGAGCACCGGGGTGTCACGTGGGGCACTGGGATGTCGTGGGGGGGGGACACTGGGAGCACTGGGGTGTCATGTGGAGCACTGGGGTGTCATGGGGGGCACTGTGAGCACCAGGGTGTCATGGGGGGCACCGGGATGTCATAGCGGGGACACTGGGAGCACTGGGGTGTCATGTGGAGCACTGGGAACACTGGGGTGTCATGGGGGGCACTGTGAGCACCGGGGTGCCATGTTGAGGCACCGGGCTGTCATGGGGGGCACTGGGGTGTCTTCTGGGCAGCACTGCGAGCACTGGAGTGTCATGTGGGGGCACTGTGCACTGTGGGGAAGTGCAGCCCCAGGCGGCACGGGGGGACATCTGGCGGGATGGGGCTGCCCGGGGAGCTGCAGCGGGGCCCGGGGACGGAGCGGGGCAGGAGGGCGCCGGGCACAGCGCGCGGCGCGGGAGGACCGCGCAGCGCCATGGCGGACCTCCCGCCCCCGCCGCCCTCCCCACAAGCCCCTGCGGCGGGGAGCGGCGCTCCGCCCCGCCCCGCCGCCTCGCTGCTCCCCCGCCCGCGCCGAGGAGGGCGGCCGCTGCCGGCGCTCCCGGCCTGCCCCGCGGCCGGGAAGATGGCGGCGCCCGTGGCCGCGGCGGCGGCGCGGGCCGCGCGCGGGGCCCTGCGTTGTGCGGCGGGGCCCGGGCCCTCCGCCCTGCGCGCAGGTGGGGCCGGCGGCGGCCGCCGCGGGGAGGCCTCGTGGCGGGGAGGGCTCTGGAGGGGCGGCCTCCGGGGGAGGGTGGGTGGGGGGGGCGGCGTGTTTTGGGTGTTTTTCGCCGCAATCAGCGGGATTTGCGGTTCCACGCGCTGCTCTTTTCCAGCGCAGCGGCCCCGTGCGCTGGGCAGCGCCTCCCCGCTCCGCCGCAGCAGCAGCAGCAGCAGCCGCTCGGCCCTGCGCCGCATCCTGGGCCTCGCCGCGGAGGAGCCGCCCGGTGCCCTGCGCCGCCACCCGCCGCCCGCGGCGCCGCGCAGAGGTGAGCGGCGCCCGGCGGGGAGGACAGGGCCGCGGCGGCCTCGGGAGCCCGCGGGGAGCGGCCGCGGCGCCGGCCGGGGCGGTACGGGCAGCCCCGGGGCGATGCCGCCCGCGGGAGCTTATCCGTGCCCCATCCCCTGCCCGGCGCGGGCAGAGGAGCAGGAGCAGCTCTTACGGCACCGGCCCGACCAGCCCCAGAACCCCAAGGTTTTAAAAGTCGCCATCATCGGCGCGCCGAACGCCGGGAAGTCCACGCTGTCTAATCAGCTCCTGGGCAGGAAGGTAACGCCGTGCCGAGAAGTGCAGGCTCATAATTGGATTTCTTGGCGCGTTCTGAGTGCTGGAAACATCTGCTTCTTTCTAGGTGTTCGCGGTCTCCAAGAAGGTGCACACGACCCGATGCCAAGCGCAGGGCATCGTCACGAGCGAGGACACACAGCTGGTGAGCTTCCCTGTGGCCAAAGCGCGGCCACGCTCGGGGTAGCTGGAGCGTTAGCCAAATAGAGCAGATTTTGTCACCTGTATCCTGCCATTTATTCATGTTCCACAGATGTAAGTTCTATCTTTGCCACCAACCATACACAAGTTTACAAAAAATCTGTTTTTCCCCTTTTAGGTTATTCTGGATACACCTGGCCTCACTAGTCCCTTGAAAGCCAAAAGGTATTGCCATTGTGGGGGCAGTGAGGGTCCTCTCCAGTAAATCATTCTGGTCTTATAAAACCCTCCCTTGCAGGATTTTTTAAAACAGAATTGACAGGAATGTATGTTTTTAGTCTCATTATTGTATCTGTATTTTTGTTATCATTGCTATTTCAGTATCGTATAAAGTCCCTTGGGCCCTGCTGTGTTTCATACTGTATGTGTGCATGTAATATGGGATGTTGTAGGCTGCAGGGCAGCCTTGCATGAGCTGGGATGATAGAAAATAGGATTTCCTTCCTTTCAAGGAGAAGGAAGATAGACCATGCCAGATCACAGCTGATTTTAATAATTTACATTTCTCTTTCAGGCACAAGCTAAACGAATCCATGCTGAAGGACCCATGGGAGAGCATGAAACATGCAGATATAGGTGAGCACTTCTCATTCTTTGTATTAAGAGAAATATTAATCTGCTCTAGAAGATTATGGCCCTGTAAATGCAGCAGCTAGATGCCTAGGGGCATTAAGAGCAGACCTGGGAGTGTGAACCAGGACAGAGGGATGGGGCATAGAAAAGATTTTGAAATCTTTAGCTGGGAAAGAGAAAAAAAATGATCTGATTATAAGGAGAGGCAATTGGATTAAGAGTTTGGGCTAGGATGTTGTGTATTGGCACATGCAATCTTTTTAAGACAATAAGAAATACAAATCGTGTTATATTTTCTTGCCAATTAAAACACTCCTTTTTCATCCATATGCTTCTGCAGTAGAAGAAAGATTAAAATCAGAAGGGAAGAATTTTGCTGTAGGTTTGGTGCAAACAGAAGGGTAACATTTTGGCAAGTGAAGGTTCTCATACATATTTTCCTCACTATTTTCTGACAGTTCTGGTCTTGGTGGATGTATCGGATCACTGGACACGAAACAGTCTGAGCCAAGAGGTGCTGAAGTGTCTTTCTCAGTTTCCCCAGATTCCCAGTGTCCTGGTTCTGAATAAGGTAAATAAAATTCTTTTTTTTTCCCCCTACCTTCTACATTCTACAGCATATTAGGCCAATGTCTTCAAACAGTACCCAGGTTCAGCAGGTGAATTTTCAGATCACTGAGAGCAGATCTGTTAAAGTCAATTGTTCCCCCTCTGCTGCAGAATATTGAAGTGTGTGTGTGTGTACATGCATGCAAACCTGTGAAGCTCTACATTGCAAAGCAGAATTTAAATCAGCCAGATTTAAACAGAAACAGCAGCTGCGCTGTATTCAGGTTGGTCAATGAGAAGATCAGCAGTCAGTGTTTGCACAAACTGCTTTTGAACTGCTGACACGCTGTGATTTGGTAGGAAAATAGTCTTGTTCACTGCAGAAACCTCATCCTCCAGCAGCCAGCTTGGGTGGATTCTTCTAGCTGCTTAAAATTCAGGAAACAGCTGCTAACTTCTTTTAGGACAAATCCTTGCCACTTCTCTTTCTCACTTTAGGTGGATCTGGTAAAGAAGAAATTCATCCTGCTGGATCTAGTAGCTGAGCTAACAGAGGGCATTGTGAATGGACAGAAACTGAAAGTGAGATCCGATACTGAACATAATTCCCGTTCTTCATCAAGAACTCCTAAAATTTCTCACATATCTCTTTCAGAGATTAGGGCCTATGAATCTCACAGTTTACAGGAAACAGAAAAAGTCCAAGAAGACTGTAGCTTGGATAGCAGCAGTGGTACGGGGTCCAGTCTCATCTCAGACGAAGTGCAAGACCCAAAGCCCTGTGAATATAAGCATCTTAAAAATGTGAAAGGTTGGCCAGGCTTCCAGGAGATCTTCATGCTTGCAGCCCTCCATGGAGAGGAGGTGGATACGCTAAAGGTAACTGCAGTTTGGGACTGTTTTTGCTACAAAGCTGCTGTGCTTTTACCCTCGTGGTACCCCCTGTACTTCATATTGAACTTCATGTCCTGTGAGCAAAGAACAGAGCTGCTGATTTTGTCCTAGGGTGGGCCCAAGCCAAGGGTGAGGTGTCCTCTGTGAAGAAAGGCTATGTGTGCACAGCAATTTCAGAGTTTTCTGTGCAGAACATGCTTATTTGGGGGTCTCAAAACAACAGCTTGTTCTTGATGAAGTCACCCAGTGTGTTATTTCAGCTGCCGTAAAACAGTAATACTGTTTTTGTTTTACCTTGTATAAAACTTTGGGGAGGTGTGATCCTGCGGTATGTTTGAGTTTCGGAAGTTTCTGTTTTTCCATTCCTGTTCCCCAAAGGTTTTAAACTTGCCCTGATGTCTGTCTAGCAGCAATGTCCTCGTAGGGACTCGCCACAAGATGAGGATAAGAGGTTTGTGCTATTGGGGAAGCAGTATGTGACAGCTAATGGGTGTGATGATGTTTTGTGCTGACAGCGGTACCTCCTGATGCAAGCCAAGCCAGGCCCTTGGGAGTTTCATAGTGGGGTCTTGACCAACCAGTCACCTCAAGAGATCTGTGACAACATCATCAGGGAGAAGCTACTGGAGTACCTGCCCCTGGAAGTGCCCTATGGTGTGCATCAGGTGGGAAGCACCTTCCAGCAGAATTTCCTTCAAACTGTTGTGTTGGAAACATCAAACTATTATCTTTGCTAACCCTTTTCTTGGGTCTGTGAAGTCTGCCAGGCTCTTTACAGGGCGTGTGGGGTGACTTCAGACCTATATGCCATGTGGCTTGAGCCCTGTTGTGTGTTTGTCCACACATGGACTCGAATTGGGGCGCTCACTCGAGTCTCTGTCTGCGAGGGAGTGGTATTTGCTGCTCCTGAGATGCTTTGCTGATTTTGTGCCTGCTGTTGCAGGTGACAGAGATGTGGGAGGAAGGGCCAAGTGGAGAGCTCCTCATTATGCAGAACCTTGTGGTCCCGAGGAAGTCTCACATGGTGAGTAACATCAGAAGAGAGGTAGGGCCCTGAGCAGCATGACAGGAGGTTCCTGGATCCAGCACATGTGCATCCTTGCTGTGTTAGACACACTGGCCCTCAGCTGTGGAGCTGGGTATTTTCTCTGCAAACAATCAAGGGTTTCAGTAAAACCCTTGCACCTTTCAAAGCTGTTTGGTCTTGGGACATTTCCAATTGCTATATTCCCTTTAATTTTTTCCCCCAGGTGATTTCTACCCACATTTAAGTGATGTAAGGATAAGTGTGATCATCTTTTCTTTGGGTTTTAATACAGATGATGTTGATTGGAAGAAAAGGGAAGATTATCAGCAAGATTGCCCAGGAGGCTGGCCAGGACCTGATGAATGCTTTCCTTTGTGATATCCGCTTGAAGCTCAGGGTGGAGGTGAAGAGTTGAACTCTTTGCATAGGTTTCAGCAGCCCTCAAGCTCTCTGGTCACGTGGAGAAACCAGTGCTGTTTTTTCTGGGGGTATTTCAGCATCTTTGTTCAATTCAGAAACAGGATGATGGAATCAGCGTCATGGGCTGAAGTAGAATATATTGCTCTTCTGAGAGAATGGCACAAACTGAAATAAAAATTTCAGACCTTCTACAGCACCGTCTCTTTGGAAGCTGGGGACAGACGTCAAGAGACCCGGCTTTATGTGCAGTTCTAGTGCTGCATTTATAGAGCTGTCATCCACTTCTTTTAGGCTATATCCCACATCCTTAGTGTTCAGAAGGACCTGACCGACTGTGGAATGAAGATAGGAGGGAGTAAGCCTGGGTCTCGTCCAACAGTGCAGGCTTGGAGACACCTCAGTGCTTTTGGCACGTGCATTTTGTACCTCATGCATCGTACACCGCTGCCTTGTGTTCCCAGTGCTGTTAATGTCTGTTACAGATTTGCAGCTATGCTTTGTCTTTTAGGAAATAACTTTAAATGCTGCTGTTAGAAAGAATGAGAGTCAGGCATGAGCAGTCAGAGCAGTCCCTGTGCAGTAATCTGTGCAGTGCTTTGAAGTCCTCTGCCCTAAAAAGGGATGGGTGAATATTGGGATTCTTTAGGCAGTGGAATGGGAAAGAGGAAAGGTTGGCATCTCCAGTCCTTTGTGAACAAAGGGTTACAATGAAGGCACATTTTTTATCTCTTTGAAGGCTGAGGAACTCCCGCAGTGAAAATGGAAGAGGCTTCCCCATCCCATATGATGTCTTGTGCTTTGCTGTTCCCTGAGGTCTGCTGAGTTCATGGGTGTGAGAGTATGACAGTGTAGGAAGTAATTTTTGCCCGGGTTTGCTTGAGTGGAGCAGTTTGCTGGCTGGCAGAAACACTGTAATAACTGGGTGTGACAGAGGGAGCTCTTAAACTCTCGGTATGTGATACTAAGCCAGTAGTTTGCAGTTCTTGTGTTTGAGCCCTTCCCATGGATGTGCACATACCATCCTCTTAAATGACTGCCAGCTGCTGCTTTCATTTCAACCTCTTCTGTGTTGTAGTTTAAGAATTTTTGTTCCTTCTTTTCCCCATCGTCCTTTCCTCTAATTTCCCAAGCAGGACGAAGCTTTTGACACGTAAACCCATCTCCAGAGGGATAGGTTTGGTGACGTACTCTTTTTAACTGAATGGAGTATTGGAGAGACAGAGAACTGGAGCATAGCACTGTGATCTGTTCTTGGTGTGTTTTTGAGCTGCTTCCCTGGCCAGCTGTGAGAGCAGCCAGGAGACCAGAGAAACAGCTTGCTGCACTTACAAGCATTAACTGGAGGATGTTTATCAGAAAGGGAAATGGAGCAGGGAATAAGTGTATTTCTGCTCCCCGTACACCTTGTTTTCAGTGCCCACTGGGGATCCTGCCTGTGCCCGAGTCTGAATGTTTGGCTACTGAATGAATAATCTTCTGAAGGTGCCTGTAGCAGTGTCTTCAGGTCCTCAGTTCTTCCTAATGGCTTGTTGGTCTTGCAAAAGTAGCTCAGAACCTTTTCTTAGTGGCAGTCTTACATTTGAGTAGTTTATTGCACCACGGTCACTACAAGGTCATTACTGTATGTACTGAGGTTGCAGGTGCAAATGGAGAGGCTGTTGTGCCTAAACAGCCCAAGGTTGGAATAGCCCAAAGCTGGAGGTTTTTAGGGTGTTAGGGATGGATAAGGCATGGCATAGTCTGAGCTTGAACCATATAGCTCCCAGGAATGCAGGTAAATCCTACTATGCTGCTGTTATAAATGAGCATCCTTGAGGGAGGAGGCCCTGGGCTACTGCTCAGGCACGTAGGGATCTGGTAGGGTCTTCTGGAAGCTCCTTGCTCCTGCCTGGAGCCCTGGTCTCTGTAGAGACACTGTGTCCACGCTGCGCCTCTGCAGCACCGAGACGAGGGAGTGCCCCAGCAGCACTGGAAAAGGCCTCCTTTGAGCCATTAAAACGATACAACGCTCAAGGATATAAGATCATCTGAAAGCTACACTAAGAAGCCTTCAGAGGTGCATGATGGCCTGGCTTGTTTTCTCCAAGCAGGAGACGCTGTGGCTCCTTGAGTCTTTCTCTCCGACTTTTGTATTTTGCTCTCAATAAAATGAGGTCCCGGCATAAGCAATTGTTTTCATCTCCTTTCTTCCTCTGTGTCAATCAGACCTCACAGCTGCCACCTTCTATCTGTTTTATTCTGACTGAAACCAGGCCACTTTTATGTGTTTTCTCCTTTCTTCCCAGCCGAGCTTAGATCACATTTCCATAGCCGGGGCTTGTTCGCAGGTGCTTCAGAAGGTTACACCTTGCAGGGAAGAAAGGCAGGTAAGCGCGCTTTGAGGAATCAAAGATGTTTCATCCGGCGCGGATACAATGGGGGAACCGTTTCCTTTGTGGAGCTTTGACACGCCGAGGTCAGCATCAAGCTGCCGCAAAGCGTTTTCCAGGGATTCTGCTGGGCACAAGAACAAACGGAGATGAGTGCCTGGAGCCACAGCCGGTCCCGAGGAGTCAGGGCGCTGGGTGTGCTTGAAATGGAAATGCTCTACGTGCGGCGATGTGCAAAGTCGCTCAACTTCCCAGCCGATGCGGTGAGGCGACGCACATACAACCTGCTCAGCCCTAAACGTGGGGAAGCGGCTCATTAACGAGGCTTGATAATTAGGTTAATTAGCACATCACAAGCCCATCGCATTTAATATGAACGGCGCCACTGGCGTTTATCTGAACTCGGGCTCTGGAAACTACTGTTTTCCTGGAGCAGGCCTGTGTTTTAATTAACTTCAGGCTGACAATGGAAGTGCTGTGCGTGTTAGCCGGGACTTTCCCCTTCGCTTGCACTGAGGTGATGGCGGCAGCCGCCTCTCCAGCTGCTCTCCCCGGGGTGAGGAGGAAAGGGTGGACGGTGACAGGGAAGGACTTGGACGTGCGGAGTGAAGGGCTGGTGACAGCGAGGGCTGTACGCAGTGAAGGGCTACGGGAGGAGGCAGGGGGCTGGGGCTGGTTTTAAGGTGTTGTGGGAAGAAGGAAGTTTCCCTTTTCCCTTTGCTCTGGACACAGGTGAGTTTGGTGGCTTTGCTGTGTGCTGGAGGGTGCAGGTGCTTTAAAGGGAGATTAGAACACCTGTGTTAAGGGCCACTGGAGGCTGTAAACGAGGGTGGCAGTGCTAGTCCCCGCCATGTCACCGCCCCTGGCATCCCAAGGTGCTTCCAGGGGCCGGGAAGGGGCCGTGGACGCTCCATCCCCGCTCGCGCCCCGGCGGCGCGCGGCGCTGCTCCCCGCCGCGGCCGCCAGGGGGCGCCGCCGCGCGCGCGCGCGCCCCGCCCCGCCCCTCCCCCTGGCGCGGAGGGCGCGTGCGCGCGGCGCGGCGGGGCGGCCGGCGGCGCCGTTGGCGGGCAGCGCGCGTGCGCGGCAGCGGCTGGCGCAGCCACCACGGCGAGAGCGGGCGGCGGCGGCGGCGAGCGGCGGGGCCGGCACGGGCACAGCGGCGGCGGCGCCATGAGGCCCGGGCAGGGGCACCGAGAGTAAGTGCGGGGCGGCGGGGCGCGTGCGCGTGGCGGGGGGGAGCGGCGCGGCGCGGCTCCCCCCCCCCCCCCCCATTGTCCTTCCCGGCCCGCCGGGGTCCCCTCCCCCCAGCCGCGAGGCCGCCCGGCGCCGCCCGCTGTCGCGACAGTGCCGCGGCCTGTCGCGACCCGCCGCCCCTGTCGCGACAGCGCCGAGGCGTCTCGCGGGCTGGGTGGCGGATGGAGGGGGCAGGGCGCGCTCCGGAGCGCCTCCCCGGCGGCCGCCCCCGGGGCTCCCCGGGGACAAAAGGTGGCGGCGGCCGCACGGCCCGGCCCGGCCCGGCCCGGCCCCTGTCGGGAGGGAGGGCCTGGAGCGGGTACCGGCACCCCGGGGTTTGTACCGGGACCAGCGTGACCGTCCTGGGGTGCCCATGCCCCGGTCCGTGTTCCTGTGGTACCGGGAACAGGATGTCCGTCCTGGGGTACCGGCACGCAGGGGGTTTGTTCCTGGGGTGCCGGGAACAGGATGTTCATCCTGCGGTACCGGCACCAGGGTGTCCATCCGGTGCTGCTGATGCTTATTCCTAGGATTCCAGGAACAGGATATTCGTTCAGGGACACCAGGACACAGGGTGCTTATTCGCGGGGTCCCAGGACTGGGGTGTCCATCCAGGGATGCCAGGACGAAGGGTCTGTATCCCTGGGGTCCCGGGGCTGGGGTGTCCATCCTGGGATACTGGGACGCAGGGTGTGTATCCCTGGGGTGCCAGGACCCAGCGCACGTATTCCCGGGGTTCCACCACCCCCTTGCCCATTGCTGGGGCATGAGGCCCCCGGCGTTCGCAGCCGGACACGCTTTGCGGTGCCGCGTTTCGGCGTTCGGAACCGGCGGCAGCTCCGCGCGGGTCGCGCCCGGCCGGTCCCCGCTTTTGTGGCCTCTCCCGGTGACAGCGGCCGTCGGCGCGCGGCTGCTCGGGGTGGAGGTTTCTCCCCGTGACAGGCTCTGGGCTGTGAAATCTGCTGCTTGCAGAGATCTGGTGCAAAGATATTCCGTCTCATTAGGGCTGGATGCTGAGCGTTTATTGTGGCTTTACGCGATTTGAGTTTTCCCAGCGTAATCTCCTGCGGGAGATCTGTCAGGAGGGGGAACAAAACGTCTCCTACCCTCCCTTTTGCCTCTTCGAGGATATAGTATTTCAGAGTCGCACGGCTGATGCTTTCAGAGTGTTGCTTATCAGGACTCTCAAATTAATTCTAGCTTTAATTCAGCGTCCTGTTTCTTATTTGTAGAAAGGGCCATCTCAGCATGTCCTTTTGAAGAGACAATTGAAGAAAGTCCAAGGAAGCTGTTAAGAGAGAGCAAATATCTTGACTAGGCCCGAGTTACGTCCATCATCTCCGAGCTGAAGCCCAAGCTAGTAACTCTTGCAGGTCATTTTACTGTAGAAATGGCAGTTGTTGGATTTGACGTCTGAGAATATTTTTATTAGAGTATACCTTTGGGAAATTAATTCCAGATCTTTTCAGGAAGAGTGAGGTTAGCTATTTTTAGAAAGGTTAAGAAATAGCAGGAGAAGCATGGACACTTCTGTGAGGTTTGTTCATGCTCACACAATAGCTAAGTCCTTGCACATACCTATATATAAGCACAGCAAAAAATCCCCCTGGAATCCTGATACTTTAAATGCTTACTGTTGCAAGCATGTTTGGAATAGTTGGGGTTTTTTTTCCTCAGAAATGTAGGATGAGGATGTTGGAATTGCTGTAATGCTGTCAGCACTATGATGGTAAATTCCTTTTCTTGAATGTGGAACAGGACAGGGAATTATTAACTCACATTGCTCTACAGCAATCTTAACATAGTTTATGCCTGGATAGAAATGTGCAAATCCTTCATGTAATCTTTTCCAATAGGTTGCTTGAAGAAAAGTGTCTTTTTCTTATCACAAATGTGATTTGCAAGAGCTTTTGTTAATCAGTTTCTTGTAATTCTTGCTTCCTGCCAACAAAATTTGAAGCATCTTTACAGGAAAAACATTAAATACGAAAGTGTGAAGAAACACATTCATATTGCGGGGATTTATTTGTCTGTTTTCAGTCCACTCAGCAAACTAACTGCTTACATGCTTTTGGTTGCATAGCATATGATTTTCCAGAGCAGCACCTGTGTGGGCTTTTAATGTGTGTTTATCCTCCTATTGATACTGCCTGTAACTAAAAGTACACGTTTTAAGATAAATTACAAATACAAGCTTGTTTTCAATTACAGCATTGACAAGTTCAGTAGTAATTTATTGTGCTCACATTTTGTGATGCTGCTATTTTTTTGTCACAACTGAAGTCTCGAGAAAACGTACGTTTATTTGGAAAACTTTATGGAACAGTACTTTGGCCTCTTCCATAATAAAATATATTCTGTGTTTTCTTAATAGCTCCGTGAGAGCACATTCTTTCAGTAAATGAGGTTGGTTTCCTGAATGATGTCATTTCTGCTACAGCAACTGTGATGATGGAATAAATCTAACTAGACTGACAGGGCGTCATGATTTTTATATGTGGTCTGTAGAAATTGCGTCTGATTTAGTTACTGATTGACAAAATTCTGTGATCTGTTCTATGTATGCAGTTAGGGAATAGGGTCATAATAGTTCCTCCTTCTTTTCAGTGCATATGGTTTTGATCAGGCCTTTTCTCCCTGAAGAAATTTCACTTGTTAGAGTCCAGAGCTTGTCATTTCAGGTGTGCAGGAAGCAGCTGAAGCATCCTTCATAAATTTTATGAAAAATAAGTTTATGAAGAAGCCTCTGGGGGAAAAAATGGACTAAATTCAGTGGAGGTTACTTCTTAAAAAAGCAAGAGAAAATCATGCTTGAGAGTCCAGACTGCAGGATCATACTGTCACAGTGGACTGATCCTCACGTGATGCTCCTTGAATTGGTGAAAGTAAGAAGGACTCCTACTGAATGAGCCATAAAAATGCGAAGAGAAGTAGAGCTACCTCCTTGACTAGAAAGTGAATACATTAAGTAAATACATAAAGCAGGGGGGAAGACATTGTTGAAGCATACTGCAAATATTAGAGATGAAGGGAACAAGCTCTCGCTGCCAAAAATCCGGAGAGCAAAGGATGCAGGAATAACAACACTTGGGTCTGGTGTTGTGTAAAGCAAAGCCTTGAGGGGCTGAAAACTCTGGAAAGCCAAAAGTAGCCACAACAGAAAGCAAGCAAGGGAGAATTAAGTGTTCTCCTGTAATTCTGAGTAGATGAAAGTTCAGGGAAAAAAAAAAAAGTCTTCATAAAAGAAAGGCTATTTGCATTTTAACTGATGCTTGTACTGTGCGTTTTTATACAATTCCTGAGGTCAAAAATCAGAGAATTGACCTTTTGCGGGGATTAGTAGGTGGAGAGACCTAGAGTTAGAATATCAGTTGTGAAGAGACTTCTAATAGGTGAGCATTGCTTCAAATGTTTTCAATATTCTCAACTCTTTTAAGAAGTCTTATTGAGCTCAACTCCAACCAGCCTGAGAGTCTTGAGGGAAAGAATGTGTATTATTGGAACAAGAATTAAGCAAAAAAATAAATCTGACATAGTGGATGACATGGGAAAGATGATTGTTGAAAGATGCTGGCGTGTACTCTATGCCTTCATGCTTGGCATATATTTTATTTGTTATGTTGCATAGCTTTTGAAGTGTAAAAAAATCATTTTCTGCTGAGATAAAAGAAAAGACAGGTGCATAAATTCTCATAATAATCTGTTCTGCTTTTTTATTGACATTAAATAGTAACCTTACTTACAATACAGCTTCCATCCTTTTGTGATTTTCCTAATTGAATAAATAATATACTTACCACAAAATAAATATCATTTAATAAGACGGTATTTTTGATTCCCCTTTCACTGTGTATTGCAAACAGATTCACAATTTTTCTATATTAGCACAGCCTGGGTTGCTGTTCTTAATAAGATGAAAAATGCTGGAGAATGTCCACATAGTATTGCTTTTCTGTGCCTGTAAAATGAAGGACCCTTTCCATTCTCTGTAATTTGGATTCTTGCTTTAAGATAAGTTCTATTTTTATTTTTTTCACATTATCCTCTGATAGGTAGACTTTTTGTTTGTTCATTTTAACCTACATTTGTTGCGGAACTCTTACCAGAGATCAAGTTCTAGGAAGGATTTTGTGAGGGGCTGAAGTATTTCCCAGAAATGCAGACTACCCTGAAACGTGTGCAAGCCTTAGCTTGTGTTCTCAACAGCACATCCTGAAACGCCTGGATATGTGATAGAAACCCTTTTATTTATTTCCTGCCGAGTGCTTTTCTCTTTCACCTTGTTTTTTTTTTCATTCTTACTTATGCTTCTCCCATTTTGACCTTTACTCATGACTGTCCCACGTGTGGATGTGGGGAAGGGAAAAGGTGCAGGTTGCAGCTTAGGCTGCCTCCGTCCCCAAGCCACCTGCTACTCCTTTGCTGGGACATTTTACATCCTGCAGAGCCTTTCTCCTCTTTAGAAACATAGCTTTAATATCAAAGGCAGGAGATGAAACAGGGTCCATTTTGTGTTTTCTCTAAAGCTTGGTAATTTCAGCGTTTCTGGGACTTGCAGAATTGGCATAAACACCACCCAGAACTTAGCCAAAATCTGGTCTTGCTTCATTTACTTTAAAGATAAATGATACTTTTAAGTAATTGCATTCATAGCATATTTTTTTTTAACAAAGTAGAAGTTCATTTAAGTGCTGCACTCCCCTGGATTGCTGGTGGGGTCGGGTACCACTGAAGATGAGCAGAAGCTTCACAGGTTTGGGCATCAGTAATGAACTACATCCCTGTTTTCAGCTTTCATCATTTTAAATTTTCTTCAAAGTGGCAAATTGAGTAGTTTAAATTTGTATTGGGACTGTGATGTGCCATATACTTGCTTTCCTATTGTATTTTGATATTTTTCTGTGTTAAAATCTTAATCCTTTATGTGAGCAGTCTTTTTTTTTTCTTTTTAATTGCCTGAATTGGGTTTGAATTGGGTTTGAACAGAAGTGCTAATATGAGTTTGTCACACTAGTCATTTTTTTTCCTTAATTCAGAAGAAAAATAGTTGTCCAAATGCTGATTTAGCTACTGAGTAATAACATTACTAAAAATGTGTTCTGCTGCTTGGGATTAGGCAAAGTTGCTTTTAATTTTGTCTAGAGATATTTGTCCAACAGACATATTATTCTTCAAATGCTAAACTTACTATCTGAAATAGATATAGCTTTGCCCCATTTTTGCCTTCACCTAATTGAGTTTGGATTTGACAGAGATTAGTGTGTTCTTCAGCCACCTTTTTCATGGTTTTAGTCATTTGATTTAAATGAACACTTTAAAAAATTGACTGTGGCCCATGGCTGATTGAGTTTTATAGGCTCTATAGACGGATTTTCGTAGCTCAGTACATTGTATCTGTTTATTTCTTCATGGCTCAATTCTCATTTTGTATTTGGTATATTGTTGCTAAAATTATTCTCCTGTTGTTGTGTTTAGGAATTATGAATAGTTTATGTATTCCCTATACTTAACTTGTTTCTAGTGCATTTGAAAATTAGTCAAGTTTCCAGAGTTTGTGAAGAAAATGGTGATATTTTGTTATTGGAGTTATTTCTCACGAACATAATTTGATCAGATAAAGTCTGATTTTGGTACTGAATAAAACTGATGTGGATATTTGATTTGATGTGTTTGGGGATGAAAAATGGGAGAGATTTTATTATAATTTCTCAAATCATAAACAGCAATTTACCCACGCTTAAACACAAACTCCTCTAAAGGCAATGCAATGCTTTGGAATATATAGAGCAGTTGATTTACTTCTGCCTTTATTTATTTACTTATTTGTAGATAAGCTCCAAGCCCTTAGGCAGATGCACTGATATTGGGAGATGTGTTAGGAAACTTTTTCAGTAAATGCAGCACATCTGAGACAAGGCTTCATTTAAAATTTTATGGAATAGAGTTAATCACAAATCCTGCCTTCAGAGAAGTCCAAATCTTTAGCGTGTTCAGTTTGAGGCCTACATGAAAGGAGTGAAAATGTTTTTTAATTTCTTGTGATGTCTCTAGTAACATGATGAAGAAAAGGTGAACCATGAAAGTGAAACTATTTTTAGTATTAAAAAAAAAAGTCAAAAAAAGATCTACCAAGTGATGTGCTGCTGACGTATGTAGTACAGACAGCCCAATTAAGATGCTGTATATTGTTTCCAGTAGGATTCTGATTGTTTCTAATTTGGGAACCATGTGAGAGCAAGTGGAAATAGGTGAAATGACGCACTTGGCTATTCATAGTGGATCTTGTATTGAGTTGTTTTCTGTAATTTTGCTTCTCGCGTATCTCAGTGTTTTATCCCGAGACAGGTGAAACACTTTGGTGTTCTCTCTTCCCTCTGCTTCTCAGCAAGGCTGCTAACCTAGTTTAACCTTGCCCAAGTAATTTCTCTTGTGGTTGATGTGGAGTTCCTAGCAGAGAAAAATGATTTACTGCTATAGATAAGGTAACAAGACAGTGAAAATATACATATATATATATATATTCAAGATGTATTTTTTCTTGTTGTATGCATATTGCATAATTCAGTATTCAGTGCTGTGGATTGTGTTCCATTTCCTACACCCAGTATATTAGAGCATCCTTTGCTGTGTCCAGCAGCATGTGTCCTTGCGTTATCCGTGTTCTTGCTTTCATTCTGTTAAATTTTGAGCATGAATTTTAAGTGACTCCCATATCACAGCCCTGCCCTTTCCTGGGGCCGTTGTGTATTGCCACATTTTTGTTCCTCTCTGTAGCTAGTTTCTGCATACCGAATGCTTAGAGAAGTGTTGTATGATTATTGTCACCCCAATACCATAAATACATTTTGAAATTCAGTTGGATGGAAGGCATCTTATCAACCAGTTTCAAAAACTGACACAGATGCTTCCACTCTCCAAATTAAATTTCCTCCTCTGCTAATCTTTTTAAAAATACGGAATAGAAAAAAAATACATATTTGACATCTGGAAATGAGAGCCCTTCATGCTTAGTTTGTTATTCCTTTATCCAGCAAAGTCGTTGACTTAATCCATCCTCTTGTCTGTCACTGGTTTTCTTAGTTTTTGGTCTTCTAAGTTGGAATAATCTTGAAGTGCCTTTCCTTTTTTTTTTTTTCCCCTGCCTGTAATTACTGGAAGGTACATTGAACACATTCTCCACTTCCTGATTACAAATGAAGCCTAGAACTGGGCCTCTAATAGAACTGACTTGCATCAGTTGTAATTAGCCCGCTCCTTTTTGTGTTTACTTTTTATTTCTCAGGTTTCAAGAGGTAAATGAGGACTGTGAAGAAAAAACCCGGTGCTTTTGTGAGAACGGAGTCAGTTAGAGCTAAGCTTAGATTGCTGCCGTGTGGACTTGGAAACCAGGTTATTTGCTTGCTTACCACTATCTCCCAGCTCACCAGTCTGATTCTGATTTATTTAAATATTTATTTTAATTTCAACAGCTCTGGAAAACCCCCCAGCTTTCGCTTTACCTATATTGTAGACTGGGTAACGGGTTCCTGGAGCTTCTGCTTCATGCATCCTTTGACTTAAACTGTTCACAGCTATGCTGAGCGTTTGTGAATGAATGTAGAGGAAAATCAATACGTGAAAAAGCCAGAGCAGGCAAGGGAAAAAGGGCTCTTCCCAATTCCTTTTTTTTTTTTTTCCTGGTCACACCATTACTTGAGTTTAATTTTTCTCTCTGTGAACTTTCCCTGTTTAAATTTAGAAATGGCCTGATTTGGAACAGGTCACTTTTAAGATACTTTCCAGATTTGTGTGTAATTTAATCCCACTCTGTGTCAATGGTCTGCTGGTCTGATTTGCGTCTAGATAGTTTTGCAAGACTGCGGGTTGTTGGTGTCCATATTGTTCTCCCAATAGTTTCTAGATTTTTTTTTCTTCAGTCAAAACTGCAGCAGTATTTGTGGGGCCTTTTAATACCTTTTCTAATGCTTGTTTCTATCCATTGGCAAGGTAGTAATTTTAGAACTGTTATTTTGTTCAGACAACCTGACTCTAAACTGTGACTTGAATTTCTGTGCTAGAGTTCAGTAGTGCTTGTTAAATGCTCTTGAAATTGAATACTTATAGTTGAAATATTACTATGAGCAATGTGTTTCCATTTTTGGTGTATTTTCTCTCATATTTAGTATTCATTTTCACCACAATTTTCTAGTTCACGGCACCTTTTCACATACAGATTATCAATGAGGAAGGTTGCAAATGAAAGAAAAAAGCCTTCTCAGAACATGACAAGTGTGATATATATTTCAGCCACTTAAATTTAAAACAGGATAGGAAAGAATTAAGATTTTACATACTTCCATCTAGTGTGCATGAGAGAAATTGCATCTGCTGTTAAAATCCCAGCCTGTTTAGCAAAAATCCCATCATCTATTAGTCTTTGTTAATCAGTTATTGTTGAAGACTTGTGTAGCATCCCAGGGCTGACAGATCTAAGTCTAAGCATTTATGTCTTGGTAGCTTTGTGGTGTCTATAAAATGGTGATGTGCTGAGAATAAGAAAAATCACCTTTCATTGTGCAGGGTTTATATTCTACTTGAGTATGTTCTGCTCTATTTTCTTGTCATTCCGTGCTAGAATTTGAGCTACTTGATTTATGAATTATTGCTATTGAAGTAAAATTAAAGTGACTGTTCAGTTACTTAAGAGCCAATTAAATTTGATTTTATTCTGATGTAGCATTTCCAGAGAAAGTGCATAAAACATAGTCTGTGGATGAAAGTTAGATCTAAAAATGTTTTGCGTTTAATTTTTTCATAATCCATGCTTTACACTACTTGACTTGCCAAATAAAATTCCATTACAGTCTCACAGCAGTGAGGTTAGATGTTAAAATTTACAATGACTGAAAATAAAACATGGTAATGTTCTCAGTGATCTTGTATGAACCCTTAGACATGACTGCTTCTTGGAGAATGTATTAGGCATGAATAAAGGAATTTCTCTCATTTGCAAGTCTTTTTGAACACGCAGTTTATTTACTAACCTTTGTTAACTTTCAAAGAGAGAAGCAAGGGTTCTTCTGGGAATAACGTTTTCCAAATTGTGGGCTGTCTCGTCTTAAAGGATCAGCATTTCCAGCAGTCGGGTTTCCAGCTGCTGTAATTACTGCGAGGTCCCCACTTAGCAGAGACATTCGGGACGAGACACTTGGAGGAACCGCTGCCCTGGAAGCGGGAGCAGCTCGCACAGGAATATTTATTGTCCAGCATCGGAGAGCCGAGTTCATTCCTAATGATCCGGTGGGGCATGGACACACTGAAATGCTAATGATATCAGAAAATACCCTCTGCAGCCCTACAGTCCTCTATTGTGCTACTGCTAAATACAGCAAATGAAGACTGAATAGGTACTTTTCATCATGTGTGACAATTAAAATATCTCTCTTGACTGTGACATTCCTTATTAAGGGAAATTACAATGCCAATCTCAGTTCTATTTTGACAATTTAACAGTGTATCTATTGTCTCCTGTGGGTTGGGGGACTTTGGTAGTTGAGGCTCTTTCAACTACCTTTATTTTTTATTAAAAGTAAATCAGGCACAGATGCAGATATATTTTTATTTCTGCTAACTAGACAAGCTCTCCCTAGTCAGCTCTCAGATTTGCAGTGTCTGTTTCTGTCAAGATCACATAGATGTGGAGAAAATGACTTATTTTACTTTCAAAGGCTTAGATAAAACTCTAACTGCTTTTGCATAGATGGCACAGAAAAGATAATATATAGAGCAGATATTTGTATAAAGCGCCATATATTTGCATCAGAATCCGAATCTTCAATATAGCCAGAATACCGAGATTTATACCACTATTAAAGAAGCCTGTTTTTTCTTTCAGCGGGTAGAATTAATTGTGAAGTGTAGAGCAAACTTGTCCTTCAACCATCTAAATGTGTCAAAATGAACATTAATCAGGTGCAGCTTCCCATTGTTTCTCATTTGTGGCGCAGTGATGAATGCCCAGGACTAGTATTTGATGGTCAGGGTTCTTTCACTGTCTCTGTTGCTGCTTTTCTCAGCAAGATGGAATTGCAGGAGGAAAAGGGCCCCGATTTCCATTCTCCAGACCTGTGCTTGGAGGTGCACGAGGCTCCGTGTGCTCCGCTCTGCCCGTGGCTGCTCCGTGCATCCTTTTTGTGGCACTCTGCAGCTATCCGGTGGCTCAGAGGTCTGTTATCTGATTAACCCTGAAGAATGCTTCGAGATTTTGGATGAAAAATGTTACAGGTTGGTGCAGTGCAACGGTGTGAGACCCCTCGGCTTTTGGAAGGGGTTTACAAACGCTACCAGCATTTGCAGCTCTCTTACTCCCTTATCAAATGGTTTTATAAGATGCTTTAATGGTGCGTGTTAGAGAGAATTCTGCTGGTTGCGTTAACGCTAAATAAATATTTACTAAACAACATGTATTTAAGATTTTTTTAAAAAAATACTCATTAGTCCTTCAGACTTGTTTGGTGAAGGGAGCCTGTCTCAATGGGAGGCCACCATTTTAATGCTTCCCAGCAAGAGGCCTATTCTGATAATGCAAATAGGTCGGAAAAAGTAGGCTAAGCCATTAAAAAGTGGGAGAGATCATGAAATTTTAAAATTTTAAGATGACTGTTTTTCTAATTATTAACATTTTTGTTATTGTAGCTTAAGTGTGTCACCTTATTTACCTGAATTCTGAAAACCTCAATGTCATTTGCCTTCGCATACCCTGCTCTAGTCCATTCGCTATCTTATCACTGTAAGGTGCTTGGAACTATTTCCATGTGTTGTTGTATAATTAGCAATGCAGATCCAGACTCTTTTATTACACAGTGGTTAATTTTTTTCTATTCTGTTAGCATTAATAGTGACTGAAGGTCAAACTTCTCTTATGTAAACTCAGAATATTTGCAGGATGCTTATTGGCAAGGTGATTAATTCCGGCAGTCGGAAAGGGCTGTCCATGCAAATGAATGGAGATCAGAGCCGGTATTCCGAAGACTGGATCACGAGTGGGAAGACGCCAGGATTCGCACCAGGATGAGCTGTTTAGGAGCTCCACCTCTTCTGCCAGTTTCTGGCTGGGAGCAGCCCTTCCCAAAGCCGCTGGAGAGGGGTTCTGCCATTCCATGTTCTTTTTCTCCAGACTCTCTTGAAGCTGAGCACGAGGAGGCTCCTGCATCCATCGCCGAGCATCCATCCCGCGCTGTCCTACCGCAGCCTTCGGCTTGACGAACAAGCCCAAAGGGCAAAGTCACTAAATCCGTCGTATCGCGACCATCCGTCCTCGTCACGACCATCCGTCCCCGTCGCGCTGCTGTGACGAGGCCTCTCTTTATCCACTGGGATCCTGAAACCCGTTGCAGGGTGGCTCGGAATACAGCCCGTGGAAATACCCACCATTTTCTCCCTTGCATCCCGCTCCTCCTCAGTGCCTGCTGGTTCGCCAATTTCATTTAATCCTATTAATTTTTAATAGAAAATTAATATTAAACTTGCATCCTTCCACATGACTTTACCTCCGTGTAGAATGACTCCTGGTTTGTGTTTGCTTTGGAGCAAAAGGAGAGACACTGTATCCAACAGGACCTGGTTTGCCAGCTGAAATGGAGCAGGATTTGGACCTAGGGAGAAATGTCTTTTTAACGATAGGACTGTCACCCTCAGCACAGTAGTAATGCCCAATCTGCTTTAATGATGACAAATTCTGCTCGGATTTGACATGTATATCTGTAAAAGCTGTGCTTTGCAATCAGCATGTGCCACACTGGTTGTAGAAACTTCTGGAGAACTGGATTTCCAGCTAAATACATAAAACAAGTGTGTACTGTATGTCAATTAGCTTAGGGTGGACCCAAACGATGTCTACTGGGAAATGCCAGGAGTCGAGCATCAATTTTATAAAGACTTTAGCAAATATTAAAGTGATTCAGCGGTTTATATTAGTGAAAAAGCATATTTTAAAATACCGTTTTAATGAGAAGCTGCTAATGCAGGGGTGTGCTCGGGAGTTTATCACCACTCCAGCTTTGCTGCAGTTCATGTTTTGCAGCCTCAAAATGGTGAACTTGAACCAGGAGGATCTGCTCTGGGAGCTGATGGTATCTTTCCTGTTGAGATAGGTTCTGGGAAAGGAGCTGCATTCCTTAGCTCTTGCAAGCATTTTTAATTGTTTTTCTTTTCTTTCTCACAACCTCAATCTGATATTATCTTGTAAGTAATCGTTGCGTCATATTTGCTTTCTTCTCTCTACTGGGAAGTCAGCTAATTGCTTTTACTTTTTAATGGGTAGTGTTTGGGAAGCCTGTTAGCTCTGAAATGTAGATGAGCAGCGCGGCAGCTCTTCCTCACTCTTCAGCCTTTTCCCGAGTTTTGAGAGGCAGTTAGTAGGAGAAAGCAGCACAGATGGTTGGCACTTACACTTGGATTGGGTAGTAGCCACAAAGTTACGCAGTATTTTTGACTTTCTCATAACACAAAAGCTCCCAGTTCTGGTGCGCCTTGTATAGAGATGTATCTATGGGAATATTCAGCCAGACTTGCCTTATGAAGTAGTATTATGTGTTATTAATTATTCATGGTCAGTTTAATTCTTCTTTCTTGCATATTTAATTGTAGTAGCGTGCTGTTTGTCACAGTGATTTCCCAGAAGAACCGTGCACAAAAGGAAGATCATTCAGGTATAGCGTCTTAAATATGGCCATGCTAATCTGCGTTGTTTAACTCGGGAGCAGAACAGGATATTATCGGATGTGTCTAGTGGGAAAACAATTATGCAAAATCATTATTTCACCTAATCTTTTCAGCTAATTCTTCAAGCTGAAATAGTTTGATTTTAGCTGGTGACGTTGACATTCTACCTTGCTTATTTTAAGAGCAAAAATGCCTAATAGGAGGGAGGATGTGACATTTATTTTCTTCTCTGACTGACAAAACCTTTATCAAAGACTGCAGAGGCACAAATCAATCTCTTTTGGAAGTTGGAAGAAAGAAATAAGATTTTTATTGATTTTTTTTTTCTTCCAGTGATCAGAATAGCAGTGGCAATGGTTGTGTGATTAAGATTTTTTTCTTTTTTTTTTTGAAGACTGGGGTAGTCTCTTAGTTCTCTCCATGTAAGAAAATATTGGAGACCCAGGAACTCCAAATGCATTTGCAATTTCATTTGTATTATCATAGTTGTAGAGCTGTTTGAAGCTTGTAAGGCGCTTGATGAAACGGAATCCCTCGTGTTTAGAGAGCAGGATTGTTCTCCGGGATTTACTGTAGGAGTCTAAACTTCTGAAAAATCTGTTTACAATGTGTCTGAAACAGAGGATAGAGGACACAGTAGAGACCGTTATCTGTTTACTGCTCAGATAAGGAGGAGGAATAGATTGCTGGCCTGTTTCTGAACTCTGCTTAATGAATGGTTGCTAGGCAAATTGCATCTCAATCAGTTTAATCCTCAAGATGTCATTTACAGGTCTGCTCTTTGTGAGGGCCACAACTGTGCGCGTTCGAACTGTACAGGCCAGAAATTGCCAGCAAAGCAGCTTAGAATAGCTGTGCAAAAATGCAGTGTGCATGTGCTGCTGAGTGGCCCACTTTGAAGCTCCGGTTGTCACCGGGCCATCATTTCGTGGGCATGGACTAGTTTAGATATTCAATGATAGATAGGAGACAGCAGCATCATTAGCACCTCTTCTGGATCAGCATGGCATATATCCTAACTCTTTGGCGTTTGATTAGCGTGAAAGAAACATTTCTAAATGGGGACCGCGCTGCTGCCTTGTTGAAAGGTATTTATTTTTGCCTGGTTTGGCTCGGAGTCCAGTGTGATTTTGGGGGGTGTACATGCAGGGGTGTATGTATGATTAACTTCAACAGTTGAACGCGAGAGATGGCATTACCCGACACAGCACAGAACACGAGGACTCACCCCATCCACAAACCAAACGGTCTGGGAGAGAGTATGGGATTGGTGATAAAGTGCCTCTAAACTTCAGTCTCGTGGACTTTCTCCCTCAGAACCAATTAATTGCACATGTTGGTATGTACTACCTAAATATATAGCGCTCACGATACGCTACAAAGGAGGAAGTTTCCTAACATGGTTAAGCTTTAATGGTCTTTGGAAAGAGAGATAACAGCATACTTGTTTTTATTGGTTTCTTGCAACAGGGATTAATCTCCCTGCAGTAAAAACGTTGTTCTTTGCATGACTTCACCTTCCTTTAGTTTGAGATACACCATCCTTCAGCCATCTGCAGCAGGACACTAAACACTGAATGCCAACTGGAAAAGGCTGGAAGTGCTGCATTGCTAAAGACATATTAGAGCTGTTTGTGGTTGCTGTGTATTGATACGAAATGTGGTTTGTGTGGCACAGTTATTAACAGTGCATATGAATATGCAGTATGTGAACTTTGCAGAGCTTGCATAGTTCGGATGTATGCTGCTTTTGTATTATTCAAAAATACTATTACAATTTTAGTAAAAGATCGTATTAAAATGTGGCCTTTTTTCATAAAGCTTATGCAGAATATTCCAACTTAGTCACCAGCCAAATGGCAGTGGTGCTTACATCTTTGCACTGCAGATAGGGAGAGGACTGCTGAACAGAAGACGACTTTGTGATCAGAGAGTGCTTTTCATGCAAATGAAGATTTTATTACACGCTGCTGAATCAGGGGCTTGTGTAGAGAGTACAGCACAGAAGTGATACGATCACTTTGTCATAGCTTGAAATTTTGCCCAGAGTGTCTTTCAGATCACTGTAACAGGCAAGAAACATTTTTGTTAAGGGCACTGCAGTAACTGATACAATATTTGTGGGCACGATTTTTTCTTTGTGATGTTTTTGGTCTGCAGGATCTGCCACATGTCAACAGCCTATTGCAAAGGATCAAGGACCTGGAATGTGCAAGAGACCCTGTGGGGTAGCAGCATCCTAAAACCCCCTGTTGCTGATGAGATCCTGCTTCTGCCCCTGCCTGAGTCGATACAGAATCTCCTCTTTCTTGCAAGCTGGGAGCTGTTAGCACTGGTTGTCTCTCCTTGCAGCTGGGATAGCCTGATACTGAGTCATCCAGGGGCTCTGTACACTCTCTTCCTGTCACACGGCTGTGTTTTCCTGCAAAGAAAACCCTTACAGAGTTGGCTCCACCGCTTTTCTTCTTATCTTTATTAGTTGATATTGTCTTTCCCACTTCCTTCTTTCATGCTGAGAAGCAGTTCGGTTTAATGAGGGCTGCTGTTGCCAGTTAGTGAATGTACGCGCGTAGCTATATAGGTATCTAAATCTTCCCTGCAGATGGGTAGTATTCAGCATCCTGAAGTGACCTTGGTAAAAGTTCTCTGTTATATTACTTTCCCTCCTTACTTATCTCACTTGCAGCAGAGCAGCTTTCCTTGCAGAGAAGCATCTTAGCTGTGGGAAATCTGCCCTCTCTTTTCTTCTTTCCAGAGGCATTGTCAGTGCAAGCCCCAAGACGCGTAGATTGAGGGCTGAATATTCCGCTTTTGCACAATCAAGAGGCATTCAAGAAAAAAAAAAAAAGCAGGATGAAAAGAATTTTAAGGTTTAGGACTGAGATTTTTGGACACTTTCTCAGAGTTTGGAGCAATCTTTATGAGGAAGGTCCAAGGTTTCCTTCATATGTGATGACCCAGTGCACGCTGTGTTGGGCATCCATCGAAGTGGATAGCACAGGAGGATCCAATACACTTAGCAGCCATCGAGTTTCTTAGTGGGGCTGTTAGTATTTAGAATTGTGATCTGAAGATCTAGAAGCAAGAGCTGCTTCTCACTTTTACAGTCATAGATTCTCATCCTTGCCCTTCTCATCAAGATATCTTTTTTTAATCATACAAATTCCTGAAGAGTTTCAGAGTGGTAGGATAAAACCTTTTTACTGTTTTTCTCATGAAAATTATCGTGAGGGTTATTAAGTGTTAAAATCTGGTTTATACCGGTTCTGAATTTCATTTAAAATAAACATCTGGAGAGCGTTTTCATCTCTTGTGTGAGACTGTTGTCAGCCCCGCTTGTTAAAATGACAGCTGCCAATTTATTTTTTCATAAGGAAACATTTTTTTAAATCTTTAGGATGCTGGGTGATATATCAGTGATATGCAGAGAGCTAGATCATTTTAGCCCAGAGGTGATCTAAATGCTTCGCTGTCTATAGTTAGAAATTTCCAGGCATGCAGCCTGGCAGCTATTTAAATTCTTTTATATTACAAAACATGGTCTGTGGGCATCTCTTTTTTTTTTGCGCTGCTATTGCAGGTCTACAAGGCTGCCATCCTGTACGTGCATTTGTCCTTTGGCAAAGCCTCGTTCTCCCGGCACAGACGCGTATCGGGGAGGATGCTCCGTTCTTGGGGAATTACCTTTTTGTCACTTTTCACCAGTACAAAGGGCTCCTCCAGAAGATCGTCACTTTGCCGGGGTCTCACCGGATCTGCAGAGCAGTATCGCGGGGGGAGGAATAAGTTATTTATTCAAATAGCCATTGCACTGGGGATATGTTTTCGCTCATTTGGCAGCAGCTCACTCCTCTACTCTTCACTGGAGACTTAAAATATGTGCCCTTGGCTGGGGCACTGGGTACGTGCTTCCTGTGGCTTTCTTCCCTCAAAATGGGTTCCTGTTACTCTTTGGCAGACCCTGAAGCAGCCGTCTGTGGCGACAGTGTATTCAGAGCTAAAGTGACTTTACCTCTTTATTTTCTCTCTTTATCTGTGTTTGTATGAGATCAGCTGGGCCCACATTATATGTGAAGTAGTTAGACTTCAGGCTGCAACTGTAGGATGCAATTTCTTTCTTTTTGTTTTTTCTTCCCTAATTGCTTTGATGAGATCAAATAAAAAAGCATTGCTTTTCCGTTTCTAGTTTTGTAATTCCAAAGACAATCTCTTGATACGCTCTAGCAGCCTGGGCCCTAGTGCTTCCTTTTTTAGTGCAAAGCAGCAGAGTGTTTTGCACCTTTCTGTATCAGCAGTTACGATCTGCGCTTGCTTTTATCTGCATCAAAAGACAAATGGAAGAGAGGGAGACACTGCAGAAATGGGAATCAGACTTACGTGTGCAATGGAAATCTGTACTCCCTCAATTCAAGCTAACACATGGAATACAGAACAATTGCTGTGTTGGATATTTGTAGCCCATAATTCCAGGAATGTGACTTTAGATTTTAGGCTTTGAATTATCCACTAAAGGTTGGCTAATCCCGCAGCAGTTAATACCAACATGAAATGTTGTGTGGTGTCAAGCCTCTCCTCCCAAATGCCTTTTTGGGTTTTTATTTATTTTTTTGCATATGTCAACTACCAAAGCAATACTCAACTTGAAAAATTAGCATTTACCCGCTCCTAAGTACTTGATTTTTGTGTGTTTTGCGAGCAGCTGAACACGCGTCCAGACTGAACTACGGAGACGCCGCTTCCCGGGGGGCTTCCCAGTGCTGCTCGGCAGCAAGACGAGGTGCGAAGGCTCCCAGCAGAGTTTAGAGCTTTGTCCGCTGCCCAAAAAACACAGTCCTAACTTCAGTTCTGCAAAAACACATCTGCAAATCTCCTGCCGGACTGCACCGCAGGGCAGAGAATCCCAACTAAGCCATAGGCTGTGTCTCCGCTCGATGAATTCTGGTGGTGTCACCTGTATCAAAATCAGAATCGTATCTGATGGCATTTTCAATTTTGTGGTGTGTGTTACGTTTTCAGAACAGTGCTTTAAGCAAAGTGCATGTTTCTGTCTGCATTAAGGAGTCAGATGCAGCTATTCAGAGCAAGCTGATAAATTACTTTTCATTAAATGTCTGAGTGCCAAGGGGTTTAGTATGTGTTCCAAGAAAAAACACATTAATTACAGCTTCTGTAGAGCATTTATCAATCAAACAGTTAAAAACAGTATTAACGCAGTTAATTGAAGGTAGAAAATGCACTTTTTAAATATATTGACTTTAGCTGCTAGCCTGGTTACTTCATGGTTGGAAAGATGAATTGTCTGAAATTAAAATCAGGCAGTAGTTTGGGGGTTGCCTAAGTGGCTTTCTTCTTTTTGACTATTTGCTTGCCCAGAGACTTGCATAGTACTTAGAGGTTTCTGCTGCCTTTTACTCTGAAATGTGTAGCAAGTGGCAAAATTGCTTGTGGCTTTTACAATCCAGAGTTTGGGGAGCTCAAAATTGCAAATCCGAGTTGGTTTGTGCTGTACCTGCAGCAGAGGTACCGCTGCACATGCTGCCGGAGCAATATTTGTTCCTATTTTTCACCCACACAGCCAGGTTGTGTTTACCATACAAAGGGTTGTCTCATTGACTGTAGCACAGTTCCAACAACATCTGTGTTCTGTCCAGGCAGTTCATTTATTGCCGTGTTTAGAAAAGGAAGGCAACGGAGGAGGAGGAAGGACGCACAAAAGCGAACGACAAACTCCCGCTCACCTCTAGTCAATAAATGCTGCTGTGAAACAGGAAATCTTCTGTGAACGTGAACTTCTGCTAACACGTGCTGTGGCTGCTGAAAGACTGGGATTGCTTGGAAATTTGTTTTAGTAGGGCCTGCAGGCTGAAATCTCTGGCTCTTGTGGTGTGCTGAGCTTTTGGAAAGGTCTTGCACGCTCATGTTGGCTTCCCTGTGGCTATTTTGAACAGTCAGCAGTGAAACCTTGCTCTAAGGGCTGGTGGGAAGATGCTTGCCCCAAGAATAGCAAGTTCTGGTCCATCTCTTCTGCATTTGTCTGCTGCTTTGCATTTTTTGCTAGTGTTTTATACTTGTATTGCAGCTCCTATTTGAGGTTCTCAGAGCACTTTTTATCTTTACAGTAGCCCTCAATGCCTCCAACTAAAGACACCAGAGCTTTTAAATAATGAAATATGGATCTGAGGGTTGATGTGTTCGAGGTCTGGCAGGAAGCTGTAGCACTGCAAGGAACCAGACACAGCTCTCAATTTTGCATCTTAAATAAAAATCTCCTTTGTAAATAAATCGCTACAATTTCACTGTAGGTGAGATCTCAATCCAGTATGAAAATAGCTAAATTGTAAAAAAAATCAACTAGCAGTGTAATTGTACAGGTCAAAATGGTACACATACATAACCAAAAAAAAAAAGGAATTCACACCCTATGTAAGGTTGGCTTTAAATGTGCAAAAAGCACAGTAACACCTGCTCCGATAAGACTGAGTCGCATTTTCACTTAAACAAAACTGCATTCACATATTTGTATGAAGTATAATGCATTCTGCCTAATCCTCATTTGCAAATATTTCTCATTTTCTGTTGAATCTATTTTTAAAACAGGACTTGAAACATATTTTCCAGTATCTAACAAATGTCTGGTTTGTTGTCTGTGTCTCGCATATAGATAAAATTCATTCCAAGTTAGCTCTGAAAGTGCTTCTTTTTTTTTTTCTTTAAATCAGCTTGCAAGAAACAAAGGAATTTTGCTTCTTTCCTCCTTGGGGAACTTCCATATTCTGTAACTCCTAATGAGATTTTAAAAGGAAAACCTGTCATTTGTCTGTCAGATTCAGCCACAAGGATTTCTGTAAGTCATGATCCAAACTTCAGTTCTGGGCTATTACAGAAAGTGGAATGAGCGATGATGATGCTGGTGATCTGTGTGGAAGTGCCACTAGAGAGGGAAATATTGTGTGTGTCCTTTGACAGTCACAAAGTCACCTGTTTCCTATAGTGCATTAAAAGCTTCGTTTCCAGGTCTGGGAAGGAACTGAGCGAGGAATTGTGGATTCTGGCTGAGAGTGCAATAAGAAATCACACGGCTCACGCGTGTCCTTTGCGGTAATAAAAAGTCCTAAATTACAACCCGGTGCCTCTCCCACACAGTGAACTCAAAGGATAACCCTGATAATGTTCTCGTGGTTGTATCGGACCTCTCTCTGCTCTGGGGAAAGGGTCAGTGTGCATTTTGTTCTCTTATACGTAAGGGCAGAAGGAAGTTCTTGGTGAGGATGGAGAATGGCTTTGCTGGGGGAAACGTGCGGTTCCTCTCTGTTAGCAGCATCCTGTAACCTGATAATCACTCGGCTGTTTCGGGGTTGCTTTGGATGGAATTTATCTTTGCCAGCCTTAATGCCTTCACGTGCTCATAAAAACACACACATCCTTATTTGTAACCACTTCTTGTTTTATCATAGCTGCTGTGACACTATGGATGCAGCTGGAGTATGTAGAGAGTGATTTTAGTTTATGTTGAAGATAAAGAGTATTTTTGAGGAGGAATGTTTATTTGCTCTTTCCAGTACCTTGTTGAAGAAGGTGTTATCTTCATGATTATTATGGTAACTGTTAGAGTCTGTGTTGCATTTTGAGAATCTGAATATCCTGGGCAAGTTCTGACTTTGATGCTGATGCTATATTTACCTATCCTGTGATTTTAGCTGCTGCAGGTTGTTAACTGTAGCATCTTTTGCTTCCTCTCCTAAATGACTGTGCAGATTTATGCGCTGTGAAACGTAACTAAGATAATATCCCAGCCTGTCTCTTCATCTCCATTACCTGGCAATGCAGTATTAAAAACCTTGGAGTTCGAAGTTACTGTATGAAAGGAGAAAGAAAATTGCTTAAAGGTCAGAGTGCTTTAATACAGTGAAAATTCAGAGGAGGCAGGTAAAAGCTATTCAGGTCACTTTTGAATACGAGATTTTCCTATTTCTTTCTGAAGTGCCCATGGTCAAAGTAGTATCTCATCACTAGCGTACGTGTCTCAAGCACAGCCAGAAATTCTGCTTTGAAGCTTTGGCCAGCCCTGCCAGCCACTCAGCTCTGTCTTTTCTGCATCTTTCCTTAGCCTTAGAAGAGGGCTGGAACACCTGGCAAGACCTACTTAGGTCCGTGTTGTCTATCAGCTCCTGCCACATTTCAAAATAGGGAGTTAACTCTAAAAATAGGCTTAATAAGAGGGGATGGCTTTGAATAAAGTAAAATAAGCCACTGATTTGGGTCATGACAGGGAATTTATATCACTGGTTCTCTCTTCCAGCTCAGCTTTCTTGAAATGAGGAATTCTGCCCTGTTTTGAAATAAAAAAAGGGGGGAAAAAAAGAATGGCAATAAATAAATGGAATTTATTTAATATAAATCATGCTCTGTTTCCAGTGCTCCCCTAAGCTGCTTGCAGGATTTTGACCTTGTATGTGCTATGCGATCAGTCAAGGTGGTATTGAATGCTCTGCAGTTTTTAATTTATCTTTGCAGGATTCTTCAACGGTACAAAACTGTCAGCCAGAGCTATCCTTTAAAGAAGGAGCAACTGTGGCCTCGAGTGATTAAATGTTTTACCCAAGATTATGTCAGGAATTTGTGGTGAGCCAGATATTTCACTTGATCTCTTCCATCATAGGCTAGCTCCTTAATCATGAGACCAGTTGTCTATTATAAATTGGGGCAGAAAAATGAAAGGTCTGTAAAACCAGGGCTGCGCAGTTTTTGTCTGTTCCAGAGTGGTTATGTGTCTTCGGTAATGTTTGCAAAGTGCTTTGATATGCTTTGGCGAAGGGCAGAGTGTTAATAATTAAAATTGGAAGGAAGTTCTAAAGTCGTATAGGGGATGACGACCATTTTCTGGTCTGTTAGTTAACAAAAATGCAAAATATAAATGGACGAATCAGCAGGAATTGAGTTTAACGCTCCCTTCCCCCAGCCACCTGCATGGGCTGAGTACAAAAAGCAGCTAATTGTCTGTCTGTGGAGATGAAAGCAGCCAGTCCCAGAACAGGAAAGGCTATTGAACTTTATGAAGGTGGTAAATTATCACCATTGAAAAGCTTTTGAATTAGTATCTTTGCCTCCTCAAAAAGTGCGTTATTTGTTTTGATGCTTGCGGTGTTTGGGGGTTCACGAAGCAGCGTTCTGCGCCATGAGCGTTATGTTTCCACCCGGGTAATTACGAGGTTGGTAAAACCAAAACCTGTTTTTGAAACTCTACACCTTGGCCGGCTTGGTTATTGTTCAAGGGTCTATTTAGTGAGGACAGGCACCGTTAATGGCTCTATCTTGGCCCAGCTAACTAGCTGTTTTGCAGAAGTGATTTGCAGCGGGCAGACTGTAAGAGCAGCTTCGTGTTTGTCCATTTTACTGCTAGCAGTTTCATTTGCAAAGTGCAAGCAGGAGCAGGCTTCTTGCCAGCAACAGCTTCATTCAGATTAGGGCTTTAGTTCAATTATGTCCAATTAACTTTTATTGCAGATAGCAGTGATAATTACTTGCAAGTCAATTTTTTGGCTGTGGTTATCCCAGGGCTAAAGGCTGCGCTTGATGGATTTTAATAACTGAAGTGACGTATAGCTTTTCCTATTTTTTCCCCCTTCTTTAGGCCTCAATTAGATGAAAGGTCAGAAGCTATGTAAAAATCCATCTTACAATTAACGCCAACTGTTTGGCTCTTCGGCGGATGTTTGGTATTATGTTTAAAAAATATCTTTCAGGACCAACCTAAACAAGACTTTTTAAACTCCAAGATCATAACCTTGAGCTTGTTGCTGCTTTATCCAGAGCGTGGCTTTGATGGACCTCGTGTCATGGATGGTACCTGCCTGCATTGAGCTGGCAGCTGCAGCATTGGCTTTTTTTCTTACTGCATTAAATTCTGCATAAAATTGCTAACCGAGGCCTTCAGCAGTAGCCTTTGGGCATAAGCTGTGTGATATGAACGATATTCCATGTAAGTACTGTTACCCTAAAGCTTCATCGTGTTGAGGTTGCCATCCTGGCTGGGGGAAAAGAGTGGAGCTAACTATTCCCCCCCAGAAAGCAGACCGTGCATTTAGATCCCCTTTGCCTTCAGTCCAAACTGTTTAATTTTGTTGCCTGAGTAACGTTATAAATGGAGGTCAGACTAGAAGGTGAAATGGTTTACAAGCAAAATCATAGTTAATTAAACTGCGAGAAACAAAAATTGATTTTGATGGAGACTGTTGCAGGGATCTCCAAAGGGTCTGTCTGAATTCACACCGCCGAAGGGACCTGGCGGGAGGTGCTGACAGTGCATTTCACTTGATACAAAAGGCGACTTTCTATTGTTCAGTGCTCCTATTTATTTACCCCCAAATGCACTTGATGCTATTGTGATTTATTGCCATTTCAGAAGACTACCTCTCTGTGCATTATTTTGCAGCTTTCCATTTATAAAGCATTAAAGGATGCAATACCAACTGGTGATGAATGCAGCGCTGGCTTGGTAATTTTTTATAGGAAGCAGTCAGAGAAATCCAGCAGTCCTGCATAAGTGGACATTCAGGTAAATGCCCCTCAAAAGAGGGTGTTAAAAGGCTGGAGAAAGACAGGTTGCCTGCAAGATCAGTCAGCACTATGAGCCCAGACACTACCGAGGGAGGCCTGGCTGGAGAAATTACATTGGTTGGCAGAGGGTTCAGCATGTGCACTTGACACTAACACATTTTAAAAAAACCCTAGATTTTAGGTTACTTTGGGAGAGGGAAAAGGAATGAGTCTCATTTGGTCTTGAGCAGCCTGCTGGGGGGTAAATGAGACACTGAGTTTCCCTTGGAGCATGAAAATTGGACCCAATTCAATTATGTTTCCTGGCAAGCTCCTATAAACATTTGTACCAAAGAAACTTTACAACCCTCGTTAGTTTTTGTTTTCGTTTGCAGTACTTCTATATGCTGAACTTGGAATGTGCAGCACGTGTTTGGGGTTTGCCATGGGTGCCGTCAATGATTATGGAATCTCACGTGGCTGCCTAGTGAATAATAAGGAGAAGTGAAGCATATCAGTGAGCCAGAAGGGCTCAACAGCCCTCGTCCGGCTTACGGGACCGCAGGGTGCTGGAAACCTGGAATAGTCGGGAACGTTTCTTTTGTGTGGGTAGATGCTCCTGCTTCCTCTCGTCCCCGAGCTTTGTGAAGGAGGCTGCAGTTAATCTTGGAATTTCAGACATCCATGTTTACTTCCATGAATCTAACTTTAGACTTCACCAGCTTGCTTTTGTCTAAACCAGCTCCCTTTCCCATATTTCACTGGCCAGGAATGGCTGGTGGGGAGGGTTTCCTTTGTGTGTGCTCACCCCTTAGGGCCTCCCGAGAGTTTCAGCCACTGGTGTATTTAAAAACTTGGCAATAACTCTGAGTGTGTGGTCAGTTTATATAATGATAAAACTTGTGTTAGAGTATTAAAAGTTTCCTAGCTGTATCGAGTTGCTCCACATCTCAGATTTACTGCG
Source organism: Tinamus guttatus (assembly GCF_059628265.1). NCBI lineage: Eukaryota > Metazoa > Chordata > Aves > Tinamiformes > Tinamidae > Tinamus > Tinamus guttatus. The sequence goes on from NW_028288890.1 coordinate 110,034, forward strand.
GGTTGCAAAAGCCTCCCCTGGTCTGGGGAACAGCTGGTCTGGCAGAGACAATATTAAATCTTCAGTATCAGCCAGAATTTTCTGTATTATTTAATACACAATTTTTAGGAAATGTATTTAATCCAGACAGAATCATATTTAGCTAAATCTGGTTCCTAGCTGTGTAAGGAGGGTTTTCCTATGCAGTGGGTAAAGGTGAGTTTTTGAGTCCTCCCCCTTGACCTGATAGCTTGGGAAATCTGTGCAGGATGCACAGTGCTGCCAAGAGCCAAAAAATACACGGAGATGAAGGGAGCACACAACAAATGCAGGGATTTGTAATTATCCCCAAGCCAAGCACTATAAATCCCTATTACGTTTAACATGTTTTGATTTAATAGTAATAAATCTTGGGAGAAAAGAAAAAAATCTACTTCTGCGCCTAAACAAACTAACCCTTTTGTAGCGAGTCCTGCAGTACCTGTGCTATTAGATTATATCCTACAGCCAGATAAGATTAAAATTGCTTCAGAGGGGCATTTATTTATTTATTCTGCTGATTGCTTTTCTCTGGAAATGCGCTTCTTTATATATATTTTCAAACTTGCGTACTCCAGACAGAGCTCATTACGCTGCATTTGGTGGTACACAGAATCATGTCAAAAAGCAATAAAACTTAATTTGCCAGTCCAGTAGAACAGCAAATTAATGAGGGTTTTACAGCCGCCCTCCGCGGGTGCCCCGGCCTCCCTGGGATGGCTCCGTGTCCCGTTTGCAGCGGAGCCTGGCGGGAGGCTCCGACCCGGGAACGTCCCTTGGGCGGCCCGAGGGGCTTTGCAGGTGCTGGTGCCCACACAAGTCGCAGCCGCAGAGCCAAATCCGTGAGAATTCTTCACGTGCCGGGTTCAGTTTTACCTCCTGCTCTGGGTAATTAAGAGTAATAAAAATGAACACGGGCCAGGATGATGGGCCGAGCTGTGCCCAGAGCTTTAGACCCGAGACCGTGCGGAACCACAACCTAGTGCTTCCCTTAATCCCACGTATGGTTAGTGCAGAGGATTTTAGCTCTTTTTAACCATATGATTTCTCTGAATTTGCTGCGTTTAGTTCATGCTGAAGATCACTCAGGACAGAAGAAAAGAAACCAGGTGCTGCGTATCTTAAAGGGAATAATGGGTAATTTCTAATCAGAAGTGATGGTTTATTTGTAAAGATATTTAAAATGCATTTGTTGTCAAAGACTGTGATATAGGTTTGGAGAAGCTATACTAATTTCATAGAGAACAAAAATTGGAACAGGGTATTAATTATAATAAGGAATTCAGTGATAGCGTTATGACCAGCATTTCTATATAAGTCTGAACTTCTTTTTTTTAATGCGTAGCAGTGACCTAGATGATACCAATTTGATCACTGCAAATCAGGCTAAGAAAATGATTTTATGCGTCCACTTAGAATGATTTTTAAGTCACATACTTCCTTGAAAATTATTATTGTCACCCAATCTTTTATGGACCTTTGGCGTTGCCCAAAACGATTATCTGCCTGGGGGAACAACTCACCTTTATGGCTCTCTCTAAAATATTACCCTCCATATTGGAGATAAAGCAAAATTTGGACTTCTGTAAACATATTTTGACCTCCAAGGAAATACGGGTGCCTTATCACAGAAGCCCTTCGGAGCTGAAAGCTCTGACCACTCTGAGCCACTTGTTCCCTCTCATAGTGCCATTACGCTGCTTATTGCGACGTGTGTGGCACCGGTGGCACTTTACACACAGGAGTCACAGTGTCCCCACTCTAATGAATGCTAATAAGTGTGCAGGTGAGCAAACCCCAGCATCTCTTACGGTAGGAAATGCTGCTCGTTCAGTCCAAAAGTGCTTTTATTGCTGTGCTGCTGAGTTGCTTTTCTCTCTTTTAGGACTGCACACAAAATAGTTATGGGTTAAGTAGTATTTTAGACACACACAGCTCTTCTGGGCCATGCAGTGATGTAATGCAATCCTGGACTGGCAGCAGACATCGGTAAAGGTTGGACACCCAGGTCAATATGATAGTGCCCTGATCTGATGATTTTGAGACTACAGTGAAGGCTCTTAATTTGATCTGTCTGCTTTTCACCGAGAAGTAGGTCTTGGTTTTGCCAGTCTCCTGAAGCTGATGAGAAGAAAAGGAAAATGCAATTTTTGTTTTCCTGCTGACTCTGGGTGTTTGTGCTGCTTACTCAGGTAAAGCTCTGGCAACTTAGTGTTTTTGTCTGATGAAAAGGAGTTGGATTCTTGTTTTGTCTTTTGGGTCTTGCCGGGCATAATTTGGGGTAAGAAACTGCTGCCCGCAGGATGTTTGCAGTGATTTCACTGAATACAGCATCCTTATAGTCATGAATAAATCTCAACTGTAAAGGACAAGCAGCTTTTCTGTCCCTAAAGCAAGTCCTTCAAGTTGTGAATGTGTCAGGACATCAGTGTTTGTTTCTGAATACCTACTAAGAGCCTTTGGGAACTCCCCCTCTTACAGAATGTAAAGAGAAAACCCAGGTTTAGGCTTGGAGATTTTACAGCCATGAATCTGGAACTTCTGGCAATGCAAATGGTTACTATTGCCTAGTGATTAAATGAAGAATGGATGTAAAGTAATTCTGTTGTGGGCTTTACTGGTTGGATTCTCCCACAACTCTGATGAGCTGTTAATTGCAAGGGATAATGTGAATGAGGCCAGCAAACAATAGCTCAGAGTTACCAAGCCAGCTCTTGGGGTCCAAAATTACTTGTAATTGCTGTCACACGGGCACCCAGCTTGCTTGGTCAACAGTGCTTAGTGTGAGAGCCTTTATTGAATCAAGATGGAGATATTTTCATAAATGAGTATTTGCCCATGATTTCTTGGTAGTTGCTTTGATCACCTTTTGCGTACTGAACAGAGAGACACTGGTAAACACCAAAGCTAATGAATTGTATATGAGGAGTAATTGCTGCTATATGGGTAAGCTTTAAGTCCATTCTCTTTGCTGTACATTTCCCTTGAGTATTCTGACTTGTGCCAATGGTCTGGATGAGGCTTCAAGCTAAAGGCTTTAAAACTTCTCTGCAGAGAAACCAGCTTTTGGAGCATTCTGGATGTTGCAGCAGAAATACGAAGGCTCTTGCGTTGTCCAGAACGGAGTCTTAACTTTCCTACGGGGTGTAATTGGCTCTTAAACGTGAAAGGCTTCGCGTGGTTTTGTGCAGTGCTACGCGGGACGGTTCCTTTGAAAGGCTCCTCTGCGGGGTTTCTTCAGCTCTGGCTCCTTTGTCAGTCTCGAGCTTTCTGCTTCACCTGGTCCGATCTCTGAAAGCCTCTCCAGTTGCTTTAATTAGGGTTTGTGAAACAATGACTAAAATTAAACCGGTCTGTAATTTCTGAAAAGTCTTCAATCCTTTCTCAGTTTCAGGGATATAAAATCCCGAGCAGTTTCTGAGTTGCTCTTTAGGCATCTTGGCAAAAGCGCTCGTATAATGGGCACTGGTGCTTGCAGCGGTCTGGGCGAGGGGAGAAGTCTACTGATTTCCCCAGCTTGCTCAAGCCACCTCTTTTTGCAAAGCTTTCTAAAGTGCTCGTGGCCACCTGTGTCTCGTGCATGTCCCAGGAGCTGCAGTAAAGGGGATTTGAGCAGGGGGTTGGACCAAATAACCTCTAAAGGACTTTGTTCCAGCCCAAATTTCTCTGTGATTGTAATCCCAGCAATGTGGGGAGACTTGGAGCCAGAGGTAGCTTTAGCCACTGGAAACATCCCCCTCGCCCTCCCTTGTACTCATAAGCTGATGATGGGATTTGAGGGTAGCTGTGCAGTGTTTATGGATGCTTTAGTGCTTCCTGCATTCATTTTGAGGTTTAATTTCATAAATTCTGAAACGCCCGCGTGCAGGGTGGTAGAGCCCCTGAAATTCCTTGATGTAGGAGCCATGTCTTACAGTTTATCTGAGGGCTGCTCAGATAACTGACGGCTTGTGTAAAATAAAGGAAGTTGTAGCCATTCATCTTCCACACTAATGGACCACAGAAATTACAAGCTGGAGCATGCAGCTTCATCCTGCCACAAGGCAAAGTGCTGCATACTTGGCCTTCAATTTATGCATGCTATGCCTTTTTATTAAATGTAACAGAGCAGTTGACAGGATTTTTCCACTGAACCCGCTTTGGCTATACCTGGTAGATAGCCCATATATTTCAGTATATAATAAAATGAACGTTAGTGGGTTCTTTACCATTCCTACCAACTGTCTTTGAAATTTGAGGACGGTTATGGGCTATCCTCTGCGTGTCAAACAGCAGAGTGAGGAAGGAACTCGTAACACGTTAGTTTTTAAGCGTGTTAATGACACAGATGACCCACTTTGTCAAACATTTCCCTTGCAGTTAGAGCTTGCTGAGGCCATGCAAAGGGCCCGAGCAGTGGTCGTGCATCTTGGCTTGGTCAGGCCTTAACCGCCCAGGTGGCTCTTTGCCTCTTTCTTTTCTGTGTTCCTCCTTGTATTATAACTTTGAATTGTCTCTCTGTTGTTGCAGTGTGCAGAGGAGTGAATGCCCCATGTTGTGTTAGTGCCTGTCTGCCATGCTGGCCTGTCTGCCAGGACCAGGTGACCTCTCCTTTCAGCTTCTTTCTTACACGCAGATGAACACTGGACTTCAGAAATGTGAGTGACGTTTTGTCTGCAGGATGTGGTTAACTGTTAAATCTGGCACTGCTACAGCTGGGAATTAAACATGCAGGATACAGTGGAAAAGCTGTTTAATGTTAGAGTCTTTGTTTTGTTTGCCTTCAAGGCATCCATCACTCATGGCTATCAGAAATAGCTATGAAGGTTCAAGTCTGTGCTGCAAGCTCTCCCCACCCTCCCGGCTTTCTAAAGGTTAATTTTAACCATAGCAAGACAAAATGCAAAGTTTCCGTGAGATTCTGGCCTCCTTGCTAAAAATATTTGGTACCAACAGTGTGGCAGCTGACTCACTTCTTAATAAACTTTTTTTTTCTAACTCTTTCATTTCCATGAAACACAAACTGATAAAAATTAGCTCAGGCTAATGCAAACCTGTTGAGGTCAGTTCTGTTCTTCTACCTAGCTGGGGCACATACTGCAGATATTAGTGATCTAGCCCAAATGACTAATGTTCACAGTTTCTGTCTTCTTTCTGCTGTCTCTTTGGTGCCTCTGAAAATGTCTGCAGAGTACTGTAATAATTTATTTTTTGCTAACTTCAGTAACTCTTTTGATGCTTGTACTGGTATTTTAAGAAGAGCTTGTGCTTGGGAACATGTGCCTATTTGCTAGCGATTTTTTAAAATGTTACTCTATCTTTGCTCCTTCATCGCTGAAGTTGCACCCTGATTTCATCTAACTGAAATTTGAGCAATACCAAGGTTTTTGCATAAGATCTGTGTTCTTGGTTCTCAGGGCTGTAATATTTGAAGTGAGCACTGGGGAAATTTCTGTACCTTCAGTTTCTTGATGGAATCATTGATACTCTTTAAAAATGAGTAATTTACACTTACACTCCAGTTACAGTTGAATGGTTAATATATTAAGATTTGTGTCGCAGCACTGAAAATAACTAAGATAATATTGCAGTTAAGGCTTCTGCACCTAGCAGGGGTGACCAATGCTCTCCAGGCACAAATGTGTGCTCTTCCACGGCACATCAGTAGAATTTATGACCGCTCCATGGGCTTGTAATTGTAATAACACTTGTGGTCTTTGGAAAAGTCTCAGCTCACACTTCATTAGATGGCATGAGGGTAGGAATTCACCCCTTTCTGCCTTCCATTTCCAGTTTTGCTGACCAAAACACGCTTAAATATTCAGAAGGTGGTCTGTGGCTGTGAGAACAGGTTCTTGCATTACATGAAGTTTCTTCAGCACATTGGAAAGGATTCTGACAGAGAAAGCTGATCCAGTCCTTTAGGTTTGTGTGAGGGTCATTGTGCATAATTCAGGTATTGTCAGCCTTGCATCTTGCAGGGCAACGTGCTACTACTCGGGCAGTTTTTTAACCCGAGGTTCTTGCTCATCTCCGTGCTGAAAGCATTGCTGTGTCTTCTTTAGGGAAGAGTTTAAGGTGCTGCATTTAAAGAATTTAGGACATAAAGTAGCTGGCAGGCAGTTGCTGCTGGGTAAGGCTTAGCTGTTCCAGTTTGTTCTGATTTATATGGGAAATGAAGCTGCTCACGCAGACCTTGCCCACCCCTGCTGCAGATGTGTGTAAGATTAATTGGTGCATTTCTCTACATACTGCCTATGCACAAGTAGTCTCGCCCCTGGCCAAAGGCAAGCTGCGTTAATGAGCATTTTTAATGAACAGTGACTTGTGACTTTTGATTGGGGGTTGGAAGAGGCCCTTAATAGTGCTGTTCCTGCAATAAAAGCCACAGAACGCCCCCAATGGCCTTTATGCAGTCTCTTGGTATTTGTATTAATAATATGTAAGTTTAGCTGTCAGGATCAGACTATTTTTTTCATGCTTAAAAATCCACATTACCTCAATTACCTTTTTGTTTTCTTATGCACTTTCAAATAACAGCCTTTTTTTTCCTTAAAGATGGTCTATGAGGTAGTTCTGTATGCAGATACACAAATGTTTTTCCTTTCAAATTTGACCATTGCCCCCATGTTGATATTTCATCTTTCTTTTTTTTTTTCCACTGACCCAAATGTAAATCCGTAAAGTCAATCAGGATGCTTGAGGCGAGTCTGTCTGGGCAATTTTCCTAGCTATGGTTGGATATAGTAGCGGTACCTGAGGGCCTTGGAAGAAAAAGGTTGATTTGTTTTGATGGTGGTACAAAGTCGAGACGAAAAGGCTTTTCTTCGTGAGCTTCTTAGTGGAGGAATGAAGAAAGAGAAGGCTGAGACTGAAGACAGATTCATCAACTAAAATTAACTATTTTCTAAGGGCTTTTTCAGTAAAACTCATGGAGAAATTGCCACAGTTGAGATTTTTATGCAGGAGATGGGCACAGCTGTTCATTGCTTGTCCCAGTGCAGATGCTGTGATTAGGGTATAAATCCTGAAGGCCTGGTTATACTTTATTTAATTTTAATGAAAATTTAACCATAAGCAGTTTTAAAAGCTGTGGGTTTTAAAGCCTTAATGTAAAATGCACTTAAGAGAAGATGTTACATCAGTGCTGAGGTGAAGCAAAAAAATATATCTCATCCGACAACAAAAATAGCTCCGGTGTGGTGCAACACGTACCAGGATGTGAGCAGATGAATTGATTGCCATGGGATTAGCTGGAGCGTGAACTTGGAGCTCACCAGTTTATTGGGGTAATTGCTCATGTGCATAGCTTTACCCTACAGACAGCAAGAAATAATTTGAGACAGATTACTTTTCAGCAAAAGTATTCTGCCTTGCCTGTACCTAGTTTTATGGAGCTCATCCCATAGCTTTTTTATTTTTATTATTTTTATTTTCTTTTTTTTTTTGATATAATTTGTTCCTCTGCCATTCTCCTAACCATTTAATGTCCCAACACAGAGTTCTTGGCCTCAGATGCTGCCCATATACACAATTTTCTTTAAATCTACGGTAGCTATTTTTCCATTCACTTAGTTAGCTGACCTAATTGTTATTTATTTATTTGTAGGATATGCCTTTCTTCTTTCTCATAATATTTTGTTACCTGTTTCACTCATTAAGCCTTGCATATGGGAACACTAGTGAAGCACAACATTTTTTAAGTGTGTTGGGAAAAATACATCATCTTGCTCAGGCCTAAGTAGAAAGGCTGAGTTAGTTCATAAGAGAAGCATAATCTTAGATGTACATTAGGAGAGGCCAATTTGAAATGGTGGCTGGTTTCAGAAAATCATGTCCAAGGGATTTTAAAAATGGGTTTAGCATTTGATAGGTTACTGAGGTTGATGTTGGTATGTTTTCCAAGTTGCATCGAGGCAGTAATTTCACTCTTCAAAGGAAGGAATTCTTCCACGTTCAGGATTACAGATGTAACTGGTAGATGTGATCAGTCCAATCATTAATATTTTAGCTTTTTTTCTAAAAAGTTCTACTGCAGTTCCTCTATAGTAGAAAAATAAACGCTTGAGTGAAAGAATATTTCCTGTCTTTTCACTCTAAGTGTTTACCACATAAGACACCTAAACCAGGGTAAGAAATTTTGTTGGGAAAGATGTTTTAAAACACCTACCATTTTTTTTTTTCATCTGAAAAATAGAAGCTTTATGTGAAAATAGTCACATAAACCATAATATAGAGAAGACAGGGGTTCCTTTGTCCAGCGCTGACGGCTCGTCTCCAATAGCGTGTTGCACGCGGTCATCTATTCCATCTATAGAAACTACCTGCCTGCAGTGGAAGATACAGGGGATTGGAGCAGAAAGGATTTTTAGGTTAATATTGAATTAGTGTGTCCTCTGATAAAGAGAGAGGGTGGTACATGCCAGTATTTAGACAGCACAGCGAGAGTCAGAGTATAAATGGCACCGTGGTACATGCTTTGCTGGAGATGAAGACAGCCTGCTTGCAAAGCTTTCCATTTTTAATATTTCTGTAATTGTGTTTTCTTTTGATATCTATTCTGTTTTCTGCTTTCTGGCCCTTGCTTTCTGCAAGTGAGCTCTCTTGGTGATGTCCCTTGCGTGTGAGGACAAGAGGCTCCCAGGCGCAAAGGCAGCGATGGAAAGATGACTTGTCCTTAGGCTTGAGCCGTATCCAGGAGCCTTTTAGAGGCAGTTTGCTTAAAAAAGTGCATTTTCCGATGGACCGTTTGCCTGGCAGCATCGAGTTCTCTACTGGAGCACTTAGATTTTCTCAGGTCAGAGAGCCACGTGCAAGGCAAGGGTGCTCTTGAGCTGGAATCTCCTGCCCTTTCTACCCGGCAGTAGATGCCATGGAAGGCTCAATATTTTAGCAAAGGTGACGGGCGCTTTTTTTCAGTGAACTGTTTGCAAAGTGGGAAAAAAAAAGAGCAAAAGCAAAATCGGATTGTCAAAGCTGCAGCCTATATTTGAAGATTATAAAATCACTTCTAAAGAAGTGGTCTTATGGAGTTAAGCAGCATAGCTGTGGTAAGGAAACAGCCCAACTGCCTGCTAGGAATGAGATTATGGCTGCAGAGGCACAAGCTTTTCCCTTGATTTCTGAAGTCCTTTCCAAAAATATACAAGTGACCCCACTGCTGTTCAAGCATGTAGGCCAGGTAGGTATCTACTAAATGTGAATCAGTGAAGCTCTTTCTCTGTCCTCTGGCTCTGGAAGGCTTTTGCCTATGTCTGGGGAGTAGTACGTTTTTAATCCTGCGAAATGGTCGTGTAATTTTGCCATTTGATACTAGGATACTGTCCCTGACCAGGTGCCACGCAGAAAAGGCAACTAAAAGAGTAATTGCAAATAATAAAATATTGCCTATGTAGCCTCCTTCCATTTGCTACACTTGGACTAACAAGGGCTTCCTAATGGACAAAACGACACTCGGTGCTTTCAGGTGTCAGCAGCTAGAAGAGAACTGAAATCTAAATGGAGGTTTTAGCTGAAGAGCTCTGTTTGGTCCCACCTCAGCATTACACGAGTTTAATGTTTAATTCATAACTTTCTGCCTCCTGAATTAGACGCGGAAGATTCTGAGAATGGCTCGGAGAGTTACGGGGAGGCAGCCTTAAATTAAGAGAGTATAAACCAGCCCAGCACCGCAAGCAATAATAAATATTGCAAGCTGGAGACGACTCGATGTCTATAGCGTGTTACTTGTTTTTGTCCAACCGTAAACGATCAGAACATTGGTTTGGTTTTGCCCCCTCAGGCAGGTCTCGCCTTAAGTCGAATTGGGGGTTGTGTTGGTAGGCAGGTAATAAAAGGAATGAGGAACCTGGTGTGTGATCTGCTGGTCTGGGAAGATGAAGCTCTTGCTTCCTGATTCCCCGGAGGTTTTCTACCCGTGTTGTGTAACTTTCTTATCCTGAGGTTGCTCCCTTATTTCCCAGAGTCAGTATTGATAATTTTCCTTTCTCCGCAGGGGACACTACACAGAAAATGAGATCTGCACAGTATCCTACCCCAGCAGAATTGGATGCTTATGCTAAGAAGGTCGCCAACAATCCACTGACTATAAAAATCTTTCCAAACAGTGTCAAGGTTCCCCAGAGGAAACACATACGCCGTACTGTGAACGGACTCGATACTTCGGGTCAGAGGTACAGTCCTTACCCGTCTCAGGCCGCCTCCAAGACGGGCCTGCTGGCGATAGTCAAGTCTCCAGCGAAAGGAATCCTCAAAGACTTCGACGGGACGCGCACGCGCCTGCTGCCGGAGGCCGTGATGAACCCCCCTTCGGCGCCGTACGTCGCACCTAGCACTTTAACCCACCCGCAGGCGCTCGCTCGCCAGCAGGCTCTCCAGCATGCACAGACTTTGCCGCACCCCCAAACTCTCCCCCAGCCCCAGCCCTTGCAGCACCCTCAGGGGATACCACAGCCACAAAGCTTAGCGCACCCTCAGGGGATCCCGCAGGCGCTGCCGCACCCGCAGGGCATGCAGCAGCCGCAGGGCTTGCAGCACCCTCCCGCCATGGCACACCAGAGCCTGCAGCACCCCCCGAACCCTCTGCTGCAGCCGGGTTTACATGGGAGCAGAAAGATGCCGGATGCGGACGCGCCGCCGAATGTGACCGTGTCTACCTCAACCATTCCCCTCTCTATGGCTGCCACCCTGCAGCAGAACCAGCCGCCCGACCTGAGCAGCATCGTGCACCAGATTAACCAGTTCTGCCAGGCCAGAGCTGGCATTAGCACTACCTCAGTGTGTGAGGGACAGATTGCAAACCCCAGTCCTATAAGTCGCAACCTGCTTATCAATGCAAGTACCAGGGTATCTACTCACAATGTCCCTACGCCCATGCCTTCCTGTGTAGTAAACCCTGTCGATCATGCTGCTGCTGCTATTCCTTCTGCCTCTGTTAATTTGCCCATGGTGAATATTAACAGGGTGCCGGCTGCGTACCAGAACGAAATCAAATCGGTTGCCTGGAACCAGCACCAGCTTGCACATCTGCAACAAATGTGTGGGGATGCTGCTGGGCCCGTTGGACTCGCAGGGAAGCACCCTCCGAGAGAGATTGCAGGGCAGAGTTTTCCTGGCAAAACAAACTACCCTCAAGAACTGTGCATGGGCCAGTCGTTCAACTTGAAGCCCCCCATCGAGAAGCCTACGCCTTCTCCACCTGTGAACGGATTGCAGGGACCCTTGCCATATACTAACGGGCACTATTTCCAGCCCATATGGAATAACATTCTGCCCACTCCCAACAGTGACAGCTCGGGGTCCCAGGACCTTGCCATGCCTTTCCACGGCGGGCAGCCCACAGGAGCGCCGCTAGATTGTGCAGGAGGAACTCATTACAGAGCTGGAGCGGGGCCAGCCAGCCAGAGTAATGTGATGCAGACCATGGATTACCTAAGTGGGGACTTCCAGCAGTCTTGCTTCAGAGATCAGAGCATGGCCGTGCTGGGAAAAGTCCATCGGCCTCCCATGAACCGAGCACCTGAACCAACCGATAGTCGAAATCTTCATATTCAACACCCAGGGTATAGATAGGCTGCAGTCACTTTCACAGACAAAATTATAGGTTTAGTCTTAATTTTAATTAATAAGCAAGGCATTTTTAACTTGCAAACTTGTGTGATCATTATAGTACCCATTGGAAGAAGACATACTGTATATTTAAGAGCTTTGCTTACATGTTATCTATCTCCTCAATGCATCAAATATTTAACATGCCTTTTGTTTCAAAGAATTTCATTACACTACTTCACGCCACAGCTGTTTCCTCACCGCAGAATCCCCTTTGTGCAGCTTTTGCCTTCTGCTTAGTAACTACTTGCTGGACTGATGTTACGTTGCTGCAGGGTTTCGCAGATGCATCTGTTCGGCGGCTCCTCGAAGAGCTGCGAGGTAGCATAGCTGCTTAAATTTCCATCTCAATTTCCTCTGAAGATTAAGAGCAGCAGAATTTGTCAGGAAGCAGGGCTTATTTTCAACTCAAAAGCCCATTTCATTAATGCATTAAACATTGACCATTTGCACTGTCTAGAGGCCTATTTAATTGAAAAAAAAAAAAGCCTACATTTGAAAAGAGCTAGCTAGGGGTATATATTTAGGCATTAATATAGGAAGAAGCTTTTCTGCTGTTTCTTGCAGAGACGTCTGCATTTATCGTTTAGACTTTGTCCAAAGTCAAAAGTCTCTGGCAGATTTCTCTGACACTTTTTTTGCAGACAGGGTATAGGAGCGAGGGGGGAAAGGCCCTTTTAGGATATAGGCAGCAGCCACGGGGAGCTGCCTCTTTCTGCATCGTCCTTCCCTCTCCCACTCCCCTTGCGCCGGTGGAAAAGCCGGATCGTGCGAACCCCTTGCTGCTAGGAGTCTGGCCTTCCTCGTGGGAAGTGCTCTTCCGCGGTCCCGCTGCGGGAATCCGGTCCCGCTGCCAACTCCCAAAAGGGTTCAGCTGCTTCTCCAGGAGCCAGAGTTAATTTCAGGGTGAGGAGGCAGAGCTGGGAGCTCGTCCCGGCCAGCGGAAGGACGCGCGGAGTGACGTGGCACTGGCACATTCCCATAGCAGCACTCGTGCAATGGGCAGCGTTTGAAGCTCCAGCCGTGAGACACGGTGGGACTTACAGTCCCACATTCTACATTAAAACGCCACAGTAGATTTAATGGAACAATTCTCTTCTCTGGGAATTAGCGAAGCTATTTATAACATACCTTTTTATTTTTTTTTCCCAGAGTCTCGGTGCCTAACTACTTCTGTTCTTTCCCACGTCACTTACAGCAGCTAGTTGAGTCGGTGACCAGTAGGACACTAACTGTTGGATAACCTCAGCGTCTCGTTTTCCTCAGCGTCCCGAAACTTCCCTTTCCTTTTCAATAGCCGAATTTGTTGTAAGTAGAAAATTCCTCATCTCTGTTAACGAGACTAATACTTGAACATAATGATCACAATCAAGTTTGGAAATTAAAAAATAAATGAATAAATAAATGCATTGATTCTTTATATGTACACTGGCTAAAAAATATTGCTCTACACTGTAACTTTTAAGTGTAATATTTCTGTATGAATGTCGCCTGGTAGTGTGGGTTTGAGTAGCATTGTGTATGGGTGAACCCACTGGCCTCTGCCATTCACTGGCCTCCCTCACAGCCCTTTGAAAAACAAAGCCTTAAGTATTTGCTCCTTGAACTTTCCTTAATGAGCATGGTTTAAAATCTTAAGACATCATACAAAATTAAAAAAAAAAAAAGACTTATACAAGTTTTGAAGTGACGTCATAGTTGGCTAGAGATTCTTAAAGTTTTTCGTAAATGGAAAAATTAGAAAACATTTATTTGTATTTTTTTAATTTAGACGTGTAGTTCTGGGCTGTAACAAATATTTAGGTTTCAAAGCTTAGCAGAGTACGTTTTCTGACTCCTTGCGTAAGTTAGTACACTTAATCATGTCATTATTTAAATTCTTTTAAGTGTACTCTAAACCGTTCTTTAGCGATAACTCTTTAGCAAAGTTAAGCAATTTGACTAAAGACGGATTAAATTATGTGTTGGCTTGTGTTGCCTTATATTTAAAAAGGAAAAAAAATGCCTGATTGTGTTATGCCAAATGATAGCAACATGAAGTCCTAATTTATTGTTTATAATCGTATTCCTGCAGTCTTTGTGAAAACTGGTAAATATACATCTATGAAAGAACTAAAATCCTGAGGCTTTTCATGCAATATTTTTCGGAATACCCTATATTGGAGGCCAAGGTTCGAGTCTGAAGCTGCTTCCAGTCCAGTCACCCTGTTGTCTTCCCTCCCCTGCTCCCCAGATCGATCTAGGGCTGTGCTATGACCTTAACATTTCCTGCTAAGTTAGTTCCTATAAGGTGTTCTGCTACCTGAATCCGTACCTTTTTACTAAATAAAACACTGGCATCTCTTCTGTTCATTAGCCTGCTACCAATATGAACCCAGACTATGATTTAAAACTAATTCTCCTGCTCCCGTCCTAAGAGGGAGGCTGAATAAAACCCCGTGTTGTGGTTATGTGACAAAGTGATGGCAATGCCAGAGTTACAGGAATGTCCCTGGTAGGGATGGAAGGGGCTGTGAATCGTTGTGAGTTGTTTGGCACTGGCCATCCCAGGTAGAATCTCGACCTCTGGGACTTTACCCTGGTACAGCAGGACTGGGAGGCAAAAATATTCCTAAGACTCATCCAGGTAGGACTTTGCCATTACCTTGCTTGAAAAATAGGAATAATTTTTCTGTTAAAATACACTAAAATATATCCTCTTTTTTTTTGGTTCTAGGAGTGAGGTTTTTCTTTAAAAACAATCCTTTCCGCTTCTTCTGTGGCCTGTTGCTAATAGCTCCTCCTTCCTTCTGCCCAATTAGATCTTCTACAAGGGGAAATCCCAGCAGCTCCTGCCTGATTTCCAGGCCCAACTTTGAGGGCAAACAGTCCATCCCGGCGGGATCCAGGGGAGAGCCCAAAGCGGAGGCCGGCGGCACCGGCCCGGCCGCTCTGGCCCTAGGATGGTGCACGTAGCTGCATCCTACAGAAACCCTCCCGCATTCCTTCAGTTTTCCTCACACTCTGCCCCACACTGGAGTAATTCCTCGTAGAAGGACAAGTAACTTATTCCAAGGCAAAAAAAGGTGGGAGCTTCCCCCTGGGACACGGATGGAGGCAGTCGCCCTCCGCTGTCCCAGGGCAGCCTCCCTTCCTCCCCCGTGCTCGGTTGTGGTTTATTTTAACTCCACCAAAGGGCCGGTTTTCCCGTTATTCCCAACCCGAGCACCGTGTTGCTGTTCCCCCGAGTGCGTGTGGATCCCGGGTGTTTGCAGGTGGCAATTCTCTCCTTTGAGGAAAGAGCAAGTTATTTTCAGCTGCTTTTCCTCGACCTGAACTGTTTATGCTGTGTCATCAGCACTGTAATCTCTTCCTTTCACAGTACCATGCTGGTACAGCAGAATATCATTATTTCTGATGGTTTCTAGCAACTTCATTGCCAGCTGGGGGTTGACATTAAGTAGATCCTAAAGGGATAAACGTGCAAGTGGTGTAAACCCTTCCAAAGGAAGCTTCCATCTCTTAACACGTCTTTTCTTTTAAGCAGAAGCTTTGAAGCTGTTAAATCACAAGCCCAGTTTGTTACAGCCCAAAGTTAACATTTTATACAGACACTTGTGAATTTTCTTTCTTTAAGCTTAACGATGTGAACGACGTCTCCGTGGGACTCGGCCGCTCCCGTAGAAACCAAACAGCAATGTTTGCTGGGGCTCACTGTGGAGAGAACTGGGAATTGCTGCTGTATTTCATTAAACCACATACTGATTATATACGCTGCTTCTTATGTGCTACGGGTATGAACTAGATTTTTTTTTTTCTTTGTCCGCAGGAAAAATAAAAAGTAAAGCAAAAAAAGAGAGAGATTTGGTCCCTCTGCCCTCCTGCTGTGTTTGTGCAGTGCGGATGAGCGAGGCTTGTTGGGCCCGAAGCAGCCCCTACACGGAGCCAAAGGGGGTCGGGAATGGGAATTTGGGGAAGGGTCTCGGGGGGGTTTGTGGGCTGTGAGATGTGCAGGGCATGGCCGGGATGCTCCCATCCTCTGAGAGCACCGGGAAGGCCTGGGAAAACACAGCAGCGTGCCAAAACGAGCCAAAAAAGGGCTGAAATCATTACTGAAGAGGTTGGCGAGAGGAGGGGTGCGAGGACAAGGGCTCCCGCGCCCGGTCCCTCTTCCAGCCGCTTTTCCCGGGTTACGCAGGGCTGCTTGGGAAGGAACCGGGAGCTTGCTGATGCTGTCGTTCCGATGTTGGCATTACTAACGTGTGTAGCGAACTGAACGTTTTTGGTTATTAGCATTATACTAAATAAATTTTTTTAAAGGGACTCCTATGTTATATTTGTAGAAACCTTGCAGCAAAGAAAAGCCAAGAGGTTTTTCTTCGCTTTAGTGTGATCGGGTGTCTGATCCACATGAGAAAAAAGCCAGGAAAACTGCTGGGTGTTTCGGAGTCCATCTGCCCTGGCCCTGCTGGAAGTGCGTGAGCGGCTCCGTCCCCCTGATGACAAATTAATATCTGTCATACAATTCCCCTAACACTAAGACACATACTTGGTTCCCACAGGCTTTACCTGGAAATTGAGCTAAAATGAGCCGCTTTGGGTGGGAAGAGATCTATTTCCACCATTGCTACTGCTGCATCCCCCTTCCCGATACACAACCATGGCCTGGACGGGAAGCAGCCGCTCGGGAAGCTGGAGCTGTAGGAGCTTCATCCGCTGTGAATATCCGTCCCAGATAGGCAGGTCCTTTCCGCAAACCCTTTTCCAGGCGTTTTGCACCGTCCTCGGAGCTGGTCCTCCCTGGTTAGCAGCGGGGAGCTGTGTAATGAGCCCGCGGGGACTTGGCGCCGCGGTTGCTACCGCCACGGAGAAGCCACCGGCAGGATCGGCGTCACCGCCGTGAACGGCTCCTCTGGCTCCAGAAACACCTTTCTGCCCGCGATTCCATTGCTGAATTTGGTGTTTTCCCTTCTCACCTTGCTCACCTTCCCCTCATAGCCAGTGGGAGGACGTTAAGATGCGGAGCTGAGCGAGGCGGTGCGTTAATTAAGATGTTATGAACAGGCAATTAGTGCCCTGTTGCTTCTTGGTTGGGGTGGTTAGAGAGGAGCAGCCGCTAGAGGAGCAGCTCTCGCTGCCTCCGAGGAGCAGGGAGCGCTTTGGATGGGCCGGTTGGACCCGCCGCTGCCATAAAGCACGGGCTGAACCACAGACAAACCTGAGCAGTATTTAATCTCAAAAAAAATTCCCCTCGATGCGCAGGGTCCTAACGGGTCGCCTGGAGCAAGTTGGCGCTTTCAGAGGCTGTGGTCTTGCCCTGGGATCTCAGCCCCCAGGGCAGCAGCGTTGCTAAAATCCCCGTATTTGCCCCTCTGGAACTCGGCCGTGGGTGCCCTTGGTGCCGAGGCCGCGGTGCAAACGTCCCCCCTGGCCGTAATCCAGCCGCTCTCCTAGTGCCAGGCGAGGCCGGGAGGTAATGAAATTACTGGAGTAGTTTATCTAATTAGTTTAAGTTAATTTCGAGGCAATTGGGTACAGCCTGTTAATTCAGCTGGGATGGCTGCTGCCCTGGGAGAAGCACAGAAATGCTGGAATAGCACCAAGGTTTGACTGGGCCCGCTGTAAAATCCTTAAATTCCTTTACTTCTCTCTTGCTCGTGCCCCGCTTGGCTGAAAGGAAAAGGCCCGAGGGAGAGGGGACACATGTCCAGACTTTAATAAAGCCTGTTAATATCCATCCATATATATATATATGTGTGTGTGTGTGTGTGTGTGTGTGTGTGTGTGTGTGTGTGTGTATACATATATATGTATACATACACACACACACATATGTGTGTGCATATATTTGTCATGCATTTCTATCCTTAATAAAATACTAATATCTGCTTTTAGGGAGCGGCACCGATAATCCCTGCAAATCCCGGCAGTGGGAACCGCAGCTCCGGCACCAGCCCCAGGGGCTGCCCCCGCTCCGAGCGGTGCCGTTGCCACCAGCGCTTTGCAGGCTGAGATCATTTTTTCCCCAATTTACATCCTGGAGGTTTTGTAAGCTTTGGAAAGGGCTGGGTATTTATTTGAGATAAGGGCATCGCTGATACGATCATGGTCTTAAACACGCTCCAGGGCCCAGCCCGGCCTGGGGTTTGCTGACTTTATAGGTTACTAAATAGCTCTTTTTTTCTGCTCTCCACTTGGAGCAGCCTGTGAAATACCCAGCCAATGTCAAAGCCATGGGGGAAACTGAGAGAAAGCAGGTCCAGCTTCCAGACCTTAGTATGAATAAATAAATAAAGATTAAAAAAAAAAAAAAAAAAAAACTTTGCACCATCAAGTATCCAGGAAGTTTATTTTTAAACCTGATATTTACGCCTAAATTTAGCACCAGATTGATTTCTTTCCCCCCTCAACACTAAGAGCATCTCCAGCGCCTGCCTCTCGACACGCGGCTCCTTGCAGGCGTTTGAACTAATTCCTGCCAGCGCGGAAGGTCAAGAGATGCTCGAGGAGCCCATTGACATTTAAGGCCCCTCGTGGCGCGGGCGCCGCTCCCGTGCACGGAGCACCTGGGTGAGCTGCAAGGGCTTTATTGCTAAGGAACCTATAGGGGTTTATTTAATGCAAGGCACGCGCGTGCGCAGCCGCGGGTCTGTCCTGCGCCTCCCGCCTGGGCTGTGTCAGGCTGAACCGGGCGACAGGGGCCTGGCAGGAGGAGAGAACGTTAAAAATATAAAATAAAATAAAATAAAATAAAATAAAATAAAATAAAATAAAATAAAATAAAATAAAATAAAATATTTGGGAATATCGGAGCCTCCCAAGCTGCAGTGCCTGCTCGCCAGGGGGATATCGGGCCCCGGTGGCGCCTGCAGTTCCGCCCGCGGCCGCGCGGGGGCGCCCTGGCTCCACGGCGGGGAGGGGGCGGCTACAGCCCCATGGGGATGGCGGGACACAGGGATGGGGCTGGAATGGGCACGGGGATGGGGCTGGAATGGGCACCGGAATGGGCACCGGGATGGGGGCTGGATGGGCACCGGGATGGGGCTGGATGGGCACCGGGATGGGGCTGGCACTGGTGCCAGGGCTGGGATGGGCACCGGGATGGGGCTGGATGGGCACTGGGATGGGGCTGGAATGGGCACCGGGATGGGGCTGGCACTGGTGCCAAGGCAGGGATGGGCACCAGGATGGGGCTGGAATGGGCACCAGGATGGGGCTGGCACTGGTGCCAGTGCAGGGCTGGCATGGGCGCGAGGACTGGTATGGGCACCAGTGTGGGGCTGACATGGAAGTCAGTGTGGGGCTGAAATGGGCGCCAGGTTGGATATAGGCACCACTCTTGGACTGACACAGGCACCAGCAGGGTGCTGGCTTGGGCACCAGGATGGGGATGGCACTAGCACCAGGATGGGGCTGGTTCTGGCACCAGTATAGGGCTGGTTCTGGCACCGCCATGGGGCTGCCCCAGGCACCAGCATGGGACGCGTGACCCCCCCCCTACCCCTCCCTGTCATCACAGCACCCCGGGGTGACACAAAGGCCGGGGAGGACGAGCCCTCCTCCTCCTGCCCCAGCAGCTCCCCAGGCCCCCACTCCCTCCTGGCACCGGCTCCGGTCGCGCTCGGCTCCACCGGGAGCTGCCGGCAGCGATTACCGAATTATCCGGCTGCCCCTGAGCCCCGTCTGCGGCGGAGATGTGGGTCAGGGATTAGCCCCGGGGCCTGCCCGCTCCATCCCCACCGGCCGGGGGACCGGAGCGGCTCCCCGCTCCGCCGGACAAGGCAGCGGTAATAAATACAAGAAAAGTTTATTGAAAAAAGAGGCAGAAAAGGGGGTGGGGGGGGGCTCCCCGGGGAGGGCAGGACAATAAATAACAACCGTGCGCCCGTTCGCACCAGGGTACAAAATATGGCTGTGGGTGGCGGGTCCCGGCGGGGGCGGCCGGGGGCGCCAGGCACCGCGGCGAGGGGCTTGGGGGGGGCCCAGCCCCACCGGCACCCCCAGCACCTGAGAAGGGGGGTCCCAGCCCCCTTTGGGGGGGTCCCCGCGTCCCTGAGAGCGGCACCGCGGGGCCTCAGGACAGGATCTTGCGGGGGATCTCCACGGAGGCGCGGATGAAGATGGCGTTGTCCCGCACGTAGTTGCGCTTGCGGATGTCCTCGTGGGAGATGAACTTGGGGTAGCCGAAGCCCAGCGTGCTCTCGTCCAGGGAGCTGCGCGACGCTCCCGGCTTCTGGAAGTTCTTCCAGTTGGGGTCGGGGTGGAAGGTCTCGGTGACGTGCTGGGGCTTGGAGAGCGACGGGTCACTCTGGTCCAGCAGCGAGAAGGTGACGCGGTAGGAGAAGGGCCACTCCAGCAGGTTGTCGTAGTCGCCCGGCAGCACGCGGATGTAGACGGAGAGGTGGCTGCTCTCGCCGCTGCCATTGCCGTTGAGGAAGGCCGAGACCTGGAGCTTGTAGCCGTACTTGTGCGTGTAGAAGGGCGGGCTGAAGAACTCGTGGTTGCTGCGGGCCTTGGCCTCCTGCAGCTTGCGGCCGTAGTCGCTGATCTTCCAGATGAGGGTCCCGTCGCTGCTCACCGACAGCTCCTCCACGTCGCGCCGCAGCTCCAGGATCTCCTGCCGCTGGCGGCTCACCAGGGCGCACACCATGCCCAGGTGCACCTTGGTGCTCTCCTCCAGGTGCCGGCCCAGCGCCAGCTTGGGGCACTGCGGAGGCGGCGGCGTGAGCGGCGCAGGGGGGACATCGGCATAGGGTGGCCACGATGGTCACGGTGTGGCAGGGGACACCATGGGGCTGGCTGGGAGGGGGATCATGGGGACACCGGGGGACCCTGTGGGAGGTTGGTGTGGGGGCATGGTGGGATCCCATGGGGACATCAGGGAGGGCATGCAACGGGCATTCCATGGGGACATTGTGGGCACATCAGGGTGGGATGGCGCAAAGACACCACGGGGACCCTGGTTGGGATCCCAAGGTGGGATGGCATGAGGATGTTGTGGGGACACGATATGGCGCAGGACAACAGAGAGACATTGTGGGGACACCAGGGTGGGATAGTCACCCTGACCAAGGGTGGAAACCAAGGGACACCATGAGGATCATATGGGGACACAGGGGAGCAGAGGTGCGATGGCTTTAGGGAAGCTGTGGGGGCACCAGGACAGAAAGGCGACACTATGGGGACCCTATGGCAGCACAGGGATGCCATGGGGACATGGAGATTTGAATAAGGACATAGGGGGACAGCTGGAGGCGGGGGGACGATGCAGGGGCGCAAGAGGACGGGGACACCACGGGGCCATGCACACGGCGGTGGCGCGACACAGGGCCACCCGCTCGGGGTGCCAGGAGGAGCCCCGGGCAGTGGAGGGGCGCAGGGGCCGGCGGCGGCGCTGGGCTCACCCGGTGCTTGCAGCCGGCGTCCTTGAAGGGGCACAGCAGCATGGCCGTGCTGCAGCTCTCCTTGAGGTGCGCGGGCACGTCCTCGCGGGCCATGCTGGGTGTCCCGCACTGGTTGGGGCAGGGCACCGGGTACCGCGGACACTGGTACTGGTGGTTCTGCGCGGGGGACGGAGGGCGGCCATGAGCGGAGCAGCAATGGGGCGCCCGCGGGGCGGCCCCGGGCCGTGTCTCACCTGGATGGTGTCGAACACGAACTCCTTGGCGCAGTAGGCGCAGGGCTGGGTGCGCTTGGGGCACTCGGCCAGCGCGTGCTGGGGCAGCAGGCGCCGCATCATGCGCGCCCCGCACTTGTTCTCGCAGTACACGCTCTCCTGGGGACACATGCCCTGGTGGCCCTGGGGACCCGGCAGCAGCGTCACCCTCTGGACGGTCGCCCGCCCCAGGTGGCATCGGCTGGGGACGGGGCCCCATGGTGCCCCCGTGGCCATGCTGTGCCCCTCATTGTGTTCCCTGCCAACCTGGGACTCCACATGGCCATTCTGGGTCCCCCAAGGAGCCCCATGGCCATGCTATGACCCCATGGTGTCCCCCATGGCCACACTATATCCCCCATGGTGTCCCCCATGGTCATGCTATGTCCTCCAAGGAGCCCCATGGCCATGCTGTGCCCCCCCCACAACCACATTGTGTCCCCATGGCCATGCTGTGTCCTACAAGGTGCCTCATGGCTATGCTATGCCCTCCATGGTGTCCCCCATGGCTACACTATGTCCCCTATGGCTGTGCCGTGCCCCCCATGGTGCCCCCATGGCCACGCTGTGCCCTCCATGGTGTCCCATGCCAGGCTGTGACCTCCATGGCCATGCTGTGTACTACAAGGTGCCCCATGGCTACACTATGCCCCCATAGTGACTCCATGGCCACACTGTGCCCTCCATGGCGTCCCCTGCCAGGCTGTGACCCTATGGCCATGCTGCGTCCCCCATGGACAGCCCTGGTGTCCCTCAGTCCGGCTGTGTCCCCTGTCCAACCACGTCCCCAGCGGTCCCCCTGTGCCTCCCACGGCGTCCCCACGCGCAGCCCGCGCTCCCACGCCGCGTCCCCAGCCCCACGCAGCGCCCGCCCCGGCCACGCCGCCCCCGCTGGCGCCCACCTCGAAGGCCTCTCCGGTGAAGTCGCTGGCGCAGAACTCGCACTTGACCCTGCGCTTGGGGCAGCCGTGCTGCAGGTGCTCGGGCAGGTCGCGGCGGCTCAGCTTGGCGCTGCAGCGGTTGGGGCAGGGCACCACGTTGAAGCCGCACGTGCCGAGATGGGCCTGGGTGGGGGGCAGCGCGCGGGGGGCCGGTGAGCGGGGCCGGGGCGCAGGCCGGGACCCCCCGCCGGCGCCCGCGGTACCTGCAGGTGCTTGATGAGGCCGCTCCAGCGGCAGCCCTCCTCGCTGTGGATGCAGCGGATGGACAGGCCCAGCACCTGCGCCTCCAGCTCGGGGTCCGGGTAGATCTTGGGGGGCAGGATGGGGGCATCAGAGACCCCCCCTCCTTGGTTGGCAACCACAAGCGTGGGGCCGGACCCCCCCTCCGTGCGGTGCCGAACAAGCTCCCTTTGTGGGCAGCGGGTTTCCGCTTCCCGGCGCCGCGGCACAAAGGGCCCTGGCTGCGGCGCGGGCGCCCGTGCCAGGCGCGGGGACGTGCCAGCCCCGCGCGGTGACACGGGGCGGGAGGGAGAGGGGGTGTCCCGCTCACCTTGGCGTAGTCCAGGGGCAGCTGGTCCTCGGGGCACTTGAAGACGCCTTCGCTGCGAGGGAGCAGAGCGGGGATCAAAGCGGGGCCGGCGCCGAGGCGCATCCAGCAGCCCTAATCCCGGCCGCGGCCGCTCCATCTGTCGGAGCTGGGAAATGCCCCCGCCAGACACCCCCCCCCGCCGTCCCTGGGGTCCCGCCGCTCGCGGGGCCTCCACGGCCGCCTGAGTGGCACCATCTGGAGCCCCGGCCACCCCCCGGATCCTCCCCTGGATTAACGCGGCGCTCCGGGGATGGCCGGGCACGGGCCGGGCCAGGGGGGCACCCGGCATCCAGGTGCTATGGGGACAGTGGGGACGCGACCAAAGCAGGGGGGCGGCGAGGAGGCGCCGGATGCCGCAGCTGCGAGCCAGATGTGCGGCCCGGATGCGCAGCCCCGGGGCTCCCGCGCTCCAGGAAACGGCCCCGGCAGCCCCCGCGGCCCGGGGGACACGCGCAGGTCCCACGGGGCTGCCACACGCGGCCACGGAGCCCGCGGTCCTGCATCCCCATGGGGACACCCGGGCACCCTGCCCTGCCTGGCGTGGCCTCCCCACGTCTAATCGCTCCTTGCGCCCTTGGCCGACACCGGATGGGCCGCGTGGGGCTGCGAGATGGCAGCACAGATCCAGGTGGGCCCTGCGCCGGCACGGGCTGTCACTGCTGTCCCTGCAATGGGATGCGGCCGGACGGCCGCATCCCATTGCAGGGACAGCAGTGACAGCCCGTGCCGGCGCATGGGCCATCCGTTCCCCTGCCACCGCCATGCAGCCCGGCTGTCCCTGCGGGTGTTTCTGTGGGATCCACCCCAAGGGGACGAAGACCCTCAGGTTGGGGACTCGTTCCTCTCCAGGAGGTGACGCCAGGCACGAATTCGCGGTGGCTGCAGCCCGTGATGCTGCGGGCACGAGGGGACCCGCCAGCCCCACAGAGGCGGCGCACGGAGGCCTGGCCCGGTGTGGAGGAGCACGGGGTCCAGCGGCGGCTGCCGACCGGAGCAGGGTGGGGGTCCGGCGCCTAATCCCCGGCAAAGCCGGCCCCATTCCTCACGCTCGGCCGCGCAGGGAATGTGCTGAGGCAGCGCGCGGAGGGTCCCGGGGAACGTCCTTGCCACCGACCTTCGCAGCAAGGGTTACAGCCCGGGGGGCTCCACAAGTGACTGGTGCCACTCGGCTCTGCCCGCCGCGCTCCCAAACCCGGCTCTGCACGAACCCTGTGAGCACCAGGGGGGCCCAGGCGCCCGGCTGGGCAGAGCCGAGAGCGGATGCGGGCGCAGGTGGGAGCGCCCCTGGCACGGGCCCCGGGAACGCCCGGTTTCACAGAAACCCGGCTCCGGCGGCGCTGCCCAAGGTCCCCCAGCCCGGGCAAAGGTCGGTGCCGCCGGGGTGAGGCCGAGCCCTGCGGCAGCCGCACAAACCGGTGCCAGCTCCTGGCACAGGGGAGCCTCGCGTGGTCCCCCCAGCCATGACCCGCCGGGGGGCATCATCTCCCTGGCTCTGCCGTGGGGCAGGGCGGCCGAGAAGCCCGGGCCTGAGCATGTGCCCTCGGTCACGGCTCGTGCATCACCAGGGGCACGAGGACGAGACAGGCAGGAGCCCCCGGGGGCTGCAGGACCCCGTGGGGACAGGGACAAGGAGGGGGCCCCTTCCCCGGTCCCGAGCAGCCCCGCGGGAGCCCGCGGGGGCCGCAGCCCCGTCCCCAGCGCAGGGCGCGCCCGGCCGGCCCGTTCCCCCGGGCGCGGAGGGGTTAAGCCCCAATCTTTGCGAGTGCCTGAACGGGCCGCGCTCCTGTCTCCTCCTCTTCCTCCGCGCCGCGGGGGCCACGGGCCGCTGCTCCCCGCGCGGCGCCTGTCACGGGCCGCCGCTCCCCCCGGCTCCCTCCGGTTCCCCCGGGGATGCGCGGGGGCAGCGGGAGCCTTCGGTGCCGGAGAGGCCTCCACGTCCCCCCGCCGCCTCCCCAAACCTTCCTCCTCCTCCTCCTTCCCCCCCGGGGCTCCGCCGGGGCTCGGGGTGCGGGAGATGGCGGGGAGGCGCCGCGTGACGTGGCGGGGGCGCCGCGTGACGTGGCGGGGCTGGCGGGTGACGTCGGGGCGCGGCGGTGACGTCGGGGCGCTCACCTGAGGAACTCCTGCAGGCAGGTGTCGCAGAAGCGGTGGCCGCAGGTGGAGACGCGCACGGGCTCCCGCATGGGCTTCCCGCAGAGCGGGCACAGCAGCCGCCGCCGCGGCCGCTCCAGCAGTTTGTAGTCGTAGCCGGGCATGGTGCGGCCGCCGCCGAGCGCCGCTCCGCGCCCGAGCCCCGCTCCGCGCCCGCTGCTCCGGCTCCGCGCGCGGCTCCGCCCGGGGGACGGACGGGGCGGCCCCGACGGGGCGGCGCCAGCGCGGGGACACGGCCCCGCCCTCGGTGCCGGCCACCCCCGGGGACCGGGGACCGCTGCCTGGGGCACGGCCACCCCCCCGAGCATCACTGCATGGGGCACGGACACCCCCGGGGACCGTCACACGGGGCACGGACACCCCCCCCCCCCCCAAGCATCACGACATGGGGCATCCCCTAGGACCGGGGACTGTCACACAAGGCACGGCCACCACCCCCCGAGCATCACTGCATGGGGCACGGCAACCCCGGGGCATCACGACATGGGGCATCCCCGAGGACCGGAGACTGTCACACGAGGCATGGCCACCCTCCCCCCGAGCATCACTGCATGGGGCACCCCTGGGGACCACTGCATGGGACATGGCCACCCCCGGGGACCTCCGGGTACTGCCACAAGGGGCTTGGCCACCCCCAGGCATCCCTGTATTGGGCACAGCCACCCCCGGGGTCCCGGTACTCACGGGCTCCAGGTACTGCCACACGGGGCTCAGCTTCCCTCCGGGAATCACTGCATGGGGCACGGACACCCCCGGGCACCACCACCCCAGGCACAGCCATCCCCGGGGACCAGCGGGCTCCAGGTACCGCCACACGGGGCAAGGACACCCCCAGGCACCAGTGTATCAGGACAGCCACCCCCAGGCACTGGGGACTGCCAGGCTCCAGGTACCGCCACACGGGGCACAGACACCCCCGGGCATCAGTGTATAGGGCACGGCCACCTCCGGATTCCAGGTACCCTGGAGGTGTGGGGGGAGGCCAAGCAGCTCCCAGACACAGCCCTCGCTCGGGGACACGCGTTGTCCTCGCTGCCTCTGTGTCCCCTTCACTGGTGCCCCCACACGAAGCCCCTGTGCAGACAGCAGGACAAGTCTGTGCAGGCACCAGGACAGCCTGGGGCGGGCGCTGCTCCGTGGCGCTGCCCCGTGTTCATGGGGATGCACAATGTCACCCGTGTCCTGGGCACGGCCGTGGCTTTGTCCTGCCCCTGCTCCCGCCTCAGGCTCTACGATGGCCTCTGTGCAGCAAACAGCAGCCCCTGGCCCGGGGTCTCTCCTCTCCAAGCAGGGGCTTGGAGGGAGAATAAAAGAAAACCTGTCAGGCTCCAGCCCCCACTTGACTCCTTCACAAACCCGAGCAGCATATGGGAGTATTTGCCCCTTTCCCTGGAGAGGCAACGCAGCAGATGACAGGCTGCGAGCATGTGTTAGTGCCACCACCACGCGCTCCAGCCAGCTCCCCATTAAGGGAGGCAGTTGCCACAGACCCAAATGTTAGCAGTTTTCAATTAGCAAATGGCAGAGGAGAGGGATTCCTGGGGGACACGCGAGCAAGGCTGGCTCCGGCGCTTGTCACTCAAGGCGCTCGCGTTGCTCCTCGCCCCGAGAGGCTCTGTTTAAAATAAAATCCTCATTGTGGTGGCTGCCAGCGAACAGACGGGTGCCTCATTTTGGGGGTTACCCTGGCGCCGGGCACGCAGTCCAACCGGGATCCTCGGAGCTTTAGGTCCTGGACACCCAGGGAGCAGCATGGCCAGCGCCAACAGGCGCAGGAGGCACCGCGGGGCCTTTTCCAAAGGCCAGGAGCAGCGAGCTAAACTTTAACCAGCGCCCGGGAGCCTGGAAGGGCTGCAAGGAAGGAGCGCGGGTGCCTGCGCGTGCGCAGCGGGACCGGCTCAGCCCCAGCACAGAGCCCCCGAAAACAGGCACTGCAGAGCCCGGTTCTATCGCTGTTTACTGCAGCCCTTTGATGTTGATAATTTCAGCGCTGATGAGCACCGCTGCTAATTAGCTAGGAGCTGCCGAAGCCGTCGGAAGGTGCCAGAAGGACGTGCGGAGGTGTCAGACCCCTCTGTGGACCCTGCAAACAAAGGTGCCCTCGTTTTCCCGTCGCCCTAATGAACCCGCCCCGCGCTCAGCGCTGCCGCAACCCCCACGCAGGACGAGTGCTGCTGTGGAGGCCATACGGCCTCTGTCACGGCCACAGGTCTGTCCCCAAGCCCATGCACAGGCGCCCTGCTGCATTTCGGCCCTGTCTGCGCCTTCCTGGTGTCACTGCTTCACCCCCGCCTGCCTTTTACCTTAAAGCACAGAGACACAACCAGGCGGAGCGGTTTTGCCCCAGGGAAAGGAGCGGGGAGAGCCTCCCTGCCCCTGGGCACTCGTCCCTGCAGAGGGGCAGGCGCCGAGGGCAGCGGGGCGGCCGGGCGCACGGAGGGCGGCTGCAGCTCTGCGGAGCCGCGTGGGAACGGGGCCGCGCGCGTGAAGGATGTGACCGAATCGGGGCAGATCGGCGCGGGGCTCGGGGCTGTTTCCTGCTGCCAGCGAGGGCCGGGGTCAGCGGGACGCGTAATCGCATCAGGCGCGGGAAGCGGCGCGCGCCGCCCGCCTGAATGCGGCTCCTTGTGCGAGTCCCTCCGCGCGCGGTGCCTCCGGGCGCCGCTTTCCCAGCGTGAACATCCACAGGAGGCCTCGCTGCCCCCGGCCGGGATCGGCGCCTCGCTGCCCGGGGACAAGAGCGGGCAGCGGCGGCGCCTCCCCTTCATCCGCGCTGCCGTTAACGGGAAGAACCGGGACGCCCGGAAGGCCGAGCCCGTCTCCTCCCGTGGCGCTCGGGAAGACGCCGGGGCTACAGGGAGCGACCGCGAGCCCTGGGGCGCGCGGCGGGCGCCCGCGCGGGGAAACAAAGCGGCGGCGCGAGGAATGCGAGTGGCCTATTTGCCCGGGCCGCGCGCTGCCTGCGGCGGCACCGACGTGCCCCGGCTTGTCCTTTCAGGAGCTATTGTTGCTCGGGGCTGGGGGCCTCTCTGTTTCCTTTACCCTTTCGCCAGGCTTGGTCACAGCCCGGTATTAAATTATTCAAATGATCTCCCTGGGCTTCCCGGCTGAACCAAGCAGGCGCAGGCTGCGAATCCCCAAGGCCTCCAGCTCTCGCTGGTGAATCCTCGGCACAAAACATGCAGGGAAGGGAGACGGGCAACGCGGGTGCCGCTACCCGGGCCCTGGAGCAAAGGCCCCTGATATAAAGTCGATGTTAAAGCCAGCAGCACCTCAGCACGTCTGTGCAAAGACCTGCATTGAGGCATAGAACAAGCGAGCTAACGCCCGGCACATCAGCGGGAACAAGGGGCTTTGAGGCAACTGAACCCAGCCCTGCAATTAGGCTGGTGCCCGGGTTGGTCTGGGAGCAGGGAACACCTCTCCCGCCGCCACCAAAGGCTGCTGGAGCCAGCCCTGTAACCCGCAGCGCGAGGCGAACGCCAAGGGACAAGCAGTGCCTTTGAATCCGAGGCGCTTTCCTGGGACAGCAGGGTGTAACTGCCTGAAAAGGCAGCTCTGCAAGAAATAAAACGGTAGGAAAAAGCCCTTTACCCACCCTGCCAGGAGCCAAACAGGGAGGTCACGTCTGCAGGCAGGGCGGCACTCGCCTCTCCCGGCTGGACAGGACCTGCTCCCTTCGCCAGCCAGGGCCTGGGAGGAAAGAGCAGGAAACCTGCAGAAATTCATTACCTTTCACACCACAGAGGGATCAGTCGGCTCCTAGCAGAGCCCAGCAAGCTTTCCCTCACTGAAAACAGAAAAGAATCACAAAAATAATTAGAGAGATTCCATCTCCGCCAGCTTATGAAAGTTCTGACTTTATACACAACAGATTGGCAGGGGCACAAAGATGGATGTGAAAGGAAAAAGCATTTGCAATGTCAGGCAGATCAGAGACAGAAGCTCATAAAAAAAAAAGGCCCAGGGCAGATGTAAATTAAAAAGAAAAAAAAAAAAAAAGGGAGGAGGAAATGACCCTTCTGGAGATAAAAACTTAACTCCTGTCTGTGAAATTGTGATATGCCCCCTCCTGCCTGCAGAAAGGATCCCTGGTGAAAAGCCATCATCTCCCTGGAGAGATCTGAGCTAGAAACTTCAATAACTGCCCGCCACTCGCTGCATTTTGCTGCCTTCCACTAACTCGGCTGGGAGCCAGCAAGCTGGTCAGTAGCAGGATTTAGGGCCCGAGGACAAACAGCAGCTACGAGATCTTCAGCTGGGCTCCCGGGATGCCGGAGCTGGACCTGGAAAGCGGCAGGCAGGAATCAGGAGCGGGCCGGGCTGTGCAAACGGCACCGCGCGCCGCGTCCAGCCGCGCAGGCCAGGAGCCTCGCGAGCGCCGCGAGGAGCTCGGAGCATGGATGCAGCCTTCTAAAAGGGGGATGGGAATGGACAGACTTCTCTAATTAGAAAAGAGGTTTGCACTTAGTCACCCAGCGCAGCGCCTGGGGCTGTAACTCCAGACACTGTGTGCGAAGGCTGACAGCTCTCAGACGCCGAGCTGTCAGCCTGGGCTTTGTAACTGGAGACAGTTTCCACAGGGAAAACAACCGCTGTGCTTGTCACCAGCAGTGGAGGAGAGCCCCTCTCCACTCGTACACAGGCACTTCCAAGAAGAGGGCCCGGAGTCCCAGTGTGACCCGCTGAACGCGGTGGCAGAGTTGTAGGGACGCCTGCCCTGCAGCATGGCCAGGGCAGCATTCCCGGCACTTCGGCTTCACCTGGGCAACGTCCCTTGGTGATTGGAAAAGCGGGATCGACTCTGGTTCTGTGGGAACCGTCGTTACAAACTCCCCGTTGTTGCCAGGCCGCTGCTTTCCGAGCGCAGCCGAGAAGCTCCTGAGTCCTGGGGAGCGACAGGAGCACAGGAGGCCGAGGGAGCCTCCACATGGATGCAGCTCCTCTCAGATCACGCTCACTGGGACGGTGACTCTTCCACAGCAGCTGAAAAACAAGAGGCAGGGACAGAGAATGAGCCCAAAGGCACCATGCTGGCAAAGCTCAAGTCAGCAGTGCCCACGCAGGGCTCCCCCAGGAAGGCACCAGAAGGGCCTCAGCAGCAGCGACGCAGCGACGCGGTCGCCTTCTCCCCAGCGCTGTTTGCAGAGGCCCCGAGCAAAGGCCGCAGCAGTGGCGGCCTTGTGGTGACATGGGCAGAGGCCCCGGCGGGTCGAACGCGGCGGCGGCTGCGGGAGGAACCCGCCGAGCGGAGGCTGGAGGCTGCTCCCGGCACCTCCGCGCCCGGCCAAGGTCAGGCCTGGAAGCTGCAGGGACATCAGCCGTCCTGCCGGCTCCTGTGCTCATTCCGGAGAGGTTTCCAGGCAGACTAAGCAGAGCAAAAAGGGCAGTCAAAACGTAGCCTTTTGCAGAGCGCTCAGTGTTTGCTTTGCGCTGTGGTTGTTGAGGGACACGCCGGGCAGGGCAGGCCGCTGCTGCTGTGTTTGCTGCACCTTTCCCACGTGGGGACAGGGGGGTCGGGGCTACGGACGGGGCAGAGGGACAGTGACGGGGCTGCCACCGGGTCCCTGCTGTGGCCGTGCTGCAGGAGGGAGCGCCCAGCCCAGCTGCTGCGGAGCACGGAGCAGCTCCCGGCAGCGGAAGGGGAGAGCAGCCGGCCGCCTTCCTGCGGGAACAAAACCCTTTGACTCCCTGACAAACACCCTGCTTGTTCGCGAGCCCTGGGGCTCGGCTCATGCCTCTGCCCTTCCCGGGGCTGCTGTGCAGCACGGGAGAGAGTTCAGCACTTGCAGAGGGGAACAAGCAGGAGCCAAGGCTGTTTTTACCACGCTTGGGGCATCCGGCCGGGCCTCCTCCCCGCTAGGGTGTAATTATCCTGCTTGAAGTGGGCTGGGACTGGGATCCCTGAGCCCGGCACGCAGGGCCATAATCAGCAGAGGCAAAAAGGCCCCTCGGGCAGTGTGGGCCGGGCTCCCATCACACTTCCAGGCAGAGGAAGGGCAGGTCACATCACGGGCACATCTCAACCACGCAACGATGCTGCCTTTGGCCCAAGCAGGGAGGAACCACAAACCCATTGCTATCTTCTCCAAACCACAATGAGGATCCAGCAGCCAAAATAAGGCCTCAAATCTCAGCTTCTATTTCAGCAGCACCAATTACAGAAGTGCTCTTTTTGGAAACCCTGCGGACCGCCAGCGCTCCAGCAGTCTGGCCAGCCCACCTGTCTGGCAGTGTGCAAGATTTAGCCCTTGCTTTCTCACTGCTCTGCTGAAAATGGTGCTGTCAGAGTGCTCTGTAGCAAAAGGCAAATCTTTATATGCCTCAAGTAATTTCTACTCATCTACAACTGCAGACAGACTAGAATAATACAGAGCCAAATAGTGCAGGGGGGACTCAGTACAGCTCCTGTCACAAGGTATTTTGTCCGGCTGGGTCCTAGCACCAGGAATCATAGTAAAGAAGCCTCTACTCACGCTTTACTGCCAGCAGTGTATTCCCATGGCAGCAGGCTACAGAGGTCACCACGTAGGGATGTGTCTCCTCCAGTTGCACAGGCCGTGGCATCCCGGTTTCCTCATCCTTCCTGCCCAGGCGTCCGCGGGCTCCTTTCCCCCAGGTGCAAACCTCACCATCTGCAGAGGGATAAGCCTGACTACACACAGAACTCCTCACTGGGAAAGGGGCCTCCTGTTTCTGTTTGCTAAGGAGCAAGGGCTGTCCGAGCAGCACTAGTACCCCACAGGGCAAGGACAAGCCACCCACTTCAGAACTGTCCTGAGCTATCTCCAAGGGCCACCTAGGCCAGCAGCGTGGCCTCCAGGCAGAGGAAAGCCAGCCCAGGACACGGGGTTCAGTCTCACCTGCTCCAATGGCTACAGTGAAGGCATCTCCACAAGCCACCACAGTGACCTTCATGGCCTGCAGCCCCACGACCAGACGGGGCACGCGACTGTTCCGGCAGGAGCTGGTGCCCAGCTGCCCATGTTGGTTGCTCCCGAAGGTGTAACACTGGCCAGAAGCTGGCAACAGAGGCGAGAGAAACATGAAGTTCCCATCTGGGTGTCACTTGAGGCTGCTGTGAAGCCCCTGAAGCCCTTGCCCATGCTGAGCACCGAGCTCTGCCAGTGGCAGCAGGGTGACCAAGAGCCTCTATTCGGCCTCTGGGCACAGGCAAGAGTAGCAGGAGGAAGACTGAGAAAATGCACGTCCATGTCCACCACCCCATCAAAGATCTGGGAACAGCATCCCTCACCTGTGACTGCAGCCGAATGTGCTGTGCCAATGTCAGCGCACACGATGGGCTCCTGGTTCAAGGGGGCTGACTGGGCACACGTGAACACGGTGGCTTCTTCCACCTGGTCCTCTGGCGAAGGCTCCTCTGCCGAGCTGATCCGATCCAGGCCCAGCTTGTTACATCTGCAGGGGGAAGAGCACAGAGCAGGGCTGGTTGAATGTGGCCTGGCACAGACAGCCCTGCATTGAAATCCTGCCCTGCCACAACTTCTCCATCGGCAGTGACATGCTGGGGAGCAGGGTCACACAACAATGACTCCGAGAGACCCTTCTCACAGTTTCTTGCTCCCTTCCCTGGCCAGACACAGCCTGAATGGAGCTCAGAGAGCCCTCCTCTGCCTGGCTCCGGGGCACAGACGCTCACTTCTCCTACCTGTTGCTCCCACAAGCAAGAATCTGGTTCGTCACTGTGAGGACCATGGAGGAATCGATGCCACAGACGACCCTCTGAGCCTCGTGCTCTGGGGGAACTGCCACTTGCTGGGGGGAATTATGGCACTCAAGGGTACCCAGCCCCAGCCGACCTGGCAGGAAGAACAGAGCAAAGCAAACGCGCTGCCGTGAGCGACAGCATCTGCAGAGCTGCCAGTGAAAGCTCAGTCTGGGACCCACCAGCATGAAGGGGAGCAAAGCCAAAAGCAAAGGGGCCCTGCCACGTGGCGGAGCAGCTGTAACTCTTCCACACCCACCTAGACTGGCACATCTGGGGAGGAGTGCAGGGAAGCAGGGCCAGAAGGGGAGTGGGAAGGGGGAGCGAAAAGCACAAGCCCCGTTTTGTTAAGCAGACATCTCTTACCATTATCCCCCCTGCCCCAGGCAAACACTTCCCGTTCGTTGGAAACTGCCAGGACGTGAGATGCTCCACAGGCCACCTGCACCATCTCGTAGCCCAGCAGGGCCTCCACGATCTTGGGCTGGCAGGGGAAGAGCAGCAGCCGTGAGCCGAGACCTCCCAGCCTGCCCGGCTGCTCCCATGCCTCCCGCCCACCCCCCAGCCTCAGCAGAGCGCTGGCAGCATCCCAGTTTTCATCCAACACAAACACCAGAACGTCTTTTTTTTTTTTTTTTTTTTGTTCTAAACAGTCTTCAAAGCATTTTAGAGACTACGTGCACGCAGCACAGAAGATAATGCAAACATCTCTGGGGCGAAAGAAAGCAGCCAGCGCAACGGTTGGGAGAAGGAGTAGGTTGCAGCCCAAGGGTTGGGATTTGTCCCCCTGCCCATGTTGGGATGCCAGGGGCTGGTAACACACGTTCTGGGCAGGCAGGGGCTTGGAGAGGATGCGCTGGCTGAAAGGGCCCCGTGTACAGGAGCTCAGAGCCATCAACCACATATTCGTTGGGGTGTGAGACCAAGATCTCCACATTTCTCCCAGCCCCTGCTGCGACCTGCTGCTAGATGTGACACCTCACCGCAGCAAGGCTCATTCTCATTATCTTCCTCATGTGAAAAGCACCATTTGCTGGGATCTGGCTGCTGCTACCAATTGGTCTCTTCCCAGCAATAAACACCAAGCAGCTCGGCTCAGGCCACAATCTCCGGACGGAGCGGGAACAAACGAGCCAGCTGACCACAGAATCAAATGGCACCAGTCCCCGGGCTCGGCTGGAAGCCATCGGCTCCCGCTGCATCTGGGAGCAGGCAAGGAAGAGGAGGCTGGAAGGGAGCAAAGGGCCCTCAGCCCTAACGTTCTGGGCCAATCGGAAACACATAGTTCTTTTTTAAATACTGGCTCTTTTGAAAAATAACTTTTCTCAGTGAACCCTGGCAGCTGCAGGCCAAGAGTGAAGCAGGCAGGTGTGTGATTGGAGGCAGCCTCCAATCTGGGTGCCTGCCAAGAGCAACCACAAGGCAGCTCTTGACTTCCCCCACACTCAAAGGGATCATTGTGCAGGGCGGGGGGAAGAGAAGGAGGCAGGTTGGGCCTTTTAAAGCCCTGCAGTGACAGGGAGAGGAGGGGGAGGGTTGGATGCCACAGCATGCCGAGGATGCACATCCCTAGAGCCAGGGCGAGCTGCCTCACGGGGCGCAAACAGCGTGATCCACCCGCTGCCCTGGGGGAGCAGCAGGCCCGGCACCTACACGACAAACCTGGCTCACGTCCGTGAAGTTTCCATGCCCCAAACAGCCATTGCTGCCGCTGCCAAAAGTCATGATTATCCCCCTGTCTGCAAAGGCAGAGAAAAGTTGTGTTACTGGTGCACAGGGCACCCCGCGAGGCGCACGCAGCCCCTGGGGTGACTGGAGCTCCCAGGACAGCGGCTCTACTTGGACCTACTCTGATTCATAAGTTGCTGAGGAGGCCCAGAGGCCTTCGACAAGCTGCTAGAGAGCAGCAGCCTCTGTGCACTGTGACAACTCACCAAAGACAAACAGCAGATGATCTGAAAGCACTGAGATAACATTACTGCAGCTGCAGGAGCTGCAAACTCCACAGTCTGTCAGGGTGTTAAATACACAGAGACACTCGCTGAGCTGCCAGGCCAGCCCCCAGCAGAGGGGCAGCAGGAAAGACCATGGAAAGGTAGGACAAACACATGCCTATGAAGTTTGCCAGTTGAATATCTCTTATTTACTGCCCTGATCCCCAGCAGAAGTGCAAACAGAGCTCCCAAAGAACCATCAAGAGGGCTTTGCTCTACAAACATGGCCTTGGGCTGGTGTGCACGCTCCCCTCCCAGACAGAATGCCTCCTGACCTGCTTTAAAGACTTCAAACGCTGCCTTTCCACAGCAGAGGACAACTGAACAGAGCTGCAGGAGCTGTTGGCTTCTCATTGCAACATGTCACCATCAGTGAGTGACATGTTTGTGCCTGGGGAGGGCGATCCCCTGCTACCTGCAGTCACAGCGAGGCCAGCTGCACTGGGCTGCTCCTCACACTGCAGGCCCCACTGTACAGACCAGTTCTGGCACCAAGTGACACAGAAAAATGGAGGAAATCCCAGGTCTTCTCCACACCAGACGGATGTTTGGGACTAAGCTGACCAGTGGGACGTTACGGGAGGACTGTCACCTACCTGCTGTTACATGACAGGCCATGAGTGCCTTTGTTTCATCCCAGCCCAGTGCACTGCCCAGGCCCCTCTCTGAGCAGGCACCCTCCAGCAGCCACGCTGCATTTGTAAGCCAGCCACTAAGCCAAACAGTTTTGGGACCCAGCTGGCCACGGACAAGCAGCAGCAGCAACGTACCTGTGAGGCAGGCTGTGAACAGGTCACCGCAGGACACGTGTTTGATGGTCACGCCAGACTGGCCCTCCAGAAAACGGGACACAAACTGAGGCTGAAGCTGTTCGGTGGCTCCTGGGAGAGAAGGGCCTCCAGCAGCACCCATCGGGGGAGCCTGGGAAGCAGAGGCAATCTGGGCTACTTGCACCTCGACGCAGCACCATCAGGGTGGGAGAGCTAAGGTTAGGCCCTTCCCACAGGCTCAGCAGCACCAGCTGCACCCCGGCCTGGGCTGTGGTCCTGCAGGATGCAGCAGCACAGCCTATGCAGTAAGTAGAAGTCTCCCCTTCCCAGGAATCACACGTGCAAACCTTCCTCTCCCGCTGCCCAGCCCGCTTTCCCCGCTGCTCACCTCCCACATGATGAGGCGCCCTGATTTGGTGACCCCAGCCTTTTGCGTCCTGCCAGCAGACACCTGCACCACTTCGGTGTTGAGCATGGGCAGGCGGAGCGGGGTGGTGATCCCGCTCCCCCAGGTGTAGATGGATGACAGAGGAGGAGGAATGCCAGTCCTGGCCGAGCCACCGCGAGCACCTGTTGGGCAAAGAGAAATCAGGACCCCACATCCCTGATTCAATTTCCACAGGAAGAGGAACAACACACAGCATCCAGCCTGGGTACCAGCACAGCTGGCTACCAGCAAGCAGGGCCAGTGCAGCTCAGAGAGCTGCCAAGGGGCTGCTGGGGCTCAGGGAAGGTGACTTCTCCATAACTTCCTCCCTCCAGGAGCTCGAATGCCTTCAAGACTCCCAGACATTCAAAATAAAGGGCTCTTCCAAGCAGACACGTGCTAAATGTGCTGCGCCAAGACTCACCCCTTGGCCTGGCGCTGCTCACTCGTCCTCCCGTCCGGCTGTGGGCCACCGTTGGCACCGGGGCCAGGGGTTTCTCGGGCCTGCCAAACCAAAACACAGCCCTTACGGTCAGCTCAACCCTGCAGGTCACGCGCAGCCCCGGATTGCAGAGGGGCTGGGCAGAGCTACAGCACAAGCTACAACTGGATATCCCACAGAACTGCCTTGGTCAGTGCTTTAAGCCACCTCAGAGAGGGCGCTCCACTTGCCTTCTCATTTTGACACTGCCCACATCAGTGTAGAGGTTCAGGAGGGGACGAATACAGATGGCCTGGGCCATGATCTCATTCAGCTGGGGCCGCTTGGAAGGATCCAGGTTCAGCATGCTGAGGATGAGCTGGCGCAGGTCGGGGCTGTATCTATCCGATATCGGGGCAAATGTTCCACTCATGATCTTCAGGACCAAGGCAGGAAGATTCTGGAGAGAAAACAAGACAGACATACACTGGGTGACCAAAGTGAGACCACAGAGCAAGATGTTCCCAGCAGTGCTCTCCACCCTCACACCTTCGGGTTCAGTAAGAAGCATAATCCAAGCACATGTTTTCACATCCACAAGAAACCACAATCTTCTGTGTCTTAGATAAACTATATGCCTCTTACCGCAGCTTCAAAAGCCCTCTTGAGGCTGGCAAGTTCATACAGCACGCAGCCCAAAGCCCAGATATCACTCTTCTGGTTGTATGGCTTCCCTTCGCAGAGCTCTGGGGAGATGTAGCACGGAGTTCCCACAACCTAGAAGAGAGATGGAGAGATCCGGCATGACAGCAAAACTGGAACAGGGAGGTGGAAAGAGAAGGGCTCAGCCTAGAGCCCAGGCAGGTTAGAACACCACTAATCGGAGCTCGGGTGAGCTGGGTATGTGTTCCTGCTGGCAGTGCCTGGCTGACAATCTCATCTCAGTTCTAATGATGAGGATTTGTCTTTCTGGACACATCCCTCTCACCTACCAAGATTATATCTGGTTTTGGTCCTATCCATTTGAGAGAAGCAGCACCTACCGTGATGCATATGGTAAAAATGTCTAGCCAGATTAGTCTTGATGGTGAATGATACTGAAGTCTCAGGAAAGAGAAGAGATTAAGGCAAAGCAGGACAGCAGGACACTAACAGGAATTCAGTCACCAGGTACAGGTCACACCAGCCTGCCAAAACCACCCTTCCCACTGGGAGAAACCCTATCTGTCCCCCGCAGTGGGCTCAGACACCCCAGGCTCTCCTGGGCTTGGGCTGACAGGTCTTTTTCACCTACTTGCAGCCTCCAGAGCTGCAAGAAACTTAAGCAAGAACACACCATCCTGGATAAACCCCAAGGAGCAAGGAGCATCACGCTGATGCAGCCTCCTGCATCTATGCCATGTCCAATCTCGCTGTGTACAGCAGCTTCCCAGAAATAACAAGGAGCTAAATCCAGAGTTTCAAGCCTTGCTGCCACAGTGGGAATTAGTTCCCCTCCTGCAAAGCCAGGGCACCCACCGTGTAGGCTTTGCTCTTGCTGCTCAAGATTTTGGAGATGCCAAAGTCTCCAATCTTGACAATCATGCGATGCTTGTCCAAGAGGATGTTCTGAGTCTTCAGGTCACGGTGCAGAATCTGCTTGGTGTGCACGTGGTGAAGAGCCAGGAGGATCTGCACAAAGAAGTGCAGGATGGTATCCTCATCCAGCAGGGAATTACAGCGTTTATGAATAAACTCCGCTAACGTCCCCCCTGCAAAAACAGCACAGGGTTGTTGGCAAGAGTGGCTGCACAGGGCACCATAAACCCAACCTAAAAGCAGGGGTTTTAGAGCCTCTCAACAAGCTGAGCGCACGGGAAGTGGCACATCCTGGTGGGACACCCAGCACGTCCTCTGGTGCTCCCGAGACTGTGCGGACAACAATGGCAGCACAGTTGGTGGGACGAAGAAATAGCGAGAGAGAAGTTGCTGTTGACATATTGTCAAAAAGAGCAGGAAAAAAAGAAATGCTAAAAATACACCTCCGGGAGCCCTGTCAGGACACAAACCTCGATGGCAGAACAAGATAAGCCTGTTCTGCAGAAGAACATTCTTGCAGTCCAAACGGCCACGTGGCGCTAAGAGGCCCCATCCAGGAGGGAAGGTCCAGACTCAGGTCTCAAATAAAACTTTTAGCGATTTTCTATTAATCCCCACAGCAAACTTCTTTAGAAATCATAGCTTCCCAAGTGGAGCTGTGAGACCCACAGTATGGCCAAGGGCTGCTACAAGGAAACCTAAGCGAAACCTAAGCCAAGGGCAGATGGTGACGCACTTAATGGTGACAAGGATGTTAGAAACCTCTGCCTCTGATATGATCAGCAGATGCAGAGCTTACAATGGCCACGTCTGTGCAACAGAGCTACGTCTGGACTCCTTGGCTGCCTCAGCAACCTTTTTGCACAGGAGCTTTGCAAGGAGCATGACAAGGAGCAGCAGGCTGGGCCGTCAACTGGACAATGCTTGGGTCCACAGCAGCCCGACCCCCCAAAAAACCAAATGTCCCGCATTCCTGGGGTGCCCTGGGGACCCCGCAGCGAGCAGGGAGGGCAGGGCCCACCTGGGGCGTACTCCATGGCGATCATGAGCGCCTTGTCCTCCAGGAAGTTCTCGTAGTACTCGATGACGTTGGGGTGGCTGAGCAGCTTGAGCACCTGGCACTCGTTCTGCGCCGCCAGCCGCTCGTCCTTGCTCATCTGCTCCACGGGGATCTGCTTGAGGATGACGAGCTTCTGGTCGGCCTTGCGCAGGCAGAGGTGCACGATCCTGCGGGGCGGGGGGTGACAACAGGGCGTCAGCGGGGCCGGGCAGTGCCCCCACCCTGGGGTGCCACCCGCCCTGTCACCCACCCTCACATATTGCCATGGTAACAGGGACACCTCAGCATGCCACAGGCCTGGCTGCCCCTCACGTGTTGCCATGGTAACACGGCCTTAGCCTGCGCCCCCCCCCCGCCCCTCCAGCTGGGGTGCCACTGACCTAGTGTCACCCCCCCACACACACACACACACACGTGTTGCCATGGCAACAGGGCCACACCATCCAGAGCGCCACATCCCTGGTGACGGCCACGTCACCACGGTAACCGGGCCTGGGAAGGGCGCGGAGGGCCTGCCCGGGTGCCCCCCGCCGGCTCGGCGGCGCCCTCACCCGAAGGCCCCTCTCCCAACCACCCGGATCCGCTCGTATTTCTCCATGGCGCCCCGAACCAGGCCGCGGCTCCTCCCGTCTCCATGGAGACGCTTCCGGGATCCGCTACGGCGGCCGCGCGCCGACAAACTAGCTCGTCCCGCGAACGCCTCCCCCGCGCCGTGTTTGGGGCTCGAAGCGGGACGTGGAGGTGCCCGTGGCCGCCCCCGGAGGGACCTTCGCCCCCAGCCCCCGTGTCCCCACCTCCACGGGGAACTGAAGTGCGAGCAGCCGGGCCGCATGGGGACTGCCAAGGCCTGCCCAGCCCCCGCCATTCTCCATGTTGGGCCTTGGGGCCCTCCGCTGTCCCCAAAGTGCCACCATCCGCCTGCTCCCTCTTACAGGGCTCCCCACAACACACACAACCATCGGCCTCCTCCATTCGGGGTCTGCCCGTGGTCTCCCCACTGCCATGGGGCCACTGCGAGCCCTGGCCCAGGGCCGCCCGCCCCTGCCCCGGCTCTGCCCGCGGGGATGGGGACAGCGGTGGCACTGCCACCCCGTCCGCGTGGCCATGCTGCCATCTAGCGACACTTGGTCCCGCCAGCCCGGCGCCCCGTGTCACAGCTGTGCGCTCAAGGGCAGCACCTGGCCAGATGTGCAGGGCCTGGCACGGGCGAGCGCATGGCTGGAAGGGGGACGGGGCGGGCAGGCCATGGGCAGCACAGGAGCAGCAGCGGGTGCCGTCCCAGCTACGTGTGCAATGCCCAGCTATGTGTGTGCAACACCCAGAACATGCGTGTGCAACATCCAGTACGTGTGCAACGCCCAGCACATTGTGTGTGCAACACCCAGAACATGCATGTGCAACACCCAGTAGGTGTGCAACGCCCAGCACATTGTGTGTGCAACACCCAGAACACATGTGCAACACCCAGCTATGCATGCAACACCCAGCACATGCGTGTGCAATATCCAGCACACGTGTGCGCAACACCCAGCTATGTGTGCAACATCCAGGACATGTGTGTGCAATACCCAGCACACGTTTGCGCAACACCCAGCTATGTGTGCAACACCCAGCACACGTGTGTGCAACACCCAGCTATGTGTGCAACATCCAGGACATGTGTGTGCAATACCCAGCACACGTTTGCGCAACACCCAGCTATGTGTGCAACACCCAGCACACGTGTGTGCAACACCCAGCTATGTGTGCAACATCCAGGACATGTGTGTGCAATACCCAGCTGTGTGTGCAACACCCAGCACATTGAGTGTGCAACACCCAGAACACGTGTGCAACACCCAGCTATGTGTGCAACATCCAGGACATGTGTGTGCAATACCCAGCTGTGTGTGCAACACCCAGCACATTGAGTGTGCAACACCCAGAACACGCGTGTGCAACACCCAGCACACGTGTGCAATGCCCAGCTATGTGTGCAAAATCCAGGACATGTGTAACACCCAGCACACGCGTGCACAACACCCATACACTCCGCACACTCACACAACCCCCAGCCCTCCGTCCCCACTCCTGCACAGCCCAGCACAGAGCGCATGCTGCTGTCCCCAGCAGAGCAACGCTCTGCACACGCACACGCTCACGCAAAGCCCTTTACCCCATGCAACGCTGCATTCACCCCACAGCAGCCGCGCACACCCAGCACCGCACACGCATGCAGCACTCCATGCACGCAGCGCCGCGCTGCACGTAGGCGCAGCGCCCCGCACACGCTTCCACAAAGCACATCTATATATAAATATACATATAGATGCGCGTGTGTGTATATGTGCACAGGCGCAGAGAGGCGGGGCGGCGGCGCCGGGCCGCGCTCCGCCCCGCGGGGGCCGCCCCGCTCCGTCCCGCGCCGCGCGCTCCGCCGCGCGCTCCGCCATGGGCCCGGGCTGGCGGGCGCCCTCCGCGGCGCTCGTGGGCGGCAGCGTGGCCCTGTTCGGGGCGCTGCGGCGGGCGGCGCGGGGGCTGCCGCGGCCCGCGGCCGTGCGGAGCCGCCCGGGCCGCGCGTGGCGCTGGGGGAACCTGCTCGTCTCCTTCGTGCACTCGGTGCTCGCCGGGCTCTGGGCGCTGTTCAGGTAGCCAAGGGGGGCCGCCCCCCGGGAGGACCCCCGGGAGCGGGGCCGCCTGTTCCCCCCTGCGCTCACCCCCCGCCATCCCTGCCCGCAGCCTCTGGAACTCCTCGGAGCTGCTCGGGGACATCCAGGACGGATACTGCATCTCGGGGCACCTGCTCGTCTGCTTCTCCTCAGGTAAGGGGGTGCTCGCCCCCCGCGCTGTGCCCCGCACCGCGGCGGCGCCGCGTGGGAAGGGCGTCCCCGTCACGCCACGGGGATCCCGGTCGCGCCACCCTGCCCGCCTCGCTGCTGGCAGCGAGCGCCATCCCCAGCAGCGCCCGAGCCGGGCCCCTCGCGGCACTCTGCCCCGTCCCGCAGGCTACTTCATCCACGACAGCTTGGACATCATCATGAACCAGCAGGCGCGCTCCTCCTGGGAGTACCTGGTGCACCACGCCATGGTAAGGACCCCCGTGCCGCGCACACCCCACGCGGGCCCAGAGCCCTGCCCTCCTTCACCCTGGTGCCAAGTAGGCAATGGTGCCACTGGGGAGGAGCCCTGGGGAGCCATGAGGATCTCCTGGTGGGGGGGGATGCCCCTGGGGACACGCTGGTGGCCAAGACCTTGGAGGTGTCACAGCACCCGGGCAAGGCGGGGGCTCACCTTGCCGCGCTGCCCGCCAGGCCATCTCTGCCTTCGTCTCGCTCATCATCACGGGCCGCTTCCTGGTGGCGGCGATGCTGCTGCTGCTGGTGGAGGTGAGCAACATCTTCCTCACGGTGCGCATGCTGCTGAAGATGAGCAACGTGCCTTCGCCGGCGCTCTACGAGGTGAACAAGTACGTCAACCTGGTGATGTACTTCGCCTTCCGCCTCGCGCCCCAGGCCTACCTCACCTGGTACTTCCTACGCCACGTGGAGGTGCAGGGCCAGGGTGCCTTCCTCATGGCCAACCTCTTGCTGCTTGACGCCATGATCCTCATGTACTTCTCCCGCCTCCTGCGCTCCGACTTCTTCCCCTCCTTGCACAAGGCCTCTGCGGGGAGAGACGTGGACGGGGAGAAGTTCCTGATAGACTGAGACGCGTGTGCTGGGGCGGGAGCCCGGCTCCGGCTCCGGGAGGCCTCCGGCCTTCTTTACCTGCTCTGATGTGCCTTAGGGCTCGCTCCTCGGCCATGGGCGCTGCCTTCACCCGCTCTGCCGCCTCCAAGCACTCGCTACCCTCCTGGGCCACCCCCCCGGCTTTGCAAAGCCACGGGGCCACCGCCAAAGCCAGGGGCCGAACGGATGAGACGGAGCCAGGGCCGACTCCCGCGCAGGGCGCTTGAGGGCCGGGAGCGGCTGCCTTTTGCAGCCAACGGCTGTGAGAGTTGCGAGGGAAGGGCCGAGTCCCTCCTACGTTGTTGTTGGGCGTTACGTGCATTAAATGAGTCTGTTCACTGCTGCCGCAGCACGTCTGGGCTGGCCTTTCTGTGGGGCAGAGTGCGCAGCCGCCTTCCCAGCGCAGAGCCGAGGCGGAAAGTGCATGGGGAGGATGGGGAGGAACTGGGACATGGGAAGGGACGCGTTGCCGTTCCCATGGGGAAGGAGAGGGCACATTTCTGCTCCTTGCATCCATCGAGACACCCGTGAGGGAGGCACCAGCCCCTTCTGCGGAGGGATCCCCCTGTTCTTCCTCACTCTTCCAGAAATCCCTGAGCTCTCGAGGCCAAGCAGGCAGAGGGAGAAGGGAGGCAGGCGCGATGCCGAGGCCCGCTGCAGTCCCCGACCTGCCTGCCCGCCTGGGCTGCGTGACTCACCCCGCAGCCACGTGAAGTGGAGCTGGCATGGGAAGGCCGTGTGAGGCCGCGGGCTCTTCCTGCAAGACGGCTGCACGTTCACGTCCCCCTGGAGCC
Organism: Tinamus guttatus; assembly: GCF_059628265.1. Taxonomy (NCBI): domain Eukaryota; kingdom Metazoa; phylum Chordata; class Aves; order Tinamiformes; family Tinamidae; genus Tinamus; species Tinamus guttatus. The sequence continues at coordinate 153,430 of NW_028288890.1, forward strand.
ACCTTCCTCAGCACAGCACAGCGCCCGTCCTGCGGGACGCCCTCCTGCAGGAGCAGGAGCCGGCTGCCTCCCCAGGCCTGAGGGCAGCAGGGGGACAGGGGACCTGGCCCCCCTGCAGCAGCAGCGGGGCTGAGCCGGCCTGGCCGATCCCATGGAGCTCCACAGCGCTGGGAAGACAAATCCTGCTGACGTGACAGCTCCGGGATCCCTCCGGACTAGCATGAGCAGCCTGGCTTAGAGAGACAGCCGCCCGGCCCCCGCTGCAGGGCAGGATCAACCCCATGGATGCCGCTGCCAGCGGAGCTGTTTGAAGCGAGCTGGCAATGGTAGCACAGCCGAGGATGGAAGGGGAGCAACCTCCCCATCCACGGAGCGCTGGGAGCCCCATGGCCAGCGATGCTCCCCAGGACTCCCCAGCACGTGCTGAGGATTCCTAGGCCAGCACAGGGGCTGGGGACAGCCTGGCAGTCAGAGCAGGGACACGATACCCAGGACGCTGCGTGGGCAGGAATCTACGGAGGCTTCAAAGCAGCTGCCTCACCCGCCCAAGCGCGGGGCTGAGCAAACCCACGGCCAGCAGCTCCTCGCAGCCGCCGCGCTGAGCTGCAGGGAGCCTTGCGCTAGCAGCACATCGCAACAGCTACCCCTCACCTCAGCGGATGCAGTTTAACCCTCCTAAACATGAAATCCACCTGCAAACACCCCACAGTCAAGCTGAGTTCCTAGTTTTCCCTCACCCCAATTTCTGCACCCTTCTCCTTGTCTTTCCTAGTACGCAGTGGACATGGATGTGCCCTGAGAGTTGGAGCGACCAGCTGAGGGGTCGGCAGCACCCAGAAGACCTTGGTGTGATGAAGCTTCCCAGAACAGGGAGCCCGGCTCCCCTCCTGGCTCCCAGCCATGGCATCTCGGAGCGCCGCGCCGGCCGGGCTGGGGCAGCTATGGGGCGGGCTGGCTGCCAGCCCCAGCGCAAGAGCGAGCGCTGGGAAGCTGCGCGCCGGGTGCCAGGCGGCAGCAGCAGCCGCTGGGCTAAGTTGAGGCAGGGTCAGGGCAGATTGCAAGTCATGCTGATGTGAAAACCCTTCCTGGCTCAGCCTCTGCAGTGCCAGGAGGGCCACAGCTCCTGCCTGCTCTCAGTGTGGCCCAGAGCCCCCCAGCAGCAGCTCTCAGCTATTTGGGTGACAGGGCCCACATCTTCCTGGGGGAAAGCACAACTCTGCGGAGCAAAGGGCATGGGGGCAGCCCCAGGCATTCCTTGCAGAGCCCCTGCTGCTGCTTCTCCCCTTCCTCAGTGCTCAGCACACCCAGTAGGCCAAAGCCTGGGTAGGTGCCCATATCCTGGTTGAAAATCGGAGCGCTCAGACTACCACAAACACTGGATACAGCCCAGAGAGAGCAGATCTGTCCCAGGGCTTCGCGCCGCTGCACTCCCAGCAGTAGAGCTGTATCACTGGCAGGGAAGGCAGCAGCTCTTATCCCTCTTTTCAGCCTTATCTTTCTCCAAACACCTTGTCAACAACCTCTGCTCTCAAGGAGCTCCAAGCCCCTGGCGCAGGCTTGGGAAGGCTGAAGGCCCAGAGCTTTCTCGCATGTTTTTATCCTGCACCCAGGACGAAAGAGACATCTCTGCACAGCACCCATGGATGGGAGAGGAAGCAGCCAGCTGCTGGGGACACAGCCATCCCCCCTCCAGGCGTTTGTTCTCTTCCATATCCATTGCTCCAACAAGGAATGTTTCCTGCTTTGCTCCTTTTGCGCATGCACAGCCCAACACCCTGCAGGAGCAGCGGGCAGCAAGCACAGGGCTCTCCCCACCGCTCTATACCCAGGAAGAACTTCAGGGTGGCTTCAAGAAGCACACGAGGGCAGCCAGGGTCCGTCCACACAACCAGGAGCACTTCAGGACAGCCTTTGTCCCAGACAGGGACAGGGCACGATGCCAGCTGCCCTGTGTCACAGCAGTGGAGCACATGTATGACAGCTCCACAAAACATCCCTGCGCTGCCACAGAAACCACCCGCGATCGAAGGCAGTTTGTGTCTCACCTTGCAGATCTCAGAACCTGGAGCTCTTCCACAGCAGACTCTGGTGAGGGCCAAGCCCCAGTATGACCCAAGCGGCTCTTGGTCACCCAAAACAGAACCTTCCCCAGGTCCTGCAAGCAGATCAGGCCCCCCTTCCAGCTCACTGCCACCCTTTTCACATGCAAAACATTATTCCATGGTGCTCATGCTCAGGTCTCAAATACCCTCTGCAAGAAGCTAGGACAGGAACACAATATCCCACTAGCTAAGAGCTCCTTTACCCTGATCAATATTTGGTCACCAACTTTCGCCATCTCTTAGTGTAACTACGTACTTAAAGACTAAGCAACCCTAACTGCTTATCTAAATACCTAAATGTTTTATTGCTATTTCCTGCTTCTTGAGTGCTCCACATTCTTAGGACTCTCTAAACACTCAGAAAATCTGAGGAAGCAAAAGACTGCAGAGGCAGCAACAGTAGTTCGGAAACTGCTTTGATCAGGACCATGAACTCAGTGAGGTCATGGGCAACATAACAGGAACAGTGTCAGGGAAACCAGGCTGCAGTGAAGGGGACAAGGGATGATGCCAGAAAATACAATAAAAACAGCAGAACAGCCACTAGTTTGAGGGGTTTGTGAAGTCTGCAGCCTATGTGAAATTGATAAAAACTAGGAAAATGGTGGAATATGCAGCTGGTGCCAGACCTGAGCCAGAAACACATCTGCTGTGATCAATACCTACCTCCTGATACTGGGACACTTGTGGAAAGCTCCAGAGTGATACAGTAAGGAAGCTATGTGGGACACTTAGAACAGTGATTGCAAGCACATGCCAATTACAGAGTGCAAGGAGACATTACCACACGTCTCTGCTAAACAGCGTACTTGAGATTCAGGGCAGTGTCACCTCATTTGAGTTTATCCGCAGCACAAAAAACAGGTCAGTGATCCAAGAGCCCCGCAGCCACGAGAAACCAGACATGGGGCAGCACTCAGCACAGGTAATGCCACATTCCTGCCAGCCCAGCACCAGGCTGCAGCACGAGGGGAGCTCGGCTTACGGATACACAGCCCCCAGGCTCCAGCTGCTCTTTCGCGTGGGCTGTGTGGTCATAAAACACAGGAGCCCCTCGGTAGTTTAACAGGATTTATTATCCCATCTGTACAGTCCTCGGCAGAAGCATTTTAGATGATTCCAATCTAGAAAAAAGGAAGAAAACGTTAAAACAGATGCTACGGCAGCAGAAAGGCAGAACCCTCCACCACACTCATTGCTGCCACAACTACAGTGATCTCTCCTTGTCCCCTAAGGACAGTCTCGCTCCTCCCAGACTTGCTCAAGTGCCTCACTTCTAGCACAGCCCCATCCTACACTTACTCCACTGTGACCCCTTGTGTTGATTCAGGTAATTGTGCTCCCTGTCTCCAATACCTGTACTACCACTAGGACAGAAATGCTCCTTCACCCCAGCCAGCAGGGCAGAAAGCACAAGGAAAGCGTCTCCTCTTCGTACAGTAGCCACCGATGTCACTCAGATGGGCTGCACTGGCCATGGACACTGGTAGGAAAAGCACTGCTTGGACTCGGAGGCTGCTTGGAGGAACTTTCGTATCATTTACCCTGCAATATTTTACAGCTCTCAAGTCTCAGAGCACAGCCCGAGCTACAGAACAGCATCTATCCTGTCAGGGACTTCAAAACTTTTCAAAATGCTCATGAACACTGCTGGATCCAGCTGAACAGCATGGATATCACCCCGTTCTTAACACAGCCCAGGATCCCACTGGCCTCCTTGTGGTCAAGAACGCCAATGGGATCCTGGGGTGCGTTAAGAAGAGCGTGTCCAGCAGGTCGAGGGAGGGGATCCTGCCCCTCTACTCAGCCCTGGTGAGGCCACATCTGCAGTATTATGTCCAGTTCTGGGCTCCACAGGACAAGAGGGATGTGGAGCTGCTGGAGAGAGTCCAGCGCAGGGCCACAAGGATGATCAGGGGCCTGGAACATCTGCCCTGTGAGGAGAGACTGAGGGAGCTGGGCCTGTTCAGCCTGGAGAAGAGAAGGCTGAGAGGGGACCTGAGCAGTGTCTAGAAGTACCTCAAGGGAGGGAGTGAGGAGGATGGTGCTAGCAGAACCAGAGGAAACGGCCAGAAACTGAAGCATCATAAGTTCCACAAGAACTTAAGGAAAAATTTCTTAACAGTGAGGGTGACAGAGCACTGGAACGGGCTGCTCAGAGAGGTTGTGGAGTCTCCTTCTCTGGAGATCTTCCAAACCCGCTTGGACGCAGTCCTGTGCCACGTGCTCTAGGTGACCCTGCGTGTGCAGGGGGTTGGACTGGATGACCTCTGGAGGTCCCTTCCAACCTTGGGCATTCTATGATTCCATGATTCTGTGACACTCCACAGAGGTGCTGGTGTGCACACCACAAGCGTCTCATGTGAACACCAAGAGCAGCAGCCTGGTGCAGAAAATACAAGACAGCAAATAGGAGCTGACAAAGTTTCAAGAATTTCTCACCTTGTTTGCTACATCCAGAGCATCATAGTCAGGAGCCAGGCGCACATAGGCCTTCTTCTCCCCGTCAGGCCTGCAGGGCAATGAGAGATGTGAGCACAGGGACATGCAGCTTCCCCTACCCACCCCACGTGCCTGCTCCTGCAGTGTGCATCAGTGGTTCCTTTGGAAACATCACTTTAGTCAGTGGAAAAAAAAGTTCACATCATCTGCACAGCACCCTTGGTGCCAGAAAGATCCCCAAGGAAGGCAACCCTCCGGTCTGCTACCATTTTGCACTCCCATTTAAGCACATCTGAGACAGAAATTGCATTTATCAAAAGTGTAACACTACAAACACTACAGTGCTTAACCCCAGCCTTCCTTAGAGCACTGCTGAAACTTGCTTGTCTTTGTTTTTTCTGCTAAAAGCCACTCTGGGCACCCAACACATCCATACCCTCCTCTCCCTCTCTTACCTAATCAATGTGTTGACCTTGGCCACATCGATATCATACAACTTCTTGACAGCCTGTTTGATCTGATGCTTGTTGGCCTTGACATCAACGATGAAAACTAAAGTGTTGTTGTCCTCTATCTTCTTCATTGCTGATTCTGTGGTCAAAGGGAACTTGATAATGGCATAATGGTCAAGCCTGCCAAAGAGAGACCCTTTGGTTACACAAGGCCAGCAGAAGCTGCTGCCACCACACTCGAAGGGCTTTCAAACACTGCAGATACCATTTAAAGAAAGTTGGGGGTGCATCAGTTGCCAAAAAAAGTTCTAATCACAAGCTCTCAGGCTTTGGTCGCATGTAAACATCACCTGCACCCCAACAACCGCGTGTAAAGCTCAGCCCCCAGGGCAGCCCACTAAAAATGTCCTCTGTTAGCAGGGACCTTTGGAGGGACACAACCTCCCCCAAGGGCACCTTGTGCATGGGGCTGCTCTATCTCATAGACCCTACAGCAGGGCCCAACACCCCACACGTACTTGTTCCTCCTTGGGGCGCTCTTCCGGGGGTACTTGGGCTGCCGCCGCAGGCGCAGGGTCTTGGGTCTCCGGAAGGTGGGCGATGTGCGGATCTTCTTCTTCTTGTGGCTGTGGACTCCCTTCAGGACGGCCTTCTTGGCCTTCAGCGCCTTAGCCTTCGCCTCTGCCTTTGGAGGCGCGGCTGCTGCGGAAACTCGGTGAGTACGAGCAGGACCAGGGGGTGCTCGCGGGAGAACGCTGCCTCCCGCCGCCACACGGCAGCGTAGACGGCGCCTCTCCCAGACCCCTCTCCCAGGGGATCAGGCCGCCCCCACAACCAACAAGGGCCTCCCCCACAAGGCGACACATCCCCGGCCCTCTCCTCCATCCCACACAGCGCTCCCCAACCCCCGCTTCCCCCGAACCCGCACACACCGAGGCCTCCACAGCCTCCAGGCCCGGACCTCCCGCCTCCCCTCCCCGTCACCACCACCACGTGCCCGCGGCCCAGCGCCACCGCCAGCCCCCGCCGCGCCGCCCCCGCTCCGCCCGGCGCTCCGCGCAGTGGCCGTACCCGCAGCAGCCGCCTCAGGCGCTCGCCGGGCCCGCGGCCCTGTGGGCCGCCCGCTCTCACCCTCCTTCTTCGCCTTGGGCGCCATCTTGGCCAGGCGGCGGGAGCCGAAAGGGGCTGCCCGCGCCGCGCCGCACGGGCTTATAGCGCCAAATCTCGCGAGACTCTCCCCTCCAAACCTCGCGGCGCCGCTCCCCTCCCTACCCTCTCGCCACGCGCAGGCGCCGTGACGCCCCCCCGCCGCGGGGCATCATGGGGGTTGTAGTCCCGCACCGCCCCCGCCGCCATGGCGGGGGGGGGGTGGGCGGGCGGTGACCGTGCGGGGGTCCCGGGCCCCCTCCCGCAGGCAGCGCCCCCGGGCCCGGCCCCGAGCACCGGGCGGGCCGAGCCCTCCCCTGCCGCCCCCGGGGCGGGGCCAGCCCGGCAGCGGGGCTGGGTGGGCAGCGCCGAGCGCCGCTGCGCAGCCGGGAGGCGCCCGGTAACGGGGCTCCCCCGGGGGAGGGGGCGGCGGGAAACGCGGCGCGGGAGGAGCCGCGGGGACGGGCACGGGGACACGGGGTTGGGGGGACACGGGGCGGGGGGAGAGACATGTGCAGGAATGTGGGGACAGACGGACACAGGGATGGGCAGAGCTGGGACAGCCACGCGTGGGGACAGGGGGACATGAGGACAGATAGACACGGGGATGTGGGGGCACACGGGCACAGAGCATGGGGATAGTCATTTGTGGGGGTGTGGGGACAGATGGACATGGGGACTAACGTGGGACATGGGGACGCAGGGTGCAGGGACAGCCGTGCATGGGGACGTGGCATGTGTGTACCCGGGCGTGGGGATGTGGTGGAGGGTGGGACATGGGAACAGCCGTACCCCGAGGGGACAGCCGCATGGGGACAGGCGGACAGACCCGGACTGTGGGCACAGCACATGGGAACAGTTGGGACACTGAGACAGCCAAATCCTGGGACATGGGACCAGCCACTCTCAGGGACATGGGGACACGGGATGGCCCGGCCATATTCTGGGTGGCAGGGGCAGTCTTGCCAGGGATGTGGGGACAGATGGGCAGCTGCGCGCGGGGACCTGGGGACAGATGGACTGCAGAGCCAAAGATCCCCCTCCGCCCCCAGCACCCGCCGCGGCCTCGTCCCGTCCCCGCACGCGATGAACGTGCTGGCCCCGGTGCGCAGGGACAGGGTGGTGGCCGAGCTGCCCCAGGTGAGCATGGGGGACACGGGGGACACGGGGGACGCGGGGACGGCGCCCTCACGGCCGCCCCCCGCAGTGCTTCCGCAAGGAGGCCGCCCTGCACGGCCGCCCCGCGTTCCACCCCGGCGTGGCCAGCGCCTGCCAGGAGCAGCGGACCGGCACCGTGGGGTGAGCGCCGGTGCTCCGGGGCCCGCGGCCGCGTCACGGCGCAGGAATGCGGTGGGAAGGCGGGAACACGGCGGGGGTCCGGATGGCGCCGCGGCTCTGCGGGAAGCCGCGGCCTCCGCGCGCCTCCTTGCCCGGCCCGTTCCCGAGGAAAATCCCGGGATGGGGACGGCCCACATGGAGCGCGCGGCGCCGCCGGGCTCGCTGCGGGGGGTGGGTGCGGGAGCCTGAGGTGCCCCCAGCTCCCTCCCCATCCTCGGGAGCCTCCCGAATTCGCCAGCCCGGCAACGGGGGGCTGCCTGCGGGTGTCGCTGAGCGGCCGCCCTCCCCTCGGCCCCGCAGGTTCAAGATCTCCAAGATCATCGTGGTGGGAGACCTCTCCGTGGGGAAGACCTGCCTCATCAACCGGTACCGTGATGGGGACGGCCCCTGCCCGGCCCCTCGGTGGCCGCCGGGGCTGCGGTTGACGCCGGCCGTCCCCTGGTGTGTGGCCGAGCGTCCCCAGGGCCTGGCAGGGGCTGATTCCTGCCCCTGCTGTCCCCAGCTTCTGCAAGGACACCTTTGACAAGAACTACAAGGCCACCATCGGGGTGGACTTTGAAATGGAGCGTTTCGAGGTGCTGGGTGTCCCCTTCAGCCTGCAGCTGTGAGTATCCTGGCCAGGACCCCCATCACGTCCCCAACCATGTCCCTCTCCATGTCCCCCTGTGACCGCCCTCCATCCCCAGATGGGACACGGCCGGCCAGGAGCGCTTCAAGTGCATCGCCTCCACCTACTACCGGGGTGCCCAAGGTGAGGCGCAGTCCCTACTGTGTCCCCATTGTGTCCCCACCGGCCCCGTCTCACCTTTCCTTCTCCCCCAGCCATCGTCATCGTGTTCGACCTCAACGATGTGGCCTCCCTGGACCACACACGGTAGGACTAGGGCGAGCAGGTCTGAGCGAGGCGGTAGCCCAGGGACGCCGGCGGTGACACCGGCAGTGACACCGGCGGTGACGGTGGCCCTTGCAGGCAGTGGCTGGCAGATGCCCTCAAGGAGAACGACCCGTCCAACGTCATCCTCTTCTTGGTGGGCTCCAAGAAGGACCTGAGTGTGAGTGCGTCCACCTGGGGGACCACACCAGTGCCCTCCCTGTGACAAGGCTGGTGTCACCAGCGTCCCCCGTGCCCTCCCACCCGTGCTGTCCCCTCCGCAGACGCCAGCGCAGTACAGCCTCATGGAGAAGGACGCGCTCAAGGTGGCCCAGGAGATGCAGGCGGAATATTGGGCCGTCTCCTCCCTCACCGGTGGGTCCCCTGGGCCGAGCGGGGTGGCAGCGGGGACCGGGATGGGGCCGAGCGGAGAGGGGGGACGAGGACGCTCGCGTGACCCGTCCTGGGGACAGGGGAGAACGTGCGGGACTTCTTCTTCCGCGTGGCGGCGCTGACCTTCGAGAGCAGCGTGCTGGCCGAGCTGGAGCGCAGCGGCGCGCGCAGGATCGCCGACACCGTGCGTGAGTATCGCCAACGGGGAGGGGGTGGCATCCCGGCCGCCCCCGCCGACCCGGCCCTGCCCTGCCAGGGCTCAGCGGCCCCGAGAGCGACCTGTACCTGACGGCGCCGCGCAAGAAGCCCAAGTGCTGCCAGTGAGGAGCCGCCCCTGGCGCCCAAACCGAGACCAAAGAGCCGCGGTGCCACCCGCACTGCCAGCCACCCTAAGGGGACATCGCGCCCGCGCTCCCGCCTCGCTGTCCCGGCCCTGCGGCTCCTCCGCTGGCTCCGGGCAAGCCGGGGGCACCGGGTGATGATCCCGAGGTGCCTCCTGCCTCCGGCTGGGCCCTCTCCGGAGCCCGGGGCGGGCGCAGACGCCGCCGCGGTGCCGCGCGGCTTCCTTAGCTATGCAACGCCACGCGCCGTTAGCTGCGATTTTTCATAATAAATTTTTTTTTTACACTTTTTAAACAAAACCAAAGCCAAAAGCGAGGCATGCTGTTGCTCCCTGGTCCGTCGTCGCAGCGGGTTGCCCCGCGCGCGCGGGCGCTCAGGGCCTGTCGAGCTGGTGGCGGTCGAAGCGGGGCTGCAGGCGCGGGGGGACGCAGTGCGCGCACTTGTAGCGCTCGCGGAGCCAGCGCCCGCCCTCGCTGTCCTCGATGCAGATGGCGGCGACGCCTGCGGGGACGGGGCGGCCGCGGGGCTCAGCGGTGGCCCCGGTGGCGCGGGGGGTCCCGGTGCCCTCGCGCGCCGTCCCGCCTACCTGCCACAACTCCCCCCAGCCGCTCCACCAGCTCGATGGCCGCTCGCATGGTGCCGCCCGTTTCCACCCACTGGTCCACGAGGAGCACGCGGAGGCCTGGCCGGGGACACAGGGATGCCGAGATGCCGGGATCCGGCACCGGGCCCCGCTCTGGACCCCGCGCCGGGGCTCACCTGGGGCCACCACGTCGGTGCGGATCTCCATGAGCTTCTGGCGCCCCGAGTAGTCGCTGTAGGGCTGGGCCAGCGTCTCCACGCAGAGGTGCCCGGCTTTGCGGATGGCCAGGAAGCCCTTCTGCAGCACAGCGGCCGCCGCGGCGCCTGGGCCCCGGGACAGCCGTGAGCGACGTCCCCAGGAACGGGGACGCCGCCGCGGGAGCCCCCGCGCTCACCGAGGATGAAGCCCATGGCGTCGATGCCAGCCACCAGGTCGATGGTGTCCCCACGGAAGGGCTGCAGCAGGTCGGCCACGCAGTCCTGCAGGCCCTGCGGGAGAGCGGAGGTGCTGGGTGCGCCGGGTCGGTGTTGGCACTGCCGGGCACCCCGTGGGACAGGCAGCACCCGGAGCCACCCCGTGCCACCCACCCGCCCCGCGCGCAGGTACTTGCGGGTGGCAGTAGAGCCGGGACGGGTCGAGCCAGGCGTAGTTGGGCCCCTTGACGTTGGGCGCCATGAGGGCCAAGTACCAGCCCCTCTCGCGGGCGCCGGGGACGTGGCGCAGGTCCATGCGCGCGGAGCGGAGGCGCTGCAAGCGCCGCGGCCCTGCCGAGCCCCGGCCGGCTCCGTCCCCGGGTCCGGCGGCGGGCAGAGCCGTGCGGGGACGTCGCAGGCGGCGTCACGGACAGCGACAGCTGAGCGGGGGCAGCGCCCGCGGCGCTGGGTCCCTGCCAGCGCCCTGGGTGCCCGCCCAGCACATGGGGACAGGGACGTCGTGGCCGCGCTTCCTGCTAGAAACGGGGTGTCTGCACCCCTGTGTGCTGGGCACATGGGGTTGGGGGTCTGCAAGGTGCAGGTGTCTTGAGGCCACTGCCAGCCTCACCGGGGCGTTTGGTGGCCGGGCATCACGGTGCCGTCGCTGCCTCCTGCCATGCCGGGCACTGCTCTGAATTGCAAACAGGTTCCTGGGAAAGGGGGCGCACAGAGCCAGCAAATAGGGAAGCTGGGGGGACTGCCAGCCCTGGCTAATGTGCTTAAGGGACCGTGCCACCCCGCAGGGGCACTGAGCACCAGCTCCCACGCTGGTTGCCGCTGTCCCAGGGGTGGCAGGAGCACCCTCAAGGCAGGGACGTGGCATCGAACCGCCGGGCACAGAGCACGGCCCAGGAGGCCTCGTGCCCAGGGCGATGTGCCAAGGGGCTGGGGGCTGACGCGGTGGCAGGGCTGGCACGTTATGGGCCCCCGCACGTCACCCCACTGCCGGTGCCACAGCAACAGGGCTCTGTCCCCGGACACCTGCCAAGGAGGGGACGGGTAACCAGCGGTTATGCGGGGCTGGAGGGAGCTGAACCCTTTCCCTGCCGCCCGGCCCCGCTGGGACTGTGCTGCTGTCCCAGACCTGCGACAACACCCATGGGACTGGCCCGTGTCCTGCCATCATCCCATGTCCATGCCACTGTCCCATATCCCTGCCATTGCCTTGTGGCCGGGCCACCATCCCTGACACTGCCCTGTGTCCTTGCCACTATCCCGTGACTTTGCTACCATACCATGCCCCTGCTGCTGTCCCATGTCCTTGACTTTGCCCCATGTCCCTCTCACTGCCCCATGTCCCTGCCCTATGCCCTGGCCATCATCCTGTGACTCTGCTGCCACACCATGCCCCTGCTGCTGTCCCACATCCCTGCCACTGTCCCAGGTCCCTGCCACCATCCTGTGCTCTTGCCTCTGCTCCATGTCACTGTCATGCTGAACTGGACCCATCAAGGGCAGGCTGGGCCCAGTGGTGCCAGCTCTGTCATAGGTGGGCTGTGCCATACGGAGCTGTGCTGTGCCATATGGAGCCGTGCCGTAAGGAGCCATTCCATGCCATATAGAGCCATGCCATGCCATAAGGACCATGCTGTGTGGAGCCATGCAATACGGAGCCATTCTGTGCCGTATGGAGCTGCTCCGTGCCATACAGAGCTGCTCTGCGCTGCACGGAGCCGTGCAGAGCCGGGCCGCGCTGCACCGGGCCGGCCCCGCTGCGGGAGCACCGAGCCGAGCCGGGCCGAGCCGAGCCGGCTCTGTTCCCGGAGCCGGGCCGGGCTGCGCTTGGGCTGAACCGCTCCGCGCCGCGCCGGGCAGTGCCGGGCCGGGCCGCCCCGTCGTGGGCGGGCCGGCGGGCGGCGATAAAGCGGGCGGCGGCGCGGGGCCGGCGCGGTGCCATGTGCCCCCCGCGGCTGCTCTGGCTGCTGCTGGCGGCGGCCGCGGCCCCCGCGGCTGCCCCGGAGCCCGCGGCGGCCCCGGAGCCCGCGGCGGCCCCGCCAGGGCGGCCCCGCGCCCGCCGCGGCCTCACCTACCCCGGCACGTTGTGGTGCGGCGCGGGCAGCAACGCGGACTCCTACGAGCAGCTCGGTAAGAGCGGCGGCTCCCGCGCCCCGGGCTGCAGCCTCCTCCCCGGCACGGGGCCGGGCCGGTCCCCGCGCACCCGCTCCGTGTCCCCGCGCTGAGTCCCCCATCCTGCTCCCAGCTTCCTGCCCAGCGCGTTGCTGGGCTGCTCCCTATCCATCCCTGTTCCCGTTGCAGAGCTGATTCAGTCTCTGTTCATCCTCATCTTGTCCCCATCACACTGTTGGTCCAGCCCCTGTCCCCATCCTGCTCCCAGCCTCATCCCCAGCCTGGTCCTGTCCCCGTCACAGTACTGGTGCAGCAGTCCTGCCCCTCCTCACCCCATCGTGGTCCTGCTCCATCCCAACCTGTCTCTGATCCCGCATCCATCCCAGTCTATTCCCAATCCCACCTTCACTGAGTCCCAGCACAGCCCAGCTGGATGTGGGACCCCCCTCGGTGCCACCTGCAGCTCTGGCTGCACCGGTGCCTTTGCCGCAGGGGAGCATCGGGACACGGACCGGTGCTGCCGGGACCATGACCACTGCCACCACGTCATCCACCCCTTCACCGCCCGCTACGGCTACCGCAACCTGCGCTGGCACACGATCAGCCACTGCGACTGCGACCGCAGGTGAGCGCCCGCGCGCCCGCCCCGTGCGGCGGGGACCCCCCGCGCCTCCCGCTCACCCCTCGGCTCCGCTCGTCCGCCCAGGTTGAGGACCTGCCTGCGGCAGGTCAACGACACGGCCTCGCGGGTGGTGGGCCAGGCCTTCTTCAACGTGCTGCGCGTGCCCTGCTTCGAGTTCGCCTACAAGGAGGAGTGCGTGGAGCCCTACCTCTACGTGTGGTAAGTGCCGCGCGCCGGCGCTCGGCTCGGCCGCGGCGCCCGGCTCAGCCCGCGCCGCTCCGCTCCCTCCCCAGGTGCAAGGCGTACAACACGGTGGCCATCGCGGTGCCGCGGGAGCCCGTGCTCTACGACTTCGGCGGCGAGCTCATCGACAGGGCGGCGGGGACCCCGCGCGGCGTCGCGGGCACCGGAGCGGCGCCCGCCGAGCATCGCGCGGCCGCGCCGGACCACGTCCTGCCGCCAACCCCCCCGGCCGCCCCCGCTCAGAAGGGGAAGGAGAAGAAGAAGAAGAAGGGGAAAGGGCTGAAGAAGAGAGGCCCTTGGGACAACGGGCAGCTGAGCCGCTCCGCAGCTGAGTCCCCCACGCACCGGGGCACCGCGGAGCCGGCGAGCCTGGACTTGGGGGGCAAGGAGCAGGCGCCCAATGCTGTGCTGAGCGATGTCCTGGACGGAGATGGATTAGGGAAGAAGCCGGCCCCGGCTTTGCCTTCCGCAGCCCCGGCGGCCGGGAGGAAGAGGAGGAGGAAGGAGAGAAACAGAAAGAAGAGGCTGAAATCCAAAGGGGAGCTGGAACCCGTGTGAGATTCGCTGCCGCAGACACGGCTGCCCCCTTGCCCTATGTGTGTTTCGCTGTGTAATAAAGCAGGTTGCTGGAGCCGGCGTGCGATGCGAGAGGCACCGGGAGCAGCAGGAGCAAGGGGAAGGGCCAGGAAGGGAGTGGGACGAGTGTCCGAGTGTCCACGCTGGTCTCTGCATGTGCCTGGGGCTCAGCTCTGCAGAGCAGCAGAGCCAAAGCGCAGGGGAGGCAGGGGGGACCCTTGAAGGTTTAATGGGCCAAAAAGCAGGAGGTTTTGAACAACTCTGCGCTGCCCCTCACTCCTGCTCTGGGCGCTGAGGGAGACGAGTCACTTCCCAGGCCAGGGACACCCCCTTCCCTGCTCACCCCAGGCTGGGACAGAGCCCTGGGTTTTAGCTGACCCCAGTTGTGCGGTGCCCGCTCCGGGGGTGCATCTCCCTGCACCGCATCATTCCAGCTCTCCTCTCCAACCTCCCCTTTCCATGGGCTGGGAGAAGGGGGCACTTCAGGCCTCAGCTCAAATCCCCTCTACGGTCCCCAGCGCGGCCACCGCAGGTGCCCGGCTCCCTCTTGTCCCTGCAAGATGTGACACGGGCACCGCATGCACAGGGGCTGGGCACAGGGCGATGATCTCCATTCCCATTCCTGAACAGGGTGGGTTGAGCTAGGGGACAGCCAGGGGCTTTGTCCCTCCCCGGAGGCTCTTCAAGCCCTGGGAGCTCTTTGAAGGGGACAATAGAGGCAGTCCCAGGCCCTGCACAAAAGCAGAGGCAGCGGCTGCCACAAACCATCTTCCTGCAAAGCCCAAAGCGGGGAGAGCCGGGATGGCAGGAGCCAAGCGCTGGGGCTGCCGTCGTGCCCAGCAGGGCAGCCCAGTTCCATGGAGGGCAACGGAGCCATCCCAAACCCCGGCCGGGGCCGCAAGGGGAAGAGCGGATCCAGGGCAGCCCCTTTTGCACCCAGGCCTTGACCAGCCTCGCGGAGCAAGCGCTGCTGCTCAGACGGGACTCACAGAACGAGCATGGGCAGAGGAGAGACATGGGGACACCCTCGGCGCAAGTGTCAGTGCAGGAAGCAGAGATGCAGGGCACGGGCAGCTTCCCAAAAGTAGAGGTTTTATTGACGGTGCGGGAGAACTAAAAACAAGGACAGCCCAAGGAGCTGGCAACGCGCAACTCGCTCCTCGGCGAGGGAGCAACGGAGCCCTGCAAGGAGCTGCTGCCCCTCAGATTCCCGGCGGACAGAATTTAATAAAATAAAAAAATAGCATAAGGTTAGTGTGCCTGAAACAGCCGCGGGGCTCCGCCATCCGTCAGGAGAGGAATACAGCTGGGATCAGCCCTGGGAGACAGGCAGGAGCCAGGACCTGGCTGCTCTGTGGAAACAGCTTTGCTTTGTCCCCCATGTCTCTGCCATTCTCCAGGAGCATTTGCATGCAAAAAAGACCTTTGTTTTCTCCCAGAGCTGCTGTTCTTCCTGGCTTCCTAGCTGCGCTGGGCTAAGCAGGGGCAGTTGGAGGAACAAAGACCCTCCTGCCATAGAAAATCCCCCCCCGGAACAAAGCGGGAAGGAGGAAAAGTATTTGCAGGAGAAACCTTCCAGTTCAGAAACGGCTCTCGGCACCAGCAGTTGCGCTGCAGCGGGCTGGTCCTGACAGGCAACAGGAGGTATCTGCATTACCTGCCCCTTCCCGCTGCCCCCAGTTCTCCTCCCAGCCAGTGGGAGGTTGGAGCCTGCAGCAGGCGCCCAGCATCGCGGCGCTGCACGACAAAACATAATTCTGGGTCAGCTCAACAGGAATCAGCTTCTCTGTGGAAGTTTCAGCACACAGAAGGCAACTCCAAGCACCAAAGGAAGAAGGAGCATGGATTTTCCGCACCGCGCTCTGCTTCCAGGGCCAATCCCTTGCTAGAAGGAGAGGCAGGCAGCACAGGATGCAGAGAGAAAAGCTCCCAACTAGTGTTTGGTAGAAACACTATTTATTCATCCCTCTCGGTTACAAGTGGGCAGGGTTAAGCAGATACGAAGAGGATGCCGGGCGCTCTCGGCTGCTTTGCGTTCCCTTTGCCCTACGAGGGGCTGCTCTTGCAGCTTTTTAGCCCGTGTTTCTGTCTCGTGCTCGGGAAGCTGCCCGTGCCTGGGGTTTTGCTTCGCAGTCCGGTTAAAAAAAGAACAAAGAACAAAAAACACACCTAAATAAATATTGTTCCAAAAGAAGCCAGAGGAGAGATGAGGCCTTTGGTATAACAGCTGCATTTCTCCCTGGCAAGACCCCAGAGCTGCCGTGCTAGACCCCTATGAACATGGCTGGGGGTTAGCACAGATTTGCAGAGCCTGTTACAGGAAACCACAGAGCAAAGAAGAGAAACTTTTAGAGAACTCCAGTTTGCCAGAGCCCGGGTGGCTTTGCTTCACGCTCCCAGACCAAAGAGAAGGGACAGTCAGGGTTTGGGGTGACCCAAACAAACCAGGCTCGCTCTAGGCCCGTGGGTTGCGTTCAGCTGCATTTGCTTCCTAGTCTTTGCTTTGGAAGCAGCCGGCGGCGCACGTGAGAGGACAGACTCGTTTGACCTTGTAACTACTCTGCCGAGCTTCCAAAGTGGTGAACCTGGGCCTGGAATGCAGAGGCCGCTGCAGCGCCCCTTCCTATGATATATTTATATATATATATTTATGTCTATATATTTAAACCAGCACGGCCAAGTCTATTCGTTCGCTCAGGTGTCCGTCACCAAGAGTCATCTCCCACCATCTCGCGAGGTGTGAAACAGGAGTTACGTGGCTAAGGGAAGGGAACTTGTCAGCTGTTCTCTTTGCCCTTCCCAGGGAAGGGAGCGGAGGCGAGGGTCCAGCACGGCCTATCGATCCATCTCGTCCAGCAGCGGCGTGGCGTCCCCGGCGATGGACATGGGGGTGCTCTCGATCATGGGGCTGGGCGACGGGCGAGGAGTCAAGCGCTGCTTCTGTTTCCTCCGCTCAGCCTCCTTCTCCTGCAGCCACTGCTCGGCCATCTTCCCCCAGTCGATGGCAGCGTGGCTGTTGGTCCTGCAACAACACGCAGGAGGTGAGACACGGGAGCAGGGGAGCCCGGGGCAGCTTCCCTGCGCTCCCTCCCTCTCCACGGGCCCGAGAGGAGGGCACGAGGCAGTACCCACGCGCTGGAGCTACTCACTTTGGCTGCTGCCGCTGCCTGGAGCTGGACGAGGGCTGCGACTGCGTCTGGGACTGGGTGGACTGCGGGGTGGTGCTGGCCTGGAGCTGGTACTGGGGCGTCGTGATCGGCTGGCTGGGGGTAGTGTACGAGTAACTGGGTGTCATCAGAGGGGTGGCCACCGGCTGCTGGGCGGGAGTCGTGAAGACCTGCGGAGAACCGACACCGTTGGGCTCTGCAGCGCCCTGCTGCCCGGGGAGGTTTGGTTTGCACCAGCCCCTGGGCCACAGCCCAGGCTCAGCGAGAGGCCTGCTGAGGTTCTGGGTGCTCTCCCTGAGAGCAACTGGCACCCACGCAACCTGTGAGCCATTGCTGCCCTCCTCGCTCAACCACACGGGGTGAAGGGGAAACGTTCAACCAAAGAACGGCACAGAGCACAAGAGAGGGACATAGAGACACTTGGGGAAATCCAGCAGGAACCACATCCTGCAAGGGGCATGAAAAACACGTGAATTTGTCCTGATTTTCTGTCCCAGAAGGCTTCAGAGAAGGTCCAGCAGCTCCCGGGACAGCTCCCACCCACATCCCAAGCTGCCTGACTCACTGTTCACCCCAGGAAACGCTCAGTCTATTTGCCTTCCAGTGTTCACCTCCCTTCTCCCTCAACAGTCTCTGAGATTAATACCATTAGGTTATCCACACTCCCTACCTATCCCCATCCCTGCATTTACTGTGACAAACTCCATGAAAACCTCCTGACGAGCTCTAATAAAGGATCATTCCCCTCTGCAAGCCTTGTCTTGCAGCAGCTCTTTAGTAGATCTAAGGGCAGGGTGCGTTTCTTGTACCCAGGCACTTCATTCCTGCTGCTACTGAATTTAGCCTTGGGGGCAGCTGGGGAGTTGGCAGCACGTGCTGGGAGGAGGTAGGCACCAGCACACATGGGGAAAGGCTCCAGCATGAGCTGAAATGGTCCAATTCCACCTTATTCTCTGCAAAGCCCCTGGGTGTTCAGGCAGGCTGAGGTGCTCGCCTGCCGGTGCAGCTTGGAGATTAGCACGCTGAGCTGAAAAGCCCTGCAAACTCAGCGCATATTTTCACAGCTAATCTCTCCCACTGGCAGCTCACGTTGCCCATTCAGGGCCACAACCTGAAGGTTGTGTCCCCTCACTGCTGGATCCCTTCTCTCTGCCCTGCCACATTCCTTGGGGGACAGGCCAATTTGCTGCTTGCTCCAACTCCCTTCAACCTAGAGCAAGACTATATCGCAATGCCTCATTTCCTCAGCCACAGGAGGCAAGGAGAAACATGGTCCAAGCATCCAGCCAGGCTCCCATGTGCAATTGCTCAAGTACGGCCAGGGCTGGCTGATCCCTGGCAATGAGGAACTCCTTACACTACCAGTGGAGCTTGTGGAATGGTTTCTAGCAGTGGGAAAAGGCCACCTGACACCTCCATCCCCAGCCCTGTGACACCTACGTGGTACGCGCTGCTGCCACCTCCGCTGCCTCCGTAGCCGTACTGACTGGACGCCCACTGTGCAGGGGGTGGCATTTGGGTTCTGTCCCTGGCCTGTCACAGCAGCGATGGCGTTGAACATCTGGGAGGTCATGTTCTGAGGCAGAGCGTTCACTGCACGGGTCAGGTCTGCAAGAAAAAACACTGTTAGGCAAAGCAGCACGTGAGAAAGGAACTTGCTCCTGATTCCAACCGAGAAAAGGCTGCACTGACCTGCCAGGTTAATGTTAGCTGGAGTAGCATTAATGGAAGCTGGGGTCCTGGTCCGACTGCTACTGCTGGGGGTAATACCTGTGCAAAACAGAAACCCAGAGGAATAGGTTAGTTCTCCCAACAGAGCAGTTATTGCCCCAAAACCCAGCATTTGGAAGAGAAAAAAAATCCAGAAAGCATTTTTTCCTGTTAAAACAGGAAATTGGGAAAGTGGGATTAAACTATGAGGGAAGCCAAAGAAGAGAAAAGGGACAAGCTCAGACTTTGTTGCATGGGCTTCTTGGCTGAAATATTAGTTATTGGCAGAGCTCTCATGGAGGTCAGACTTGTGACTTGAGTGTCACTCTGAAACTTCCCAGATATAGAAAATCCTAGAGAAGGAGACATCTAAGGGACAATGAACATGGAGCTGTCCTTCACTAACTGCTTTACTGCAAGACACTGATGAAATGAACAGCCAAAGTACTAAGGTTTTGAGATCCTCACCTGGAACAGGGTCCTGATAATGATCCTTAAACCATCGGAAAAGTCCGTTCACTGTAGGGAAGATCTGGCCCCGATAGCGGAATCCTTCTGGTGTCACCGTCACATATTCTATCCTGGGAGGAGAGCACGAGAGACCACAGGCTGCTTTGCAGCTGTACCTGCTGCCATACAGTGTCCTTGCACCAACAGGTCTCAGTCAGGACAGGCATGATGGACAAAATACACAGAACTCAGGTGATGGCTGCACTGAAATTGAATAGAGCTACCCAAAACAGTCTCTTTTTCTTTTTTTTTTTTTTCTCCTCTCTCTCAAACAAGTGCCCTGAATACCACACCTTTCCCTGGAAAGTCCATCAGTCTGAACTCCACTGACACCACTTGCCCAGGTTGTTATGGCTTGTGGCAGCCAGCTGGTTAAAAACACAAGAGTCTCCTTGGTAAGATTTACTGCTAGACATCGATCCTCTACTGTCAGCAGGCCAAGCTCTGGGTAAGGAGAGGCCTGACTTACTGGGCTACAGGCACATCTGGAGGAGAAACTGGCAGCAATAAGATGGGGTGTGGTACTGGCAGCTTCAGTTGCTGGGCTTGCATCTCACTCACCTTGGTTTGCCTCGAGGTTGATATCCCAAGAGGAATTTGCCAGGTAGATCTTTACAGGCACTGATAAAGTAGGGAATAAAAGTTGGCTTCTCTTTCTTTGTCTTTATCAGCAGCTCTTCCAGTTTCTAATTAGGGAGATAGAGGAGAAAAGCTCAGGAACAACCTACATTTTTTTGCAACTCACAAGGCCAACAGATAACTTCCTCTGATGCTGTGCTTCGCCCTCTCCCTGCAAGCAGAGAAGGGCTGCCTTAAGGTATCTTAAAACACCATCTGCATTGCTGCTGCAGAGGGTTCTGTGAGTACACGGGTCACAGCATGCAGGCCTGGGAGGTACAGCACAGATAACGCATGTTACTGGTTCAGATCACAAAGCTGCAGCAAGAACCCTCCAAGCAACCACAGTGAGAAGAATTCTTCTGCCACAGCTCTGATACTATCAGCAGGTTCCTCTCAGAGTGTTGGAATGGAAAAGCTGGAGATGGACAGAGCTCATCTCCTCCCATCTTTTGGAGAAGATGTACAAATGTCACCAGGTCAGAGAAAGCCAACACCTCTCCTTTCACTGGTATTTGCTGTCTTGTTCCCACACAGAATCTCCTTGAGACCTACAGCACTAGGTTAATTCCCAACCAACATGAGGTTGATCAGAGAGTTCGGTCCAACAGCAGTTAATGACAAACTCTTAAGATCTGTCTTGAGACAGAGAAATTTGCATTATGCTCCTATATCTCCCACACAAGCTTCCACAGCCTGGGATGGACTCACCTTCTTGTCTCCACCATTGCAGTCCTGATAGTATTTGTGATTCAACAGGTCTCTGGCAAAAGAAGCCATTGGCTGGACGTAGCGAGCAACAATTTCATCCAGGTCTTCAAATTCCTTTGAAGGAACATATTTAAAAGAGGTACGTAGGGTGCATGATGAGGAACTATCTCATTCTAGTATAGAAGTATCAGTCATACACTCTGCATAGCAAAGCTAAATGCTTTGGAAAAAAATAAATAAATAATGAAGTGCTAGGTATTGTGTAAAAAGCCAGAGAACTGCAATGAAAGTTATTCTCCAACAGCCTGTAAGCAGCTTCAGGGAGAGAAAGACTTTATATAGTTTAACATCTACTTTTGGAGGCTGCATATAGAAATCTACCAAACTGATGTATTTCTGCACCACCCTTGAGAGGAGCAGAAAAAGCCACTTCCAAAAATATGCAATAGAAGCATGTGCTATTCAACAGACAGAGCATCGCAGCTTTGCCCAACACTCTGGAACCAAACCACAGGCCACTAACTAGAATTTAAATACTGTAATGGATCCTGCAAGGTGACTGGGCCAACATGTCCCTGTCAAATAGGTGGTTCTCCTCCTCTACAGACTCCTTCTCAGGCATGTTCTGCAGGGCTCTTACCTCTGTGTTAATCCACAGCGTGGAGCCCAGACTGAAGGCATTCTCCTTGCCCTCTTCTCGTACATCCACGTGCTGGTAAATCCCATCGTTCACCTTCCAGGTGACCGTCAGATGGTTCTCCCCTTTGCTGCTTGGCCGAATGATCACATCCCCTTGGTCCATGGTCTCCATCATCTTCTCAGCTTGCTTGAAGCTGATGTTGTGGAATGACGGGTGAGCAATTACTCTCTTGATGTATGCTAGAGGAGAAAGGGGTGCTTAGTGCAAGCATATGTCCAGTGGTGCTTACTTTATCAAAGCACCCCAGGAAGGCTGGTATTGATGGAAAGAAGAACAAGAGACTCACTTGTCCGTTGCTGTTTTCTTTTCAGGTCTTCTTCCTGCTTGTGATCTGCTGCCTCAGCATCAAAATCATAGTATGTGTCTTTAGGCAATTTCCACTCGTTGTTCTTATCCATCAGGTCTGACGTCCTGCAGGTCAGGTCAGCACTGAACTTCTCAATATCGATCTTCATAATCCTGCAGTGAACAGTCATTCCCACCTACAGGACAGAGCAGGGGAGGTTTATCAGCAGGTTTGGCTGGTATACCAGGCACCCTGTGCTATAGGGCTCTCTGCGCAGGGTCATGCTGCCAGTGAGGAGGTAAAAGTTACCTCACATACTTCAGATTGAAACGAAAAATCAACTGATCCCCCAGATGACTAGAATCAAGAGAGATCAAAAGAAAAACGGGCATTTCTCCAGCATGTCTACTATGCATGGCCCACAGCAAACAGAACTCTGTGTGTGTAGGCTGTGGACAACTAATTTTGCTATTTTTGTTTTCTAAGAATGGGAGCTGCAAGACTGGACTTGATGATGAGCAGGAAAGCAGTTAAGCTTGTGCAGAAACAAGAGTGTGGGAGACAGCCAAGGGACTTCTCTACTTAAATAGGAATCAGAAAATGGCACTACAAAAACTGCAATGTCTTAGTCCAGTTAATTGTGCTGAAGTTAACAATAGCTTTTTAAGGAACTGCTAGGAGAACTCTTGAGTTTACAGGATTATCCATCACCTCCATGGACTGCCAGGAGTTTGCAAAAGACTGCAAAGACTTCTGATTTTATCATGTGATAAAAATACATTATTCTGTTTCTCATAGAACCAAAATCCCTGTTCTGAAACAGGCTGGTAACTCTGATGACCTCTGCAGACAAATTCTGACAGAATAAAAAACTACAGGAAAGGAAAAGGGACTCTTCTCCACATATCTAAAAGCAGTTCCACAAGCGGTTTAAAAATCCAGAAACAAAGGGCAGCTCTACATTAGAATGTCTTCTGGCCTCCCAAGCCCGGACTTTAGCCAGACTATAATAAATCCTTCTGCAATGTAACATGCTAACTGATTAACACGGTTCGAACCAGTGCCAAGACAGATTTGCAGTGTGAGAGAAGGACACTAACCAGGACCTGAACTTCTTGCTGATTTAAAGTCCTTAAGTGAAAATAAGGTTTGAAAAAGCATTCAGGGGACAGCAGAATTAACCAGACTCTGAGTCTTTGGTATTGGCTTCCCAGTCTTCCAGCTCTTGCTGGGTATGTTAAAATCCACTGCTTTCATACCTTCACCCTTTCTTCTGGCCGCTTGACCACTTTATCACTAAGAAATTTTGTTGGGATGAAGCCAGCGACTCCATTGTCCAGACGTGTCTTCACTCCAATGGCCTGACCCGGACAGGAACCGCTGTCAAAGTGATTCCAAACCTTCAAGACAAAGGCAAAAGATATTCAGCATGGAAACAAAATAACTCAATAAATTGGTGCAAAATGTACAGACAGAGAATAGCAGGGGACAGAGGAGTTGCATGAATACTTCTCAGCAATGCAGTCACCCTACTTCAGGTCTGCTCAGCTTACGGGGCTTTGCAGCCAGGGAGGTCAGAATATTTTAGATTCTGGACACAACTATGTAGCTAGGGTTGGTTTCTAATGAACACTTCAGGACTTTAAAATCACTAATTACAAAGGTTGCAATTTGGCAGTGTTTAAAGGAGACCTAAAGTACAGCTGCATTTACTAGCAGAGAGTCCAAAGTAGTTTTTAAAACTGAGGAGCTGGCAGAAAGAGCTTCAATGCTCAGTGCCACAGATGGCTTTTCCGAGACCACAAAACCAGTCTGCTTCATGTATTTGCAAAGAAGAAACGATCAGCAGGGCCTCAAGCCCATTTCACTCCCAATCTGCTTCACCCAAGTCCTTAATGCAGTTATAAAGGACCTGTCAAACCTACAGAGAAGCAATTAGTCACAACTGGAGGAGATTACGTTTGCAGCAAAAGGCCACATTCACATTGGGGTTCTGGAGTGCTGGACACACAATCTTTGCGATGACGCCCTCTACTTCTAAGAGCCTTGGGCTCCTGCAACTCTCCAAAATGGTCAAGTCTGCTCATACTGGAGCTCAGGCAAAGGCAGACCCAGCACAAGAAGCAGCCCACCTCACTGAGCTCTGGAAAGTTATCCTGCTGGCAGAAAGGACACTGCCAAAGGCCGGTTTCATCGTTCCGTATTGCCTGGTCATAGCTTTCTCCTTGAGGCCGCCTGTGGGCTATCCCAGTCACGTTACAGATGATCATTTTACCTGTGGTGTAGGAGGAGAGGAGAAAATGAAGAACTGCAAGGCTGGGCAGTTCCCTCAGTCGAAGGCAGAAGGGCATGAAGACTACACAGCTACTTGAACTGGTTTCACCTACATGCACAGCATGAGATCCTCTTGTCAGTGTAGAGGGAGCAGCAATCTAGCAGGGTCTGAATGCCACCCTCACCCTCTGCCTACCTCTGCACATCCTAATTCAATCTGTGATGACAGCAAGCAGAGCCCTCTTAATGAACAGCAATGTACCTATATAAAAAGTTTCTGGAGTTTCTTTGGTCAGCATATTGAAGACTTCTTCTGTGTTCGGAGCGCGGTACGTGGTTCTCAGGTCCTTGTACCTGCAGCTTAACTCAGCTCGGATGTCATATAAAGTGATATGCTTGTCACCATAGCCCTGTGTAGTGACAGAAGTTACAAAGCCATGAGAGAGAGAGCAACTTAGATAGGAGAATTTAGTATAAGCTATAATACAGTAACCCGAGGAAGTTACCATACAGCATATATGAAATAAAGAACACACACTATGTCAATTAAGCTGTGGAATTCTCTGCCACAAGATGCAAAAGTATCAAGGTATTCCCCTCAAAAATCAGATAAATGCAAGAAGAACTAATTAAATGGTCTAATTACCGACTCTTGCCTCCTTCCTCCCCTCCCACTGTACTTTCTGTAAGTATTTACCGTACTCCACTGTCAGACACTTAATACTTGTCATGGCTGCTTATATATTTTACAATAGCAACAGCTAAATGTTTGGCTCTCAGAAAGCATAAAGGTCACCAGCTACGAAAGCTAAGGAACTGAGCTGGACAGCACAGCCTCACCTCCTTTTCTCAAAACCAGGGACCCCCAACATACCTGTCTTTCCAGTTCCTCAGCAAAGGCATCGAGATCCAGGTCTTTCAGACGCTCAGGGTTTTCTAAAATCTCCTCTAGGGCTCCTGCAGGATTAGCATCCTCTGCTGACTCATCATATTCTAAGGCATCTACAGCCATTTTTCTTGCCCATTCATAGGTTTCAGGATGGACCCTGGATCCATCCAGGACCTCGATGTAGGAATCGGTACTAAAATAAAAGCAAAACCACTGTTCAGGTAAGAACCCTGCAGGATTCCTGAGGCATCTCCTTCAGATCAACAACAAATCATGCTGTTGACCATCACTGTTGTCTGCAGGGCTGTTTTGCCACCTGTCACCACAACAAAACGAGCTACTCAAAGGGACATAATTTCCCCATAATTTCCATTCACACACACAGAGTTGGTAGGACTCAGCAACAACTAAGCAAAAGTGCTTATGGTTTACTTATAGGCAGGCAAAACTACAGAAAGTTGAAAACAACTGCTACTAGTTTGGTTTCTCTCCACAACAAAGGCTCTTTCAAACCATTGCGTGCTACAGAATTAATGTTCTGCAGCTCACACTGCTCTGGAAGTTCAGCTGCTCTTAAGAATCAGATTAAAAACCAGCAATACCTGAACTTGGCCAGAGATCAGAATGGCCACACAGAAATTCCTGGGAATACGGATTCCACAGAACAAGAATGCCTTAGTCACTCATGCTAATTCCATACCCTGCACGGCATCTAACACAATTCGATACCAACCTATCGCCCAGTGATGCTGTATCAATTTTGATGAATCCAGCACAGTTGATGAACACCTTGGGTCCCATGTGACACATCGTAACCAGCTGGGTCCGATTCTCCAGACGTGTGTTGTTTTGCTTTAAGATCTGCAGGAAGAGGTTACAGCATAATCCTTGCTATTCAAATACACAGGTCGCCCAGGAAAAGCAGAAAACTTGCATTGGATACCACAGTTTGATGGCATCTGACATAGCCAAACACATCACAAGTCATTAATTATTTCTCACTGTCCTGTGTCTCAACACTGTAGAAAAGAGATGACTCTGCATGGAACAACTCCCATTCTCCAGGAAGGAAGGGCTGGCTTTTTGCCTTGTGTTTTCTACAGTATGGAGGTGTCCTGATCCTACAACAGTGGATCCATTCCTGTGAGTTCAGGAACTAGCTACGATTGACAGATCTGCTGAGTAGCCTGGGTCCAACAAGGACATTAGTCCATGCACAGCTTTGAGGTTACATGCAGAGACAACACGTACTGAAGCACATGGTGACAGAGCTGTCAGCTGCATCTGGCACACAGGGCCCTGACTCAGCTCTCAATGGGACTGCCATCGGGCCAGCTTGCATATTGTTGGTGACACACTGTTCTTTGGAGGCAGTGACAAAAACAGCAGCTTACCTTTAGCAGATGAGTGCCTTTGCGTGGTCCCAGGCCACACACATACTGCAGCAAAGCCTGGCTGTGTGGGTGAGCGATGGCCCGATTGACATCCACACCCACCTCGTTCACGCGGTTTATGAATTCGCAGTAGAGGGCATTCAGCAGCTCCTCCTTCACCACGTGTTCCTGCAGGAGGGAGAGGTGTTAGTCTCCTAAAGAAAACATGTGTGACACCACGCTGTGGCAAACAGACTTTATACTCAAGATGCACTATAGCACCTGGTAACAGCCTAAAGGAACAAAGCAGAGGAGCTAAAGGAGGCAGAAAAAAAGGTGACGGCCTTAGTATGTCACAGGACAGGAAAAAATGCAGTTCAGCTTGGAATATTCTTCCTTGAACAGTTCCTTTTTGCAAAAGTTTTTTGTCCCGCATGAGGATCTTAGAATGAAAAGTTACCTGCAGAGGGTGGAGTTTCAAACAGAGAATATCCTCATCAGAGCTGCAGACCTGGGCAAACTCTATAAGAGGATCTTGAATGCGGCGAGCAAGGGAGACGGCTTGACGCAGCAAGGGTGGGTAATCCCGGAACTCGTTCTATGAGAGACCAGAGAAACAGAAAATCTCAACGGTGTTTCCACACTCCGTAGCACTATTAGCAAAGAGACATCAAACAGGGACTGAAACAAGGGAAATGTTTGGTGCTTAGGGCAAAGGGAACTGGGATCAAAGCCTGCCAGGAACTCTGCTGCAACTGGGAACAAAAAACTCCAGGGTAGAGGAGGACTGGTGTTAATTCCCTGACTGCCCCATTCTTCTTCTGCATGGGAAAGGTGCCCTGACATAACCTCAGCCCACTCAGTTTAGCAAGACTCATTCCAGACTGCATCAATATCTACTTTGTACAACTGCTGACACAGATTTCTTCAGGGAAGCCTAAACAAGATGTTTTGCCATGACACAGAAGTCAGAAAGTCGCTGTCACGATGGATCATATGAGGCAACAGATAACGTATGGCAGGGCCAGCACAAAAATATGTTGGTCTGGACTAGCATAGACTAAAAAAGAATGGCTGCTGTTGTAGGATTACCTCAGACTTTTTGCTGTTCATGTAGAGGATGGCCAGTTCATTGTCTACCAGCTCCACTCCAATAGATGACAGCTGCTGCCCCTGATCCAGCTCATGAACAATTCTCTTTACATCTTCCATCAACATCTGAGCATCCCTAGGGAGAAGCACATAAGAAGATTGAAGAGAGAGTGCTAAGCTGGGTCCTCAGATCACTTAGAGAAATAACAAGCATTTGTCAGTGTAAATCAACTACCCCAGTCGCTCAATCCAGAGCAGGGACAGGAAGAGGCTTCTTTATGCAAAAGTACAAAATCAGACGTCAGCTAGAAATGCAACCAGAGAGCAGCTCTTACAGCACATTAAGGATTAATGTGGAAAGAACCATTAGCTCTTCCTCCCAGTGACTCCACCAGCAGTGGAATATCGCGGAGCTTGAGGGAAGGACAACAAATAGGCCGGCAAGTGGAAGGAGCACAAAGACTTGCTCTGACCTGTTCTCGCCTGCAATTGTCACCACGTGGGGCTTCTTGTTCAGGAGGAATTTTTTCAAGGTTTCAATATCCTGGGCCTGAGGGGAGAAAAAAAAAAAAAAAAAAAAAAAAAAAGGCAAATGAAGTGAGACAGGGTAGAAAAGAATAACTAGAAGGCTGCTCTACTGAGCTAACTACGGATCTTTGGTTCCTCTTTCACAAGGGAAATCCATTGACCACTGCCCTGTGTGGCTCTGCCACCATGCCCCTGTGCTACAGAAAATTCGACAATGGGAGTCCAAAATCTGTATCAAGTACCAGTAGGTCACACAGCCTCTTGCTACGATGGCATGATCAGGGAAAATGGAGAAAATTGCTGTAGCGGTGGCTCACGTAACTCCAACAAATAGTATTTGGGAATGCTAAAGCTCTGGCATCCTCGAAGAGGAGGAGAGATGAATCAGAATCTAACTGAAAGGAACTTTTCCCCCAGAATAATTAGAGGGTGGGAAAACGAGCAACCACGATAGCTCTATCACAGCCCACCTTCTTTTCCCTCTCTTCCTCACGCCAGGCATTCCTTCTCTTTGTGAAGTGTGGCAATCGGAGGAAGTCTGTAACCTCGCCCTCCCCGTTAACAAGGGCACAAAACACGGGGTGGTCCCTGCAAAACAAACGGATATCACTTGAGCACAGAGGAACATGGATGTGGAACATGGATCCGGGGTCAATTCCTCTCCTCCTACCTGGCTGAGGAAAACGCAATGCCTAGCACACGAATCCCCTTTCCTTGGTTTTCCTCCATGAAATCATCATCTTCCTCCACTTGCTGATCAGGACGATACGAAGCTACTTTGAGCCAGTTGTACAGCTTCCGGCTGCAAGCCTGGCAGAGTAAAACAAGGAGTGAGAAAACTCACTGTAGGCCCTTTGGTTTAGCTTTTCTATGGAAAGAGAACACATATGATCCTGCCTCAACTGCTCAAGGCAGCACCACAGTACAACTTCGCTAGAATTAGGATCAGCTCTCCAGAACATGCTGTGGGACTGCTGGCATTTGCAGCCCTAGTTCTGACCCAGACCCAACTGTTCCCCATCTCACCTTCAGGACATACTCCTTGGCCTCCACCAAGAGCTTGTTTTTTAGCTCTTTAGCCATCTGCACATAGAGGAACTGGTTAAGGGACCGCTCAATGGCCATTGTACGTTGCCGGTTCCACTCCTGCACTTGGTGGCTGAACTCGTCCCGATAATAGAACTGTTTGATTTCCTCAAAGTAGGTCTGGTCACTGCCATAACTGCAAGAAATGAGAGCGGGAGTTACAGAAGGGCTCCCAACTCCTGCACCGATATCGCCACTGGTAGATTCCTGCACAGGAATGGTAATAGCAGCTCCTGTGATGTGGGGAGAAACTTGGAAAATTCAGAACACACAGGTCTCAAATCAAAGACTCTTAGCTGCAACAGCTGGGCAGCTAGACCTCTCTCAGCTGAATGCTGTGCTGGCAGCACGGAAAGCTCTGATCAGTGCAACACAGGGCAGCCCAGAGCAGCATACCCTAATGCACTGTGTGGCTACTTGGATGTTCAGGCAAGGAACCAAACACCCACACAGTTAGGATGGCTGGGCAACAAGCATTTTCTTTCACAGAAACTCTAAAGACTTCAGAGTCTGCATTCAAATGAATAAAACAGATGCTTTCTAAAGCTGTCGCTATGGTAAAGAGAAAAGCAAGGCTGAGAGTCTCCTTGGCTTTAAGGTAGAGTGACTGTCAGGCCAAAGCCTCCACGGACAGACTGGATAAAGAAGGAGCTCTAACAGCAGGCACCACTGGATGGCAGAGCTCCTCCAAGGCTCGTCACGGACAGCAAGGACTCACCCCTCCACTCCTTTCATGTCAATACAGATGTCGATGGTCAGCAGCGCCTCGTCTTCTGCTAGGCTCATTTTCAGGAACTGGTCATCTCGCAGTTCCTTCACAGGCTTGTTCTTCAAGTATTTAAAGGAATAGGCATAATGGGCTTCATCAATGTCCTGTGAGAGAAGACACAGTGTGCATCCAGGGTGTTAAAAAAGCAAGACCCTTCTAAATATTTTAAGGGACAATGTGTTTTATTCAATATCTCCCCTCACCTGTATGTTTCCCAGTTTACATTTTCTTCCCCAACACAGAACAATTCACTCCCAAACCCACAGAAATGGAAAAACGTCCCAACAAGTGAAGGCAACAATTCAACAGCAAAAATTAGGTTTGATGAAATGTTGAGACTAAAAAATGCAGCATGCTGTTGAGCTGGTTTCTTCAACAGCCCAGCTCATGTACTGCTAAAAGATTCATTCAGAGTTATCCCTGAAGTGGGAGATGTTCAGATACAAAATAAGCATTTGTATGTTATGTAGATCTTTCCCTGCACTGACCCAAAACAGAGATGCTTTCCTTACCTTCTTGCCCTTTTTGGTTGGCGAAATGTTGATCTTAGCTCTTTCTTGGAAAGTTTGTCTCAGGACCTGCCTGACCAATGGTTCTCTGGCTATTTGCAAAGCCACCATGTACCGAGCTCCTTCCAACACAGCTTCTGGGCTTGGGAATTGACTAGAAGCAGAGAAGCAACACGAAGGCTTAGAATTTGAGAATGCCCCCAGAACCCCTATCTTGCCACAGCCACAGAATCTCCACGACACTAACCTACACACATAGTCCTTGGCCAGCTCCAGGGGCTCTGCAGGGAACTGCTCTGTCTCGTGACGCTGGTAACTGTCCCGGAGATTCTCTCCGAACTGCTCAGGTGTCAGACCAAACTTCTTTGCCAGACCATCTGGAAAAACAAACACAAAGTGAGGAGGACAGGGGCATTGTAGCTTATACTGAGCAAAGCCACCACTCTTCTTTCCACAGGCAAGCCACACAGCCCAGAAGAGCTTGCAGACTAGGCCATGACATGCTAAAACCTCAACACGACAGAGCAGAGCCCTTACCCAGCCCAGCAGTTTGACAGATGGTGTACATATCCCGTCGGGATGCCTGCTTCAGCTCAGGCCCTTTCTGCTCATCATCTTCTGCATCCTCCCCTTCACCTAAAAGGAAGATATGTTCAATAAGGTATATTTATAGAGGCATCCAGACAGCTGCAGTATGTCACTGGCACCGTGAAGGAGACAAATACAACCTACACTGTAAAACAGAGTGCTTGGATTCCACGAACACATTTGAAAGATCACAGTAGCCTTAAAATTATTAAGGGTTAGAAATATTCCCTGAAAACCCTGTCTTTTCTTCAATTTCACTCTTTCACAGCTTTAACAGCAGCATCTCTGTGATGTACATTCAAATACAGATCAAGGGAACTGATATTTCCTTTGTAACTTCCTATAAGGAGTGATATTCAGTCCCCTTGAAAAGTATCTACCTGTGTGGAAAAACTCTACAATTCTTTGGAACCAGGAATTCTAATCAGCCTAGGAGCAGAAGACTTATCAAATTTAGGGACAAACCTTCCTCCTCTTCACCATCCTCTCGTACACGCTTTTGCTTCTTTCGAGCAGCCTTGGCAGCATTTTGCATCTTGGGGATGTCTCGTCCATAGTAGAGCAGGAAGTGATTGTACACGTCTTTCAGCTCGTCCATGGACTGCACATCCTTCAGCCTAGAGCATGCAAAGCCAGTGTATTAATTTCCACACAGTGCTGAAACGGAATCAGAGCATCCAAGGAGGTGGCTCTGCTGTGGGTCAGTCACAGGGAGGCTCATCTTCAAAGAGACTTTTAAATGTTTCTTATTGATGGTTGTGTGGGGAGGCTAAAGTAAAGATACTGCAGCAGCCAGAGAGCCTGTGCAGGTTAATGTACATTTTAAGTCACTGTGGAATGAACACGAGGAAGTCATGGTACAATACCTCTCCATGTCAGTGGTATCAAGGGCCCTTATTCCATCAGCCAAAGGTTTGTCTGGGTCAGCAGAGATTTGCTCATACTGATAGGCCTGCATCTTCTCAAACAAACGTGTCAGGTTCTGCTTGCGGATCTTCAGCTGGGTCCACTAACACAAAAACAAAGATTTTCAGTGAAATGCACCGTAGGTGCATCATACCCGTCTCCTCCCTTCTAAAAGAGGGGCTCCTACACAGAGCTCCCCAGTTCTTAGGGTATTTGTCATATAGAAATAATCAACATCACCCACAAGCAAGCCAATTCCCTTCTCAGAGAGTGACCACGTTAACAGAAAAAAAAACCATCAAGTTTAAGGTCTATATGACAGTGTGAAAGGAAACTGCACAGGATATACTTTTTGCAGGAAATATCACTATGCAAAAGGAATTTAGTGAAGTGAAAGTACTGTCTAGTATCCTCTTCTGTCAGATAAACCTTTTCAACCACATGATGGCAGAGATGTAAAAAAAGTAAAAAAGCACAACAGGTCTGCAGTGCCCCCAAAAAATCTTTTGTGAAGTATCAAGTTAGGTGGAAACACACAGCAAATGTTGGTAGAATAAGCAATGAAATTATACTCGCCTTCTCATCCCACTGCCAGACCCTCCACAGGTCATTTATGTGCAGCTCTGGCTCTACATATTCCTTTCTGTAGAAGGCGATGAATGGTACCTAAGTCAGAAACAAGATTTATCATCATGAAGCAAAAGAAGATTGGGCTGCTCCCAACAGCCAAGAGTTCAGAGAACAGCCTTGTTCCACACAAGAGAACAAGCTGATGAGGCAGAAGCAGGGAGATACACCAAGCTGCACCTTGGCTCCTGGAAATATTCCACAGAAACAAGTCCCCTAGGTCTCCCTGCTGCACACAGATCTCTGGGACCCCAAGAATCCAGCAGCAAGGATGCCTCCTCCCAGCCTGTTCACTTAAACATACACCTAATGACTTTGACAACATCAGGCAACATCTCAGAGGACAAGCTGAATGGACCAGTTAAGGTTCAAGAAACCCAGGTATTCTTCTATCTTACTCAGTATCAATTTGCCCAGAAGCATGGAAATGTGGTAATAGCACCACCACCATCAAACAGTCATTAAAATCTATGCTGTCCCACTTCATGAAAGTAAATTGCCAGGTACCTCAAAGTGCTGATTCCTCATGAAATTCAAAGCTTCTTTAATCTTCTGGATGGTGCTAGGTCCCTTACGGCTGAAACTGCTGCTGGCTTGTCCACGGTCCAGGTAGTCAGAAGTTTCCTATAAGGAAAAACATATTGTGTTGATCATGTCCCTGAGATATCATCCCTAAATGATCAGCTGAGGCTAGGGCTGGAAAATGATGTTCCTCTGAACAGGATCCTGAAACAATCCTCGATTTGCAGGCTGGAATTTGCAGTACATTCAAGTTATCAGCCCTCTCAAGAGAGGGGTCTCAGGCACAGCTGTTACCTGCAAGGAGATGGTCGGCGTTGCAAATGCATTCCTGTAAATCCAGTCAGCTTCTTCTTCCAGCTCATCATCTTCAGCACTCTTCACTGGGATGGAGCGCAACTGTAAGAAGATGACAGGATGAGCAGAGCGATTTGCAGCACTGGTGCCCGAGCTACCTTGTTTTCAGGAAGCCTAGAGAAGTTTGTTCCAAGGTACAGGGTACATCTGGGCTCTTAGTGCCTCCTGTACCTAAAGGGTTTAGCTGAGAATGCACTTCAATGTCATCTGAGCATATGGGAAACCTGCATCAATTCTACACTAGGTAACAGCATTTACCTAGCCTCAAATCTTTTGAGAGCTTGTAGAAAGGCCTGCAATGGTGTGTAACCTTCCACGACAATCAAGTCGTGGTGCCTCTGCTTCTCACTTGGCTCCCAAATCCACGCTTTCTCTTTGCAGTTAAATCCCCTTATCTATTCTGATCTATGTCACACTGGAAGCTTCTCTCTTACTACACAGAAGTACAACTCATAGCATCAGTCATGAAAAAGAGCTCAGTAGAACACAAGCCCTGCTCATTCCCACAAACGCAACACTGGCATCCAGTGGCCAAAGAGTAAGTTACCACCAGCACTAAAACCCCTGGGTTTATGCAGAGGGAACAGTTCACAAGTTTACAGCTGTATTTGAATGCTGAGTTTCAGCCTATACTTGAGAGGTGGGGTCTGCAAAGAGGCAAGAGATGCCCAAATCCACATGGCAGCTAGGTGAGAAAGCTCTCCTGCAAGCCTCAGGCCTGCTGATCCTGGTGGGAACTGAAACACTCTCTTGCCTGCACGCCGGCCCGTTCTTCCCTCACCTGGAACCTCTCGGGCATGTCTGTCATGCGGATCTCGTTGTCCTGGTCTGTTAGGTGACTGCTCTCCAACTCGCTGGGCTCATACATCTCAAAGATGCTACGCCGACTGACACGCTTCTTGGTGGTCTTTTTGGGTCGGACACGGGTCTCTCCTTCAGTTTCTTCATCCTCATACTCATATTCCTCCTCCATCTCCTCATCATATTCATTGTACTTCTCAAACTCATCATAGTCAAAGTCCACACCAAAGATTTCTTGAGCTTCCTGCAAAGCACTGGAAGAGAAGAAGAGTCATTTAGCCCCACAGAGCCATTCAACATCCTGGACAAATACAGGTTTCACAGTATCCAAGTCTAAGCTTTAGTCTTGGCCTTTGGCTTTAAAACGGTGGATAGGTAAACAACTCATTGTGCTTTCCAAGACATAGGCTGCTTTGTCCAAAAGGAAAAAATATATATTCTCTTTTCAGTTAATTTGATCCCATATAAACAGAAGTAGTTACTACTTGTTAAGAATAGGATTTTGCAGGAGCTCCAGAGCACTCAATGCCCCATTGCAGTGATCTGTTTACCAGCAAAGTTCCTTTCTCCAGTAAATAGAAAAGCGAGCAGAACTGAAACTTAATTTTACTAAAGGTGAAGCTAGGTGCACCTCGCTAATACTCTAGATTAGCTAAAAGATCAGTAGTTCAGTGCCACTGTTGGCATAACATTAACATTCAGGTCCCAAATCTTTGTTACATGCTCAGATAGAAGCCTAATTCAAGAACAGATGCAAATATCTTTCTTAAGGAACTGGTTTTGACGTCCCTCCAGAAAAAAAAATATATATATCTAAGGAAAAAAGAGTTAGATGTTCCAGAAATCACAAAATAAAGCCCCAGGTTTGAATTTACCAGGGTTACTTTGGGGAAAAATATGAGTGTTATCCAACCACAAGTCGAACCACACCACATCTGCAACAGTTTAGGAACCCGAGCAACGTTTTTGAGGCTGCAGGCCAATTTCCAAAGGGTACTTACGCATCCGTGTATCCAGGGAGCTTCTTCCGCCATTTTGGCTTCTTCAGAGGTTGTCCATCGTCATCCACAATGAAGTCATCAATGTCTGGACACAGAGAAGGACTTCAGTGGGCAGGACACTCACATATTTGACTGGTGCCTCTCACAAAGCCCAGCTCAGTCAGGACAACTATGTGTCTCCATTACAGACTTTGGCTGCTGCTGGTTGTCAGTCTGCCCAGCTACCCACAGCACCTCATACAGCAGCCTCGGAAATTCCAGGAGTCTGAACCACAGTAACAAACTAGAACTAACTTCCAAACATAGGCAAAGATATGTGACAACTCTCTGCTGCTTAGTGCACAGAAAATATAGTCAAAAAAGCCTTACTGCTTTGGACAGTAGAGAAAGAACTCTTGCAACTCTTTTGGTACTGTACTAGCAGTGATGATGAGTTCATGGCCAACAGAAGAATTAGGGCAGACACGTGCTGTGCTACTAAGTGCTAAAGAATGACTATAATGCCTTGACTTCCTTCCTTTGAAGGATATCCATTTTGGAAGCAGCTCAAGGGAAACAATTCAGAACCTCCATGTACGCAACATGCTTCTGGACGCGGAGGTTTAGATGCAGACAAATTAAATCTGCTACTCAGACACATTTAGTTCTAAAGACTGAACTAAGCAGACCAGGAATAGCTTACCCAGAATAGGGCTGCAGTTTTTTTTACATTATAGTATATATAAAGCTTTAACTTGGTTCCTCTGCCAAGCTTGGGACGCCTACCAGATTCTTCATCTTCCTCCTCCTCCTCCTCTTCTGGTTGAGCAACAGGAGCTTCAACAGCTTCACCCCCCTCCTCCCCTTCACCATCCTGAAATATTTCTTCAGCAATGGCTTCTTTCTCATGTTCTTCCTTCCCGTAATCTTCTTCTTCATCGTCCTCATCATCGGACATTTTTCGCACACGCCTGAATTTTTGCTGCAAGCAAAAACACTCATTAGTGTACAGAGTCCCTGGCACAGACATTCAAGTTCAAGTACAGTCTCTGCCAGGGCAGTTCTGTGCTTCCTCTGCTCCCCAAGTGCCACTTGGGGTGAGGAGCCCCGCTTAGCACAGACGCGTAGGGGCAGAAACCATTCCCTGTCTTCAAGTTGCAAGAATTTATACAGTGGAGCATGAAACACAGGGCAACCGTCTGCTGAGGACTACCTTGGGTCCAGGCCTGTGTCACTTGTACACTGGCACTACAAGGGTTAGCCTGGCCCGATACGTCTCCAGGGGATGTATGGATGGAGCTTTCGAGCCTGTAACACTCGGCGTGGTTTTTGGGATTAGTGCTACATGGGAGGAAGCCGTTGGAAGATGGACTCCCCGGTGCTTGGGTGGCAGATGTGGGAAAGGGGAATAGAGCCAACATCAAGGACGTGCAGAAAGTAGTTTGCAAACTCAAGGAGCCAGTGCCCAGTAGTCTGACCAGGGAAGGACCTGCTTCCTCCAAGCACACAGCTCTCAGCCCTTTTTCAAGGGGGCAGGAGCAAACTGGACCACAACTCATTCAGTTGAAGCAGGAACCCACCTTCTTCTCTGTGCTAAGAGGCACCACACCATTAATAACTGTGTAGAAACATAACTCACTCTTTTGACTTTAACACCCAAGTTCTCTTCAATGAGGTCAAAATCATCATCCTCCAGGCGGTCATCGAAAGCTGACAGGAGAAAGCAGGCAAATTAATCTCCCTTTACTACTCTGGGAACGGAAAAATCACCAAGAAGGGCAGAGCTTACCAAGCCCATGATGAAAGGCAGGGCAGAGAAAGAGCTATGCTCTCCAGAAGGGCAGAGCAGAAGTTTTATGCAGTTACAAAACTTACTGCGCTTTCTCTTTTTGTGGCCAACATCGTCCTCAGAGTCTCCAGAGTCACTGGCTTCCTCCTCCTCTTCCTCTTCTTCATCATCATCATCATTAATGAATCCCTTCAGGTTTCCCTGCTCATCTTGATCATCAAGATTCTCCTCCTCCTCTTCCTCATCTGGGATGAAAAGCAATGAGTGTTAATCTGCCCGGATTCCTCCTTGACTCTGTGCAAGCAGGTGCAAACAGTATCATCCTTCACACTCTCCATGCAGAGAGTTTGAACTGAACATTTTTACTGACACAGAACCCAGACAGCTGCTCATCTCAGAACCCCAACAATTCTTGTCTTGTGGTCTCATGTTCTCTAGCACAGGGAACAGGCAGAATGGTCACACAGGGAGCATTCCTCTGCTTTTACTGGTTACTATCAAATTACATGACTAACTCCCACTGGGGTGAAGCAGTGTATCTTCTATTGCCAAATATAAAAATCACCTCAGTACTTTGAGGAAACGAAGCACTTAAACAGCTGAGAGACTGCAGGCAACCATGCTAATTATTGCAGTTATTTCTTCATCTGCAGAGACGTGGCATGTAGAACACAGCAATGAGGCACACAGACAATGTGGCAAACTCAAGACAAACAGACTCACCATCCTCATCTTCCTCCACAAATTTCTTGTTTACTCTGGGCACAACCTCCCCTTCCTGGTTGTACTCCTCCTCGGACTCCTCAGCTTCGCTTTCTACAAAGTCGGACATGGCTGCGGTGTCTCACGAACTCCTTCGCAAGAACTGGTGGAAGAAAAGACACATCCACCCCATGAGCAAAGGGATTGAAACACAAGCAACTCTCCCTGCTGGGCTTTGGAGAGAGGAGAAATTCAGATTTCAAATGACCTCCAAGGCCCTGAATTACCCACAGTCCATCTTGCATGAGCATACCTGTCACCAGAGATTATACAAATGGAGCCAGTAGCCAAGCGCTGCCGGCTCCTGTCAACCTGCATCCCGAGCAGCACGCGGCCCGTCACGAGAACGCTCCGTAGGCAGCCGCGCTCCCGGCCGCGGCGCAGCCAGCACGCACAACCGGAGCCTTTCCCTACTCCAAACCCTCGCACTCTGCAGGAAAACGGCCCCAAGCTGCCACCGATGCTGCCCTGCATTAGCACAAAGTCCAACCAATTAAGACCTTAATATGATTAATCCTCACTCAGTTAATGAAGCCAGGGAGGTCCCAAAAGAGGATGTGACTGAGTCGCATTTGCCGCTGCCCCCAGAGACACGGGAAGCATCGCAGAGCAAACGGGAGAGGCGCAGAGGGAGCTA
Organism: Tinamus guttatus; assembly: GCF_059628265.1. Lineage (NCBI taxonomy): Eukaryota > Metazoa > Chordata > Aves > Tinamiformes > Tinamidae > Tinamus > Tinamus guttatus. The sequence continues at coordinate 191,268 of NW_028288890.1, forward strand.
CAGGAGACGGGCAGCGCCTGCGGGCCGCTGGTTGGGTGTCCTGCAGTTGAGGCACCAAGACCAGAACATCCCTGGGGCTCCTCCAAGAACAGTTACGAAGTAACAAGGCACCATGGAAATGGGACATTTCCACAACCAGACCCTTTTGTTTCACATTTTTTCCCCAAAAGGGTTTCTGGAAGGGGTGTAACTCAGGGCTTGTGCGCCAGAAAGTCAACGTTCCTAATGGTAAGGCTCAATCTCTGCCTTTGACTTCCTGCGGTTATAAAATCTGCCGTAATTTTTAGAATTTCAGAATGCTTCCCCTTTGTTTGTTTGTTTTTAAATACACCAGAACAACAGAGAACTTCAAAAACTTCAAAGGGTAGATGTGAGACAAAACAAATCAATTCCTCAATGACTGCGAGGAGGCAAAAAACCCAGGAAGAAGTACCAGCCTTTGGGAAAGAGCAGAAAGAGGCTCAGAGGAAGTGTCAGATCTAAAGGAAAAATCTGCATGTTAGATAATACCTGATGCAAGCCATGCATTAAAAAAAAAAAAAAAAAGGAGAGAGAAAATAATTCCATAGTATAGGGAACAATACCTCAATACCTAGACTCAGGTGCTTCCGAAAGTCCCTATAACCATCTCCCACTACAAACAAATGACTGAAGGAAATCAACTGAATCAACTGCACACAGAGATCCCCACATGTGGTGTCCAAACACAACTATCTATAGAAAAACAGCAACTCAAAAACAACAACAGAAAATGCTGATCTTGGACAATCCTTTAAGTCTTAAAATATTAATAGTTCCAAGTCCCAAATGGGAGCACTGGGCATATCTTATTACAGAAAACCCACAACAAAGAGGAAGAAAGGACTTCTGCAAGATTTCAGACATGAGCAGATAGTAGCTCGTATTCCTCGGCCGAGGATTACGTGGCTCTGGCCCACATCTATTTACAAGGCTCTAGACAGGGACAAATAGTGGCAGCTCAAGGCTGCTGCTCTGCACCAGGACAGAACACGGCCGCTCTTGCCTTGGTGTGGGTACAGGGTGATCCCCATCCTCAAAGCAGGGACTGTAGAAATTGCCTGTATTTACTGGAGCATCCCTCAGAGATAACAGTGCTGCGGGGTGCACAGATGCCACAGTTAAATCGGTGCTCTTGCATTTTGCAGCAAACGCCGCTGATGAATTGCACAATTAGCTGCAGCAGAGAAACGGGGAGCTGCCGTGTTCACCAGTCTCTGAACAAGCAGTATGTCACCTTAATGCTTTCTCATTAATTCTTCTATACACCTCCATAAGGGCTTACTAATATACTTGTAACTGTAGACTAGACTGTTTCTTTTCAGGGCATTTCCATATCTAAAAACATCATTTCTCCTCCTGTCTTTGATCAACACACAAAACCGAGTAAGATAGAGAACCCCTCCTAATAGTGTCACACTCGCATTTTGCTATTTTCTGCCAGTAAAGCATTTCATTCGTAATTCAAACTTTCCTCCTCATCATTTGTCCTACCATTTCCTGGCAATTTCAGTGCATATCAAATCAAATTTGTCTAGACACAGGAAACAGCTGTGGTTTAGGAAACCCATCTCATTAAATGAGCCAGCCCAGCAGGTTCCAGGCAAGCCAAGCACAGAGCAATCCAGTGACGCTGGGTGTTTTCAGCTCCAGTGAAATCCACCCAAGGACAGCAGAGATGCCACTTGACATGGCCAAGAGAACCAAAGGCAGCTATTACCATGGAGACGTTGAATCAAATATGTATTAATAGTGTCTCTTACACCCTTTGCTTGAGAGGGGCATTTGGTCGAAACAAAACAGGGAAAGACAACGGCCGGAGGCTTCTCCGAGCCCGGGCAGCTGAACCTCACACCAGCACTGCTGCCCAGGCAGGAGCTCCAGCACAGATGTTGCTGCACAAGGAAGACCCTGCTCTACTGGTGCAGCTTGTTTGGCTCTTGGGAAGGCTTCACGGTGGCCCGGGTTGTGCCAGCTCAGCCGTATTTCGCTATGGATATTTCCTCCGTGCAGAGCATCAGCGTCCCTGCTCTGTCACTTACTTCCAGGGCAGGCTCAAAGATTGCCGGAACATGGGAACAAGGGTGAAAATGCTGCAGCACCGAAGCGACACAAGGCCCGAAAGGGCCCGAGCTCCGTGCTGACCTGCATGCGGACAGGCCTCTCCTTTAGGCGACCGGCGTGACAGCAAAGACAGCTCGGGGCTGCTACGGACTGACCAGGATGGACCAAAGGCCTCGAGCGCTGCCACCGCCATCCAGCCTAAGCGACCACAACTGCCTCTGCTTCGGACCAGGGGTGCCTGCGCTTTGCTGGGCTCGAGTGATGACTTTCTGGAGTCCAAACGCTCCTGTTGAGCAGGGCAACATGAGCAGGCAGCTGCCCCCAATATCCCATCAGCAGGACGGGGCTGGATATGGATGTGCTAGGTGGCTGCAGGCACCGCGGGCTGCGCAGGCAAGGGAATGAGAAAAGGCCTCGGCAACAAGCGCTCCTTTGTGAACGTGCTGGAAATCAGACATTCAGATATCAGGGAGGGCTTGGCCGCACGTCCAGGTGACTGCTGCTTGCTCAGCGCTTGAAAACATCGCAGTGCTGCAGGTAGAGGCAGCTTTGTACGTTTTACACAAACAGAAGGGAGCTTGCTAAGTTTAGAGATGGAAACACGAGTGTCTGCAAAACAACATCAACATTTGCTACAGGAAAACTCCTGCCTCGTGCCAGGCGTGTGCCACAAAAAGGAAACAACCTCCATGGAGCACTCCTGGGAATAGGAGCGCCCACTGAAGTGCCATGGTCCAAGCAGCATCGAGAAAGGATGCAGGATGAGGGAACCCGGGAGCATCTTGTGCTCTCCAGGCCCAGGGATGACGACTGAAGAATGAGATGGCAGCAGCACCCACCGGGGCACAGAATAAACAAGGAGCATCCTTGGAACCAGCTGTGATTATTATTCAGCAATCAGTCTCGTTATCCTGTTCCCTAGGAGTAGCCCAAGGATTCGAGTATCCCCATACCCAAAAGACCAAGTCACCAACCCAGTAATCAGGCAGTTCTCAGGTCCACATGTTAAATAAAGAGAAAACAATCCAATCCCGGAGGGGTCGGACCCACTATGAGGTAGGAAAGCTGGAAGATTTGACTTGGTGAAAGTGTAGAGCTCACAAGAGCCAAATCTATTGATTTAGCAAGAAGATGCTCATGCAATGAATTTTATCACAGCTTGAGTAAACTCACAACAATAAAAGACTTGTGACAATAAACTAATTGCAAAAGTAACCCACTGGTCCAACACCTGACACAAAATCATTTTCATTTATCTCTAAGAACTCCTTGATGAAGGTCTGCAAAGAAAATGAGCAAAACAGCAAACTATGCCCTGCTGTTCAATTCCACTGAAAATTAGAGACAAACAGTCTGTGATGGAGAGAGGTCAGCAACAAAAGCTGCTGCAGTAAAGGAAGTCCAAGAGCTGGAGCACAGAACTGCATTTTTTTTAAGCTCCCTGCTGGTCCCACCTGCCCCAGTGCTATGAGTGCAGATCATCCTGGGGCAACAAGGGCCACACTTTAGCTATACACTGCGAGAAGAAGCACTTCCGTTTATTTCAGACCTGCTGCATGATAATGTCCTTTAAAAATAGAAAACTGATGTTCCCTGTTCACTTTCTCTGATCGGTTCTTGACTTCACACCCTTGTGCCTCATCTCCCATCAGGGAGCCTAAACACAGGCCTCACCTGCGTAGAAACCTGCTCATCCTCACTGCTCCTCCTAGGGCCTTGTCCAGTGTTCCCATTTTGGGGAACTAAAAAAAACACAGACCATACACATGAGCTGCCAACAGTACTCACATTGGTATAATGATGTTTTCTGCTTTGTTCTCTGCTCCATTAAACTAATTCCAACTTTTCTGACTAGAGCTGGGTGTTGAACTCACGTTTTAAGTGAACAGTCTTGGAGACAATATCTTTCCTGGATAGTAAAAGCTAACGTGGAAGCAGCTGTTGGGAGCTCTGCTGCCTTCGTTACATCCACATGGTTTCTCCTGTACCATATTAGCACTTAGTCGTCCCGTAACACCTGGTCTCTATACAACTTATCAGTAAGTTCTAACTATCCCAAATAACCAGCTATCCAAATTCACTATTTCCCCATTCTTTCTCCCAAAACAAACAAACACACAAGTCACTATGAAACTCCATAACACCCACTGCAAACACCAACCATTGACTCCTACTCTATTTATTTTGAGTAAAGTATTAGCCCCGAAGAGGCCCTTGCCAGGCTGCAGCCCATGGGAGCTCCATGCCAGAAGGTCCCAGATGGAAACACCAACTTTGCGGGAATTACAGTGATGAGCCAGGGTGATGTAGGACTGTAGCATACGCGGGAAATGGGGGTTAAACTGTATTTTCCTCTTACAAAGCACATGGACGCTCTCCATTCCCACCGTACCAGACAGATCGACACATCCACTCTCTATTTCCATGCAGGTTTTAGCTGCTCTCCCCCTCACGGGTGCCCAGTCCTTGCAGCAATTCCAAGGGCAGGAGACCCACAGCACATGCCAGGCCCCGCGTCCTCCTGCGGCTCCCATGGGACATGTCCCCAGACCACATGGGAGGGAGACACGGCCCAGAGGTCACCCCACGGTGAGGATGAGGATGGGGGCTCCCTGCTCCCTCTCCACAAGGAGGAGGAACCAGCTGCCTTCACTCCAAAACGGGGATTTTCTGGGGGGAATGCACCGCTCCCACCCCACAGCCTGTGAAGGGGGGATAAGGGAGCTCCCCCACTGCCATCACCCCACAAGCGAGTGGGGGAGAGCACCCCACGAGGGGGGACAAGGGGTCGCCAAGGTCCTGCCACCGGGGGAGCCCCACGGCGGAGGCTGGGAACCGGGCCCCCCCACGCCACCCTTCAGCCGGGGACCGCGGGGCTACGTGCGGCCTCCCGCCGCCCCACACACGCACCGGGGAGCGGGGCCACGCGCGGGGCCCGCCCGTCCCCACAGCCAGGCACGCGGGGGACAAGGCGGGGACGCTCCCCCCGCCACCAGGGCCCCGAAGGGAGCAGTCACCTTCACCCCACAACCGAGTACCGGGCGAGGGGGGAACCGGTCCCGCCGCCTCCACCCGCTACCGGGCCCCGTGGGAGCTCCCGCCGCCGCCCCGCGCCCCGCGGCAGCGCAGGAGGCCTCGGAGCTGGATGCGGCCCCGACGGGGCCTCGGCGCTCCCCGGCAACCGGCCCGGGAGCGAGACGAGCTCCCCCCGCGCCGCCTCCGCGGCCGCCCCCCCTTACCCGGCCCGGGCCGCCCCCGCCACCTCCTTACCCGGCCCGGGCCGCCCCGGCGCCTCCGCGGCCGCCGCGCTGCGCCCAGGGAAAATGGAGGCGCCCGCTGCGGCCTGAGCGGGGCGGAGCAGACGAGCGCGACCTCCGGGCAGCCGGAGCGGCGCAGCGCGGCGCGGCGTCACTTCCGCTTCCAGCGGCGCGGCGGGGATGCGGGCGGCGCGGCGGCTGCTGGCGCTCGGGCTCGTGCTGGGCGCGGCGGCGGCGGCGCGCGGCGGCCCCGCGCCCGTCACCTGCGGGTCCGTCGTGAAGCTGCTCAACGTGCGCCACAACGTGCGCCTGCACTCGCACGATGTGCGCTACGGATCCGGTAAGGCCACCCGTGAACCCCCGCTCTCCGCCCCGTTGCCGGTCGCCCGGCTGAGGCGTCGCTCCCCCGTGCCGCAGGCAGCGGGCAGCAGTCGGTGACGGGCGTGTCGGCGGCGGACGACGGCAACAGCTACTGGCGGGTGCGGGGCCGCACGGCGGCCGTGTGCGAGCGCGGGGCGCCCGTGCGCTGCGGCCAGGCCATCCGCCTCACGCACGTGGGCACCGGCCGCAACCTGCACAGCCACCGCTTCACCTCGCCGCTCTCCGGAAACCAGGTGCGGCGGCAGCGGCACCCGCGGGACCTGCGCGGCACCTTCCCCGCCGTGGCGAGGGGGACGGGGGGAAGGACCCTGCTCTGGCACCAGGTGGCCTGGGGGTTAGACACCTGCACCAAGCGGCTCTGATTGGGGGGTCTGACCCCATATGTCGCTGCTGGGACGTTCCTGCTGTGGCACATGGTGGCCCTAGGGATGGGGCACCTGCCCCAAGTAGCTCCCATCACTGGCCCAACCTCCATCCCCACTGGAGGAACATCCTTGCTGTGACACTGGGTGGCCCTGGGGATGGGGTCCCCAAGTAGCCCCTGCCACCAGCCTGACCCCATTCCCTACTGACGGGATATCCCTGCCTTGACACTGGGTGGTCCTGGGAATGGGGTCTCTGCCCCAAGTGTCCCCTATCACCAGCCTGACCCCATTCCACACTGTAGGGACATCCTTGCTGTGACACCTGGTGGGCTTGGAGATGGGGCCCCTATCCCAAATGGCCCCTGTCACCAGCCTGATCCCATTCCTCACTGCTGGGGCATCCCTGCCATGACACCAGATGGCCCCAGGGATGGAGTCCCTGTCCCAAGTGGCCCCTGTCACCAGCCTGACCCCATTCCCCGCTGCTGGAACATCCTTGCTGTGGCACCGGGCAGTCTGGGAGCCCCTGGCAGCTGTCCCTGCACTGGGGTACCCAGAATGTGGGGAAACGGGGCCATGCCGAGTCCCTGGCACTGTGCGCTCCGCTGCGAGCCGTGCCGGGGGACACAGGCCCCGTTCCCACCCAGGTGCCTGCCTACAGGACGCCCTTGTCCCTGGGCAAGCAGCGTCCATAACGAGCTGTCCCCCATCCCGTCGCAGGAGGTGAGCGCCTTTGGGGAGGACGGCGAGGGCGACTACCTGGACGACTGGACCGTGGTGTGCAGCGGGACGTACTGGGCGCGCGACAGCGAGGTGCGCTTCAAGCACGCCTCCACCGACGTCTTCCTCTCGGTGACGGGCGAGCAGTACGGACGGCCCATCCACGGGCAGAAGGAGGTGCACGGCATGGCCTCCGCCAGCCACAACAACTACTGGCGGGTCATGGAGGGCATCTTCATGCAGCCCGGCGAGCTGCCCAAGGCCGCGCAGCATCACGCTGAGCTGTGATGGCTGCAGCTGCAGCCTGCAGGCTCCGTTGGGGTGGCAGAGAGACCCCTGCGCTGCCCCGGTTGCAGGCGCTGTCCCCGTGCAGGGCACGGAGCAGCGCCAGGGGCTCGAGGTCGCTCTGCGTGAAGTGCGGCCGGGCCTCGGTGCTCAGTGGCATCTTGGAGGCGCTGAGACGAGCGGTGGCGGCGGCGACGACGTGGGAGAAGAGCTGCGGAGCGTGCGGCGGGAGGCACCGAGCAGCCCCCACGGCCGTGGGGGTCCGCGCGGGTTGGGGACCATAAAGGAACTGAGCTCTGCAGCGGCGTGTGGTCCTTTTGTGGGGGGGTGGAACGGGCAGCGGCCTCCCTGCTGCGGCACCCGCCGGTGGCTCCGGGCCCGTCCCGGTCCCCGTGGCGGGGGGCGCTGCGCGGTGGCGCGCGCGGCAGGGGGCGCTGTGGTGGCTGCGCGGCGGCCCCGCCCCATCGCGGCCCCGCCCCTCCCAGCGGCCACTCGGGCTGCGCGGGCGGGCGGCCCCGCTGGGCGCCCGGTTACCGGACGGCGGGGGGCGACCGGGCCGGGCCGGGCCCCAGGCCGGGCCGGGGGCTGCTATGGCGCCGCTGCCCGCCGCGCTGCTCGGCCTCGCCGTCGTGGCGCTGCTCGCCGGGCTGCTGGCGCGGTCAGGGCCGCGGAGGCCGCGGGGGTGGCGGTTGGGGGGTGGCTCGTGGCGGTTGGAGCGGGGGCGCTGGGCACGGGGGGGGGACAAGGGGCGCAGTGGAGTGGGGGGATAGCGGGTGTCAGGGTGCGGGGGGCGCTGCAAGGGGGTCCTAGGGCTGCGTACGGCGTTGTCACGGGTGGGAAGGGGCTCGCGAGGGGCTAGGAGGGTGTCGAGGTGCGCGGGGACTCGCTGGGGTTGGGGCACACCGGGCTGGGTCGGAGGTCTCAGGGGTGGGGGGGCCCTCAAGGCTGTGCTGGGGGGTGTCCTGCACCAGAGGGGTGCACAGGGCTGGCTTGGGGGGCAGGATGCGGCATGCCAGGCGTTTGGGGGGTACCCAGGGCTCCGGGCAGGCCCGTGGGGTGTCCCAGGGCTGGCTGCGGGGTGGCAGCGTGTGGAGGGGTTCATTAGAGCTTGAGGGGGGCCTTGGGGCTCGGTATAGGGTGACAGAGGTGTGGGGGACCAAGGAGGAGCCCAGGGCTGTGTGGGAGACACGGGGGCTTGGGGAGCCCATGGGATTTAGGGTGGGGGGCTGTAGGGCATGGGGAGGCACCACAGGTGAGGGGCATTGGGGGCCTCAGAGCTGGTGTTCAGGGGACGAAAGGGGCCCATCGCAGCCGGCCCCGAGCAGGGCTGCGTGCAGGGAGCTGGACCACGGCCCTGCCGTGTCCCCGCAGGTGGCTGGCATGTCGCCTGGCTGTCACCTGGTGCCGCCAGAAGCTGCAGGCGGAGCTGAAGATCGGCTCCTTCGGCTTCTTCTGGGCCCAGAACATCAGCCTCAAGTTCCAGCGGGAGCAGCAGACCGTGGTGGGTACCGGGGGACAGCGAGCGCTCGCCCCAGTGTGAGTCGGGAGGAGAGAGGCCGGCAGGACGGTGCTGCCGCATCCAGAGCCGGGAGGGAATCCCTGCAGCCCGGCTCCTGCTGCAGAGCCCCGTAGCTGGTGCCGGGCTCTTCCTCCCCCGACTGAGCTCTGGGATCCTCGGCTGCTCCGTGGCACATCCCGAGTGATGCTGGTTGTTGTGGGCAGAGCGGGAGCGTCCGAGTGTCACAGCGCAGAGTGGGCTGTCACTGCCCTGACCTGCCTGTGTGTCCTTGTAGGAGATCGACAGCATCTGGATTTCCAGCAAGCTGAGCCGGGAGCTGCCGTATGTACCCCGGCCCCTTCCCTGCTCTCTTGGCTTTGCTTGGGGTCTGCCTCATCCCTGGCTCTGCTGGTTGGGCTCAGCCCTTAGTGCCTTCCTGTAAAGCCTGTTTTCCTGGGGTCTGCGCTGTGCAGGAGCCATTCGCTGTCCTCTGGCATGGCAGTGTCGCGTGGATGCTCTTGTGCTGGTCCCGCACGTCCCTGGGGCAGGGCCCAGAGCGCAGCGTGCCAGCTCTTGTGACAGTCCTTGGTATTCCCTGCCAGACGCTATTTTGAACTGTGCTTCGGTGAGGTGCGAATCCGCACGGATCTCCAGAAGGGCCCTGCATTCCAGCCTTCCTACCCAGAGGCTCCCAAAGACGTTGATGGAGAGGAAAGCCGGGACCTGTCTCTTAAGCCCTCCCTGCTGAGAGTCCTCAGCCAGGTGAGGCCCTGGCTCCTGGAGAGGACATTGCTGCTGTGCTCTCCCACAGCCCTCACCCTACCACCTTTCTCCCAGCTCTTCTCCATCCATGTGGACTCCATCAACATCATGGTTCTACATGTGGCCACCTCTGAGTCTCTGTGGCACATTCGGGCCAGCAAGACGCGTCTCCTCCTGGACAGTGACGGGAAGAGGTAGCGCTGTGCTCATGTCCTGCTCTGCTCCCCTGGCACAGCCCTGTTTCCCTGCACGGCTTGGAGCCAGCAGCAGAGCCTGCGATGTTAATGTGTTTTGTGGTCTCCCCAGCCTGAACTGTGAGGTGAGCTTGACAAAGGTGAACAGCAAAGTGCTACGGAGCAGCCAGCTGGTGAGTGCTGGGGAGGGGAGAAATGCAGTACTTGGGGCCAAGGAGGTCCTGTTCCAGAGCAGCCTTTCCCTGAGGCCAGGCAATGCTAAACGTGGGCTTGGTGCCCTGCAGTGCAGCCCTGCAGAGTGCTCAGCTTCGTGCTGTGCTCAGGGCTTCATGTGCAGCATCCACCAGCAGGGAGGAGGAGAGGCTCCCCACGCACTCCTTGCCCCTGTCCCCGTGCAGGATGACACGTGCCTGGCGGAGGTGGCCCTGGCGCTCTCTCTCTCACTGGAGATCAGCATCAAGCGGCGGCTGGTGGGTGTCAGGCTGCGTGTCCGGACCCTGCAGGCAGAGCTGCACGAAGGGCTCTTGTACAGCCAGCTGCTGCAGCGAGTGACTGCTGGGACGCGGGACGGCAGCGTGGGGGACCAGCCCAGCGCAGGTCAGGACGAGGCAGGCGTTGAGCATTGGCAGCCCCCACAGTTCTGCGGTCAGAGGGATCTGGACAAGAGCCTTGCTGTGACCCTGTATTTCCTCCCCTAGGCCTGGGGCAGCCCCCGAAGCTCGTGTCCTTGCTGAGCAGGGACACGTTGCAGCTCATCCCCAGGAAGGTGGAGGTGAAGCTGGAGAGCACCAGTGTGGTGCTGTCTGTGAACAGCCAGAAGAGGTGAGGGGACAGGTGGAGGGGCAGGTTGTCTTAGTCCTGATCAGTACGGAGGTGTGGACTTGGGGACAGCTGTGCCATTCCCTGTTTGTGCCAGACCTGCCAGACTGACAAGAGTGTGTTTTGGGGACCACTCTAGTGAGGAGGAGTGTGGTTTGATATCAGGTTGTTTGGGAAGAGGGAAGATGGTGAGCTGGCTCTCCAGTATGGCAGTCTGGTGGGATTATCTCCTAATGTGCTGGGCTGTAGCTGGGACAGGGAGATGCAGATCATCACGGTTCCCTTCTGGTGGTGACTCCCTGCTTCTCACACAGGTACCTCACTTGGAGCCTGAAGCTGCTGCAATTTCTATATCAGCGCGAAGAGGAGCAGATCCCACTGCGCAACTTCACCCCCACCTCAGACCTGGACCAAATGAGTGTAGACCTCCAGCTGGAGGGCAAGTAGCCAAGAGGGCCCCTGCAGAGCAGGGCTGCAGTCGTGTCCCCCTCTGTCACTCACCTCTGCTCCTCTCTCCTCAGATGGCCTTCTTCTGTCCCAGAGCCGCCAGCGCATCGTGTGCCTCAACTCCCTGAAGACGAGTGTGCAAGTGAGTGAGCGCCAGGCGCCCTCCTGTTGCTGGAGGGGCCGGCTCGGCTCCTGGTACGAGTTTGCAGCCACCCTGTGCTCTCCTCCCTCTAGGTCACAGCCATTGACCTCTCGGCTGCTGTGCTGCTCAACACCTGCATCATCCACTATCGCCACCAAGAGTTTTCGCACTGGCTGGGCCTGTTGGCGCAGGAATACAGGAGCCAGGGAGTGCCTGTCCCCAGCCAAGGTCACAAGGGCAGGTAAACTCAGCCTCAGCGCAGCTGCCGGGGTTGCAGCTTGGCCGGCTGCTCCCTGGCAGGGTGCCCGGACACACGGCGCCTTCTCTGCCTTGTGCACGGCCGTGGGAGAGGGAGGCTGCGTGGAGGCCGGCAGGGAGTCACGGAAAAGGTGTCCCTGGGGCCCTGCACCCTCAGGAGCTCTCTGGGATGCAGTGCTCCAGTAACAGCCGATGTTTGTCCTGTGCAGGAGCTGTCCCCAGATCATAGCACCCGTCATCCTGAGTGCCTCGCTATCCAACGTCAACGTATCGGTGCAGCTGGGGGACACGCCGCCCTTCGCCTTGGGCTTCAACTCTATCTCTGCAGGTACAGTCCGGTGGCCGTCCCTGGGTGCCTGCGGGCTCTCCGGGCCCTCCTTGGGAAGGGGCTTCACAGAGGCAGAGGGACTGTCTGGGACCTGGGCTTGTGGCACGGGAATGGGGAGTTCTCAGTGCCTGGCATGGGGCTGCTGCCCTGCGACCTGGTTATGTCTGAGTTAGAATCATAGAATCCTGGTCAGAAAAGACCTTCAAGATCATTGAGCCCAACTGAGTTGCGCCTTGCCTGGGCTGGTCCAGCTGGCATGCTTGTCGGGCAACCATGAGCCTGCCAGCACTGGCCTCCCGCTCTGTGCCCGCAGACTACCAGCACCTGCGGCCCCAGAGCGTGCACCAGCGGGCAGTGCTGGCCGTGGACCATCTCTGCTGGCGCGTGGGCAACGACTCGCACATCCAGCGCGCCCCGCACCCCCCCAACATGCACGTGTGGGGAGAGGCCCTCATTCTCGACTCCTTCAACCTGCAGGTGAGTGCCGAGCCAAGGGGTGGCTCGGTGCAACTATCTGCGACTGGCACAGGGACGTGCTGTGGCAGAGAGTATCCTGGATGCCAAGAGTGCTTGGCCTGTGTGTCCTGCAGGGCAGCTACAACCAGCCGCTGGGCATGTCCAGCGCTCAGTCGGACACACTCTTCCTGGACTGCACCATCCGCGGGCTGCAAGTGGAGTCATCAGACACCTGCACCGAGTGCCTGGCCCGGGTCCTGCCCCTGTTCTGCCCGTGGCCCAGCGGAGCAGAGCTTGCAGAGGAGCCACCCTCTTCCCCAGGAGAGCCCTGGGGGCTGCTGTGGAAGGTGGATCTGAAGGTGGAGGATGTTAATCTTTTTACAGTCTCTACTCTGGTTGGTAAGTGCAGCTGTAGCATCCAGGCTCTAAAAGCACTCTGTGGTCAAAGGAGTGTGGCATGTTCCTCCTCTGAGCCTGCAGTGCTGATGTGCCCTCTGCCCAGGTGCCTTGGAGCTGCGGCTGGACACACTGACTGTCCTGGGGAGTGCCGAGAGCTGCACGGTCAGTGTCCAGGGCATGGTGCTGGCCTTGGTGAAGAGCATCACGGAGAAGATGCAGCCATGCTGCAAAGCGCCTGCCATCCCCAACCCAGTGGCCAGCCTCTCCATGCTCTCTGTCACCTACCACAGCAGCATCCGCTCGCTGGAGGTTGGTGAAAGTTCTGGGCTCTGCACTGGAGGGGCTGGGATGGACTGGGCAGAGGGAGGGTGGGCTGGCATTGCAAGGGCACGGAGAGGGGAAGGGGGTTGTGCTGGGGCTGGATCTGGCAGTAATTTGGGTGCTGTTTGCTCTCGCTGCTATAGGTGCAGTGCGGCGAGGGGCTGGCGGTGCTGTGGAGCCCACCCGATCACATGCACTTGTATCATCACACCCTGGCCACCCTGCAGTGCCACGACGCCCTGCGAAGCGCGCTGGGCCGCAGGCCACCTCCTTCCCTGCCCCTGGAGGGCCCCGTGCTGGAGGCGGCCGCCCCTGCAGAGATGCCAGGCCCCCTGCAAGCAGATGGGACTCCCCCCAAAAGACTTCTGTCCCTATTGCTAGAGCTGAGCTCTGCCAAAGTCACAGCCTTTGTCTCGGAAACCAACTACATCAGCCTGGCTGCCGAACGGGCCTCGGTGAACTGGCACGGTGGTGCCCTGCACGGTTACTGCCCTGAGCTGGCGGCCGGCTTTGATGGACACAGCATCTTCAGCTTCAAGGAGGTGGAGGTGAGGCTGCTGCCAGAGCTGGAGGAGGTCATCCTGCACCGCTGCGCCTTCCCCTCCCTCCGCACGCTCCGCAACCGTGGCTGGGCCTTCTCCTTTGCCAGCGTGACCATTGAGTTCCCCTACCAATATGACTTCTCCCGCACGCTGGACGCTGCCATGGGTGTGCAGAAGTGGCTGAAAGGGCTGCACCGGCGCGGGCGCCCTGCCAGCACCGCTCTGCCCCCAGACCTCCTGCTCAAGGTGGAGCACTTCTCTTGGGTCTTCCTGGATGATGTCTTCGAGGTGAAGCTGCGAGACAACTACGAGCTGATGAAGGACGAGAGCAAGGAGAGCGCCAAGCGGCTGCAGCTGCTGGACGCCAAGGTGGCCGCGCTGCGCAAGCAGCACGGCGAGCTGCTGCCCGCCCGCAAGATAGAGGAGCTCTACGCGTCGCTGGAGAAGAAGAACATCGAGATCTACATCCAGCGCTCGCGGCGCCTCTATGCCAACACACCCATGCGCAGGGCCCTGCTCACGTGGACCCTGTCCCACCTTCAGCTGGTGGCCCTGGCCGACGAGTCCTTCCATGGCACAGAGCGTGTGTTGGAGCAGATGAGAGACATAGACAGTGTCAGCCCGTTCCCCTCTGAGGGGCTGGAGATGGTGACCCAGTGGTGCCGCATGATGAAGGGCAGCGTTGGCAGCTTCTTTGGTGAGTGGCCCCACGCAGGGTGTCCTCTGTGTACAGCTCGGTGACTGCGTGGTCAGAGACCTACTGGTACCGTGTGGTTTGTGGCCAAGTTGGGGAAATGGTTCCCAGAGGATTAAGGGAGTGGGGAGAGAACAGAGACAGGAGAGTGATGGAGCTGTGTCTCCTGACATGGCCCAGAATAGAGGACCAGAGCAGTGTCCCTTTGTGGCCCTGTTCCCTAGCCCTGCCTCTGCCCCGCAGTGCGGATCCGTGACTATCCTCGCTACCTCTTTGAGATCCGGAACTGGCAGCTCTCGGGCCGGCTGATCGGAGCGGAGCAGTGCGGCCAGACCTGCTCCCGGCGCCGCCAGGTCCTGAAGCTGGGGCTGCCCTGGGGAGATGTGGCGGTGGAGAGGAACATGCCACCCCTGAAGTTCTACCATGACTTCCACTGTAAGAGCCGGAGAGGCAGCGGGGATGGGGCTCTGCGCCAGGGCAGAGATGGGGGCTGTGTGGGACTCGCTGAGAGCTGAGCCGAGCCCTGTGTCCCCAGCGGAGATCTCCCAGTTCACCATCGTGTGGGGGCCCTGCTGGGACCCAGCCTGGACCCTGATCAGCCAGTGCGTGGATCTCCTCACCAAGGCCTCGGAGGACCCCAGTGCTCCATTGCCATGGTGGGATAAGAGCCGCCTTCTCTTCCATGGGGACTGGCACATGGATATTGAACAGGCCAACCTGCACCAGCTGGCCACCGAGGTGAGTGCCTCAGGAATGGGGAGCAGAGCACAGCACGGGGCTGGCTTACCCCTGCCTCGTCCCATGCTTGTCCTTGCAGGACCCCTACAACACCACGGAGAACATGCACTGGGAGTGGAGCCACCTCTCCTTCCAGTGGAAACCTGGGCAGTTCGTCTTCAAGGGCAACCTAGACATCAACGTCCGGACGGCCTCCAAGTGAGTGCGGGCTGAGGAGTGCGGGGGCTGCTGCGTGGTATTGCAGGAGTAACCAGCAGCCTCTATCTTCCTGCAGATACGACGACTGCTGCTTCCTGCACCTGCCTGACCTGTGCATGACGCTGGACATGCAGTGGCTGTGCCACGGGAACCCCCACGACCACCACGGCGTGGTGCTGCGCTCGCCCGACTTCCTGCCCGAGGTGCCGGTGGGGCAGCAGTACGACTCGTACCGTGCCTTCCGCTCCGAGAACCTCAACCTCTCCATCCGGATGGACCTGACGCGGCCCAGCGAGGGTGGGCGATAGCACCCTAGGGACCCCCTCCCCGGGCGAGGGAGCTGGGGTTGAGGGGTTGCTGTGTTCCTGCCCTGCGGTGCTGATGACGGGTATATCCCCAGAGCACTCCCAGCCCCGGATCCTGCTCTACAGCAGCACCCTGCGCTGGATGCAGAACTTCTGGGCCACGTGGACCAGCGTGACGCGCCCCATCTGCCGTGGGAAGCTCTTCAACAACATGAAGCCCAGCAAGAAGAAGCTGGGGCAGCACTACAAGCAACTATCCTACACTGCACTCTTCCCACAGCTGCAGGCAAGTCTTGGGGATGGGACTCCATGTTATCTCCCTGCTCGGCCTCGGCTGGGCTCTCAGCCCCTGCTCTCTGTCCCCTCGCAGGTGCATTACTGGGCCTCCTTTGCCCAGCAGCGGGGCATCCAGGTGGAGTGTTGTCAGGGCCACATCTTCACTCGTGGCACCCAGCGGCTCATCCCCCAAGGTGAGACCAGACCCTGCTGGCAGTGTCCCTGGGCAGGACAGGGCACAGCTGACGCCTCTCCTTGTCCCCAGCTGGGACGGTGATGCGCCGCCTCATTTCCGAGTGGAGCATCACGCAGATGGTGAGCGACCTGAGCCAGGTCACTGTGCATCTCATGGCCTCTACCTGTGACGAGAACGCTGACCACCGGCTCGACACTCTGGTCAAGAAAACCCACCTGCTGAGCCTGTCCTCCCTCACCTATCAACGGCACAGCAACCGCACGGCCGAGGAGGTACCGCTGCAGGGCAGCACACCACAGGCATAACCCTGCCTGTGCTGGCTTGATGGCATCCCCCCAGGACAGGGGACCTTGATCTTTGGGGGCAATTGGGAAGGGAGGTGGCTGGAGAAGGGACAGACCTGCAGGCTTGAACCTTCATGCACGAAGCCTCTACATGTCCTTGTACATGGGCTAGTGGTAGCCTTGCTGTGATGGGGCTCTGACCCTCTGTGCTCAGGAGCTGCCCCTGCGGGACGGGGACGACGGGTTCCACACGCACCAGCTGCACCTGGTGGACCTGAGGGCATCCTGGACCACCACGAACCGGGACATCGCCTTCGGCCTCTACGATGGCTACAAGAAAGCGGCCGTGCTCAAGCGCAACCTGTCCACTGAGGCCCTCAAAGGGCTGAAGATTGACACGCAGCTGCAAGCCAAGAAGCTGAAGAGGGGCCCACTCTCTGCCCACTCCGTCCCTGCCAGAGTGACTGCCCCCGTCACCAGCGGCCGTCCCGAGAGAGCCTCCTCGGGGGGGTGAGTGTGGCAGGGAAGGGAGCGTGTTGGCCCTGGGCTCAGGGCTCTCGGACCACTTAGGCGCTCCTGATTTCTACCCCCTGTTCCTGGCTCCCAGCCCTGCAAGACAGACTGTGCTCATCTCGTGCAGGGATGGAGGGCACAGGAGGGAGTGGGAAGCCCCACACGGCAAGAGCCTTCTGCATGTAGCATCCTAGCCCAAGGCGGCGATGCTTGGGCTCACTCCCTTTCCCCAACCCAGTCCATCTCCTTCCAGTAGTGACCACTTCTCCTTCCCCAGGGGCCTACATGCTGCAGAAGCTCATCGAGGAGACGGACAAGTTTGTGGTCTTCACAGAGGAGGAGTCAGGGGCGAGCGAGCAACTGTGTGGCATTGCCGCCTGCCAAACCGATGACATCTTCAACCGCAACTGCCTCATCGAGCTAGTCAACTGCCAGGTACCTGTCCTTGGCCAGCCTGCCCGTGCCTGTGTTCGCTGCCTGTGGCCTTGCCGTAAAGGTGGGTCATGTCCAGCCTCGGAAGGCTCCTCTCATTCCCGGGGTCTTTCCCCCGCAGATGGTGCTGCGCGGTGCGGAGACGGAGGGCTGCGTGATCGTGTCTGCTGCCAAGGCCCAGCTGCTGCAGTGCCAGCACCACCCTGCGTGGTACGGGGACACGCTGAAGCAGAAGACGTCCTGGACCTGCCTGCTTGATGGCATGCAGTACTTCGCCACGACGGAGAGCAGCCCCTCCGAGAGGGAACATGGGCAGCTCTGGCTGGAGGTAAGTGGCCAAGGCAGCTGGGATGGGCTCAGTAGTGAGTGAGTTGGTTGGAGGGCAGATAGTGCTGCCAGTGAGAGCGGGGACAGCCACCAGTGCCTCCTGTGTCCCCAGGTGAAGAACATCGAAGAGCATCGGCAGCGGAGCCTGGACTCGGTGCAGGAGCTCATGGAGAGCGGGCAAGCGGTGGGCGGCATGGTCAGCACCACCACAGGTACTGGTGGCACGGGCCGCTGTGCCTACCCCAACCCGCTTGTGTGGCACCCCAAAGCTGAGCGCAACAGCCTGTCCCCAGGAGCCGGCCTGCTGCGCTGAGCCCCGTGCTCAGGGCTCCAGCCTATGGGGCACAGCGCTCTGACTGGCGTCCCCCTGCCTGGTCCTAGACTGGAACCAGCCCTCAGAAGTCCAGCAGACCCAGCAGGTGCAGAGGATCATCTCCCGCTGCAGCTGCCGCATGTACTATATCAGCTACAGCCACGACATCGACCCCGAGCTGGCCACGCAGATAAAACCCCCCGAAACTCCTGCCAACCAGGAGAAGGAGGATCTGCTGAAGAAGCAGGAAGGTGAATACATCCAGGCATCCCAGTGGGGAGAGCTCTGGGCTGATGCACAGTTGCCTGATGAGTGCAGGGATGGTCTATCTTGTCCCTGCTGTGATCAGAGGGGTGCCTACAGGAGTGATGCCCAGCCACATGGCCGTGCAGCAGATGATGCTGGACATGCCGTGCCTCCTGGAGCCAATGTAGCCACCTTGGCTTGTTCTCTGTCCATCTGCATCACTGTCTGGCTCATTAATCCTGGTCCCCAGGTGCATCCTGAGAGAGGCTCTTCCTGGCTGTGTTGGGACCCACGTGTCCTTTACCTGTTCCCACAGGAGCTGTGGACACGTTCACGCTGATCCACCACGACCTGGAGATCTCCACCAATCCTGCGCAGTATGCCATGATCCTTGATATAGTCAACAACCTGCTGCTGCATGTGGAGCCCAAACGCAAGGTACCCGCATGGCCCTGGGTGACCTTCCTGTGCCATGTCACTTGCCTGTGCCCAGGACGCTCCTCACCTTCCCCTGTCCCTGTGTCCAGGAGCACAGCGAGAAGAAACAGCGAGTGCGCTTCCAGCTGGAAATCTCTAGCAACCCCGAGGAGCAGCGCAGCAGCATCCTGCACCTGCAGGAGGCCGTGAGGCAGCACGTTGCCCAGATCCGCCAGCTGGAGAAGCAGATGTACTCCAACGTGAAGGTGAGCCCGCAGCCCTGGCAGGACTTGGCTTCCCCGGGTCCCCGCTCTAGAGGGGAGGATGCTGAGGGCTCTCTGTACTCTAGTCCCTGCAAGACGACAGCAAAAACGAGAGCCTGCTCGACCTCAACCACAGGCTGCAGCAGCAGCTGAGCCAGGAGAAAGCTGACCTGCAACTGGAAAGCGAGGAGCTGAACATCCTGATCAGGTAGGAGTCATATTTGGCGCCCCCAGAGTTGCACCCTCCTTGCTCCAGAGCTCCTGTGTGCCAGCACTACGTCTTCTGCTGCAGGTGCTTCAAGGACTTCCAGCTGCAGCGAGCCAACAAGATGGAACTGCGGAAGCCGCCGGAGGACGTGAGCGTGGCCCGGCGGACCGAGTTCTACTTTGCCCAGGCGCGCTGGCGCCTCACCGAGGAGGACGGGCAGCTGGGCATAGCCGAGCTGGAGCTGCAGCGCTTCCTCTACAGCAAGGTACGGGGCTGGCCAGGGGCCTGGGCAGCCCCTGGGCCAGGGCTGAGCGCGTGGGGCTGACACGTGTATCTGTGCAGGTGAACAAGTCCGACGACACTGCAGAGCATCTGCTGGAGCTGGGCTGGGTCACGATGAACAACCTCCTGCCCAACGCTGTGTACAAGGCAAGTGGCAACCTGGAGAAGCAGCCCTGGGCCCAGGAGCGAGGGGAGGACTTGCTGCAGATGGGGGGGGGTGCCAGGCATGGCTGGGTCTGTCCTCAGCCCACTGCCCTTTGTGGTCCCCTGGGTGTCCTGGCATGGTTCTATGGCCTATCCTCAGGCCACCTCCTTTATACCTGGGGTTTCTTGAAGCCATGGGACATTCTTCTGGCCGGGGAGGGTTGGTCAACCAACAACTGGTTGGTCTGTCCTCACCCCAAGCCATCTGTCCTGTGTCCTGGGGACCCGCGGTTCCCTTGGGTGCCCTGGGGGTGGAAGGCTGGGCCTGGTGGGCTGGCCTGTCCTCACCCCAGCCACCCACCCTGTTCCTTGCAGGTGGTGCTGCGTCCCCAGAGCTCCTGCCAGTCTGGCCGGCAGCTGGCACTGAGGATCTTCAGCAAGGTCCGGCCACCCGTGGGAGGCATCTCCATCAAGGAGCACTTCGAGGTGCTGAGACAGGCCCAGGAGGTGACATGGACCCATAGGCCACGGGCACCATCTGTCTGGCTCTGACGCACTGCTCTCCCTACAGGTGAACGTGGTGCCCCTCACCATCCAGCTCACCCACCAGTTCTTCCACAGGATGATGGGTTTCTTCTTCCCTGGCCGCAATGTGGAGGAGGAGGAGGTGGGGGATGAGGAAGATAAGTCCAAGCTGGTGACAACAGGTGAGCAGGAGTGGGATGCACATGGCACAGTTGGGTGCTCTCCTCCCTGGCGCCAGTGATGTCCCTGAGCTACTTTAGTTGTATCTAGCATGTGCTTGTGGCCAGCTGCTGGTGGGCCACACACTGAGGAAAAGGGGCTTCTGAGCTCCTCTGTGAGCAGGGAGCTGACAGGGGGTCTGGGTTGTAGCTGATCCCAGACAGACACCAGCCATCCTTCTTGTGTCCTTCTCGCATGGGTCCTGGGGATTTGGATGCATAGGGACTGGATGGACCTTGCCAGGTGTAGCGTGATCTGCTCTGGGGCCTTCAGCCAAGACAGTGCAGGCAGACGGGGAAGGGTTCGATGACATGTGGTGCACTCGTGGCTGGCGTTCCCCGTGCCCAGGAGCCCCTCGCAGCTCTGTGTTTGTCCCAGGGATCCCCGTGGTGAAGCCGCGGCAGCTCATCGTGGCCGACGACTCGCTGGGCCCAGGCAAAGGGGTCGCTCAGGGATTGAATCGGACGTCAGGGGTCAGAAGATCGTTCCGAAAAGCACCCGAGGTACCTGCTGCTGCCCTGAGGGGGGAGTTTGGGAGATCCATGCTGTGGAACCCCCCTTTTCCTGCCCCTGCGGCAGCCTCCATGGCTGCCTGGTGAAACAGGGCCATGGCCCCATGCCTGGTTCTGTCCCCTCTCCTCATGGCTCTTGATGCTGTCCCCAGCATCCTGTGGATGACATTGACAAGATGAAGGAGCGTGCGGCCATGAACAACTCCTTCATCTACATCAAGATCCCACAGGTGCCACTCTGCGTCAGCTACAAGGTGAGGGACCCGCTGGCCCCAGGACACAGGTGCTGGGTGGCCAGGGACTGCTGGGGGGACAGGCCCACACTGGGTGTCTCCCCTGTCCCCTGCCCAGGGTGAGAAGAACAGCGTGGACTGGGGAGACCTAAACCTAGTGCTGCCCTGTCTGGAGTACCACAACAACACGTGGACATGGCTGGACTTCGCCATGGCGGTGAAGAGGGACAGCCGCAAGGCCTTGGTGGCACAGGTATGGGGGACACTGCTGCTTGCTCTCTCCCCTCTGGTGACAACAGGAGCCCCGAGCTCCCAGCTGTCTCCCTGCTCACAGGGAGGGAGCTGGGGCAGCTCCGAGCAGCCCTGTCCGGGTGGCTCTGGGTGCAGGGGCTGTGTGTGGCCACTGGGCGCTGAGGCCACCTCTTGGGGACAGGTGATCAAAGAGAAGCTCCGTCTGAAGCCGGCAGCCGGCGTGGAGGCCCGGGGCAAGCTGGAGAGCAAATCGGATGGGACGATCCAGCAGCAGGAGGAGGACGAGAAGGCGCGTCTGCTCATCGGGCTGAGCGTGGGCGAGAGGAACCTCAGCAAGAAGTCCATCTTCAGCAGGCGCAAATGAGGGCAGCACCCGGCAGGCCGGGAAGGGACTGGGGCAGCCCTGGGGCAGGGGGGCCGTGTGCCGCTCCATGGGGCAGAGCCCGAGGTCGGGGCTAGCCCTGCGCCAGGCCGTGGTGGCCCGGGGGGCAGGGGGTGGCAGCCTGGGGCCATGGCACTGCTCCCTGGCTGCTCTGGGGGCCGCAGCCCCCCGTGCCAAGGGGTCCCACGAGCTTCCCCTCTCCCTGCTGTGCGGGTACCGGGCCCTGGGCCTGGTGAAGCAGCAGGAGCGCTCCAGGCTGGTGGCCGGCTGGGAGAAAGGGGAACGGGAGAGAATTTAAATAAGAGTTTTTAATTTGGAATAGCCTCTGACCTCTGCATCGGCCCTCAGCCCCCCGCCGCACTGTGAGGGGAGCAGCAACCATCCTTGTTACCCCCCAGCGCGGGCAGCACACGTGTTCGGTGGCTTTAGTGCTGCCTTTTCCCTCCCTGTGGTACCGAGCTCGGGCTCAGGGCTCCTTCGCGGCGGCACCGTTGCCCTGGGCTCAACGTTTGCCCTGCCCTGCTCCAGCCCCACGGCTGCACCCAGAGCTGCACCGGGGCTTGGGGCGGGGGGGGCTCCTCTCACTGGTCCCCAGGGTGGCACAGGGCTGGGGGGTCGAGGGGAAGCAGGGAGGGGGGTGGTCAAAGGGAATGCTGGAGGGGGGGGGTCCTGCTGCGGGGAAGGGGGACTGGAGCCCATGGGGGGCTGCATTGCAGGGGGTATCTGTGCATCCATGGGGAGGCCCTGGGACAGGTACCTGGGGGAGGGCTGCATTGCTTTGGGGGGGACACCCAGTGGCACAACCCCCCTGCCAAGGGGCGCTGTGCCCGTGCAGGGGGGCACTGCTGCTGTGTGGGGGGTGTCCGGCAATGCACGCCCGGAGCAAAGCGGGTCCCGGAGCAAAGGGGGTCCCGGTGCCCGTTCCCGGTGCGGGGTGGGGGGGTCCCGGGCTGTGTGCCCGGTGCCAGGCAGGGGAAGCGCCCGGGCGGGGGGGCCGGGGGAGGGCCGGGCGCGCCCCCGGGGCGGGGCGGCGCGGGCTTATGTAAAGCGGCAGCTTAACGGGGCCGGCCCGGGGCCGCCCGGCCGGCGGCGCGATGGGAGCGACGAGCAGCGGCCCCGGCCCGGCCCCGGGGGGGCCCCCCCAGGTGCGTGCGACGGCGGCGCCGGGGGGCGGCGGGCCGGGCCGGGCGCGCTCACGCCGCCCCGGGCCGTACCGTACCGTACCGTGCCGTACCGTGCCGTGCCGTGCCGTCCCGCAGGGCCGCGCCGCCGGGCCGTGGCTGCGGGCGCTGCTGGGCCGCCCGGGGCCGCCGCGCGCCCTGACCGCCCGCGGCGCCGCCGCCGAGGAGCCGCCGGGGCCCGGGTGGCCGCAGCTCGTCTCGCTCTTCCTGCCGGAGTTCCCCGTGCGCCCCTCCGCCCGCCAGCAGCAGCTCAAGGTGCCGTCCGGGACCCCCGCTGTCCCCTCCCGGGGTCGCTTAGCGCCATCCCGGGCGTCCCCCGGACACCCGACGGGTCCTTGTGCGTCCTGCCGGCACCGCTCACCGTCCCGCGGGTCCCTCCGTATCCTACCCGGATCCCTCCACACGCCGTGGCGGGTTCCCGACCGTCCTACCGTGTCCCCGTGCACGGTCCCGGGATCCCCGACCTCCCGACCGGCTTCCTGTGCAACGCGCGTCGGGTCCTCGTCACTCTCTTCAGGGTCCCCGTGCACGGCAGTGGGGTCCCCATGTGTCCTATTGGGATCGCATGTGTCCCAGCTCGGGGTCCGCATGCAGCTTGTCAGGATCCCAATGCACCCTACAGCGCCTCCATGTTCCCATGTACCTTTGGGACAACATGTGCCTATGCCAGGGGCTTTTTATGTCCCCAGTTTGTCCCCTGCTGGGCACCCTGCACGCTCCTCACCCCCTACCAGGGACCTCAGCCCCACAGCAGAGATGTCACCCACCCCGGGCACGCACGGATGTCCCCCTGCAGGGCAGCCCCCCATGGGTGCCTGTGTCAGGGCAGCACCCTGGGGGCTCACAGGGGGCTCAGCCCCTGCTCCCCACCTAGATCCTGGGATTCGTGGCCAAAGGCTCCTTCGGGACCATCCTCAAGGTGCTGGACTGCGGGCGGGAGAAGGTCTGCGCCGTGAAGGTGGGTGCTGCCACTGGGACTGGGGTGCCCCCTGCGATGTCCCCCCTTTGCTGACAGCCCCTCGTCCCCAGGTTGTGCCCAAGGTGGAGGTGCTGCGTCGAGACACCCTCAAGCAGTGCAAAGAGGAAGTGAGCATCCAGGTAGAGAGGGCACAAGGGACAATGGGCATTGGGGACAGGCCCACGGGGTGCCCAGGGGGTTTGGGGTTGCTAAGGGAGGGTGGCAGCAGCGGAGCCCCCCCACCTAGGGACCGCTCAGCCTCTCTGTTTTGTGTCCCCAGCGCCAGGTCAGGCACCCGTTTGTTCACTGCCTCGGGGACAGCTGGCAGGGCCAGCGCCACCTCTTCATTAGTGAGTGACCATCTGCCCCGCGGGCTCGCGGCGGCGGCCCCCCCGCGCCCCCCGCCTGGCCCTGCGTGCGCGCGCACGTGTCTGGAGCTGCCCGCGCACGTGTCGCCCTGCACGCGCGCCCGCGTCCCCGCCGGGCAGGGGACGCTCGGCTGCCTCTGTCCCCGCGGCCCCCCTGCAGCAGCTCTTGTGGAGGGGGCAAGGGAGGATGTGGCCAGGCGGGAGCTGAACGAGCTGCTCCGGTCCCTGCGCCCGCCTGGTCCTGATGCTTGCGCCTCCCCGGTGCTCGAGCAGCTTCAGTGCCCGTTGCCTACACGGTTCCATTGCTTTTTGTCCCCTTGCTGCTTGTGTGGCCCTAGCCCTTGCTTGTTGTGGTTCTAGTGCTTGTGTCACCTCTGTGCATGGCCTGGGCACCCAGGTGGCCCTCGAGCTTTTGCCACCTCGGTGCTTGTGTGACCCCAATGCTTGCATGTTTCCAGTGCCTGTGTGGCCCTGGTGCCCGTGTCACCTTAGTGCATAGCCCTGGTTGCCCTGGTGCTTTTGCCACCTGAATGTGTGGCCCCAGTACCTGGATGGCCCTGGTGCCGGGTCACCTTAGCCCCAGTGCCCAATTTGCCCTGGTGCTTTTGCCACCCTGGCACCTACTTGGTGCCGGTTCTTGCCCATTCCCGGTGCCTCTGTGGCCCCGGGGCATCAGGGCAGCCCAGCAGTAAGTCCCGTGCCCGCAGTGTGCACCTACTGCAGCACGGGGGACCTGCATGCGCGGTGGCAGGCTGCCGGCCGCTTTGCCGAGGCCACCGTCCGCCTCTTCGCCGCCGAGCTGGTGCTGGTGCTGGGTGAGTGGCTGGTGCCTGGGCTCTGGGGCCGGACAGCGTGCGCGGGGCGGTCGTTGCTCGGGGTTCTCTCACCTCCATTTCCCCCCGCCCCAGTTTATCTCCATGACTTGGGCATCGTGCACCGAGATGTGAAGGTGGGTGACAGCAGCGGCACCGGGAGCGCCCCAGGCGGGCATGGGGCACCGGGGCCTCACGACAGCCTCCATCTCGTTGCAGATGGAGAACATCCTCCTGGATGAGCGAGGTGAGAGCCCAGCAGGGATGGGGCACATGGGGCTGGCTGGTGCCACGGGGAACCCCGCCACAGTGACATTCCTGTCGCCCCGCAGGGCACCTCAAGCTCGCCGACTTTGGGCTCTCGCGGCACCTGCGGCGGGGCGAGCGGGCGCGCACCATCTGCGGCACCCTGCACTACATGGGTAAGGAGGCGGCGGGGGCGGCGGGGGGCACGACCGCCCCCTCCGCTCACCCTCAGCCCCGCAGCCCCCGAGGTGCTGAGCGGGGGTCCCTACGGCCACGCGGCCGACTGGTGGTCCCTGGGAGTCCTGCTCTTCGCCCTGGCCAGCGGCAAGGTGAGCGCCACAGGAGGCTGCCGGCAGCGCGGGGACCCCCTCTGCTCCTCCGGAGCCCCTCAAGCTGCCTCGTGTTCCCCGGCAGTTCCCGGTGGCACCGGCGCCCGACCACGTGGCCATGCTGGAGCGCGTCAACGACAGCAGCTACGAGA
The DNA here is from genome assembly GCF_059628265.1 of Tinamus guttatus. Taxonomy (NCBI): domain Eukaryota; kingdom Metazoa; phylum Chordata; class Aves; order Tinamiformes; family Tinamidae; genus Tinamus; species Tinamus guttatus. Next base: position 216,529 of record NW_028288890.1, read on the forward strand.
GCCCGGGCACCCTCAGCCCGGCGCTGGCCCGGCTGCTCGCAGAGGTAGCCGTGCCCGCCTGGACACCAGGGCCCCCGCTGCCTCCGTGCCATGGGGTCCCTGCGGATCAGTGTCCTCCCTCCACCAGCTGCTGTGCCGGAATCCGCTGCGGCGCCTGCGCTACCTGCACCACTTCCAGGGCCACCCCTTCTTCCGTGGGGTGGCCTTCGACGCCGAGCTGCTGCAGAAGGACCCTGTGGACGTGGACGTGGCCCCACGGCCGGACGAGGAGCCCCTGCCCGAGGCCGCTGTCGCCTTCGAGGACTTCGACTGCGACCTCGCTGCCGCTCCGGACCGGCCCTGGCCCGGCTGAGCCCCGTGCCCGCTGCTCGGGCCCCCTTCGGCATCACTCAGGGAGAACCCCCCGTCCAGCACCGGTGCCGCACCGGTGCCCCCTTCCCCACCACCGCGGTACCTCTGTGCACTCGGCGGGAGCAATAAACCAGAGACCCCCGGGCTCCCCCGCGTCGCCTCACCCGTGCGCCCGGGAGGACCGGAGGGGAGGGGACTGAGGACCGGAGCGGGTCGCTCCCCTGCTCGCGGTTCCGTCCGCGCCATCGGGCGCCGCTGCGGAGGGGGGCGACACCGGCGGGGCGGGGCTTACAGCGAGGCCCCGCCCTCTGTCCCGCCCCGTTAGCCACGCCCCCGCCGCGGTGACGTCGGGCGGCGCAGCCAATGGGAGCCGCGCGTGGTTTTCAAACGCGGCCCGACGGCAGCGCGCGGGGCGGCGGCAGCGGCCGCGGGCGGAGCGGAGCGGAGCGGAGCCGGGGCCATGCGACCTGTGCAGCCGCCCTCCGTGAGTGCCCGGGGGGTCCTGGGGCAGGGGTGCGCGTCCCGTCGAGCCGCTCCCGGTGCTCCCGGTCCCGCTGTGGGGATGGCCCGTCCCGCCGGGGCTCCCAGTCCCTGTGTTGGGGGTGCCCGTTCCGCGTGGGCTCCCGTCCCGCCGTGCCGGTCCCGGTGTGGGGGAGGCGCAGCCCTCCTAGTAGCGTCGGTTCCGGGTGGGCCCCGGCGCGTGGGTGCCCGCGGGCGGGGGGTTCCCGGTGTGGGGGAGGCCGCCCCGTCGGTTGGGCCGCCCTGGGGGCCGGGCCCGCTCCCGGTATGGAGGTGGCGGGGGAGGAGGGGGCGAGCCCTGGTGCGGCGGCGGCGGCGGGGCCCGGGCTGGGAGCTGAAGGCGGCAGCGCGGAGAGACCCGACGGGGCCGGTGCGGCGGCGGGGGCTGCCCGGGGGCGGGGGTAGGGAGCATGCCCGGGGGTGCGCGGATTTGGGCGCGTCCTGAGGGGGCGCGGAGCCCTCGGTGACGGCGGTGCCGCAGGCGCGGCGGTCCGGGCGGCCCCCGCTGCGGGACCTGCGGCTGCAGCCGGGAGCGGAGCGCACCTGCCTCACGCCGCTGCTGCGGCGCCTGCGGCTCAAGGTGAGCGGGGACGGGGGGACATTGCGGGTGCTGGAGGGGGGTGCAGCGGGAGGGGGTGCAGGAGGCCGGGGGTGGCAGGCGGGGGGGTTGCAGGGTGTCTGGGGGAGCTGGGATGGGGCGGGGGGTAACGGCGAAGCGGCTGGAAGGGCCACCTGGGGTGTGCGAGGTCCTGACATCCACCCTCACCCTGTCCTGCAGGACCATGATGGCACCAGCCCAGGGCCCTGCACTCCGGGGCAGCCGGAGAGCAGCATCCGGAGGCTGTGCACCCCAGGACCCCCCAGCAGCACCTGCCCAGAGCCCTGCACCCCACAGACCCCCCGCAGCGCCCCTCCGGAGCAGTGCATCCCGGGGACCCCCCGCAGCGCCCCTCTGGAGCAGTGCATCCCGGGGACCCCCCGCAGCACCCCTCCGGAGCAGTGCATCCCGGGGACCCCCCGCAGCACCCCCCTGGAGCAATGCATCCCGGGGACCTCCCGCAGCACCCCTCTGGAGCAATGCATCCCAGGGACACCCCGCAGCACCCCTCTGGAGCAGTACATCCCGGGGACCCCCCGCAGCGCCCCTCCGGAGCAGTGCATCCCGGGGACCCCCCGCAGCACCCCTCCGCAGCAGTGCATCCCGGGGACTCCCCGCAGCACCCCCCTGGAGCAGTGCATCCCAGGGATCCCCCGCAGCGCTTCTCCGGAGCAGTGCATCCCGGGGACCCCCCGCAGCACCCCCCTGGAGCAGTGCATCCCGGGGACCCCCCGCAGCACCCCTCTGGAGCAGTGCCCCGTGGAGCAGTGCCCCCCAGGGGGACTTGGCAGCACCCGCCCAGAACCAGGCACCCCAGAGCCTCCTGGCAATACCAGGCTCCTAGAGTCCCCCCCTGGCAGTGCCACCCCAGAGCCCCACAGCAGTGCCAGCCCCTCCGGGCCCTGCACCCGCGAGCCACCTGAGAGCTCCCCCTCAGAGCCCTGCACCCAGGGGGCCCCAAGCAGCGCCACCCTGGGGCCTTGCAGCCTGGACCCTCCTGGCAGCGCCACCATGGAGGCCCCCAGCAGCGCCACCCTGGGGCCCTGCACTCAGGACCCCCCCGGCAGTGCCACCATGGAGCCCCCCTGCACCCAGGACCCCCCCGTCAGTGCCACCATGGAGCCCCCCTGCACCCAGGACCCTCCTGGCAGTGCCACCATGGAGGGCCCTAGCAGTACCACTCTGGGGCCCTCCACCCAGGAAGCCCCTGGCAGTGCTGCGCTGGGGTCCTGCACGCAGGACCCCCCTGGCAATGCCACCATGGAGCCCCCCTGCACCCAGGACCCCCCTGGCAGTGTCACCTCAGAGCCCCCATGCAGCCTGGACCCTCCTGGCAGTGCCACCATGGAGGCCCCCAGCAGCGCCACCCTGGGGCCCTGCACTCAGGACCCTCCTGGCAGTGCCACCGTGGAGCCCCCCTGCACCCAGGACCCCCCTGGCAGTGTCACCTTAGAGCCCCCATGCAGCCTGGACCCTCCTGGCAGTGCCACCATGGAGGCCCCCAGCAGCGCCACCCTGGGGCCCTGCACTCAGGACCCTCCTGGCAGTGCCACCTTAGAGCCCCCCTGCAGCCTGGATCCCCCTGGCAGTGCCACCATGGAGCCTTCCTGCACCCAGGACCCTCCTGGCAGTGCCTCCATGGAGCCCTCCTGCACCCAAGACCCCCCTGGCAGTGCCACCTTAGAGCCCCCCTGCAGCCTGGATCCCCCTGGCAGTGCCACCATGGAGCCCCCCTGCACCCCGGAACCCCCTGGCAATGCCACCATGGAGCCCCTCAGCAGCACCCCCTTGGTGCCCAGCAGCCTGGAGCCCCCCAGCAGCCTCCCCCTGGGGCCCAACAGCCCCTCCTTGGGGCCCTGCACCCCAAGGCCCCACGGCAGCACCCCGCTAGCCTCCCCCAGCAGCGCCACCCCAGGGCCCCCCGGCACCAGCTCCACCCCACAAGAAGCCCCTTTCTGTGGGTGGCGAGTGGCGCCTGCCGACCTCTCCTGCAGCCCGGTGGCACCCGAAGACCCCAGCAGTAATGGGGACACCGCTCCCCCACCCTGCGAAGGCACCTCCAGGGGACCCGCGTCCCCGACCATCACCCCACCGGTGCAGGACCCCCCTGGGCCCTCACCCAGCAAGGCCGCTGGATCGGAGCCTACAGGTCCGGAGGCAACGGCCACCCCGGTGCCCTTGCCCGAGCCGGCCGCGGGTGCCGTGTCCTGGGTGATGCCGCTGGTGTGGCTGGAGAAGAGCCTCAACGCCTCGTCCCTGCTGGAGTCCCTGCGGCACAGCCTGCCCCTGCCCGGGCTGCAGCAGGACGCCGGCACCAGCGTCACCCCCGTGTCCACCGCGGCCGCCGGCACCAGCGTCACCCCCGTGTCCACCGCGGCCACCGGCACCTTCATGACACCGCGGGAGCTGCTGGAGCGGGGCACCAACACCCAGGGGCCCGCGGGTGCCAAGGACAGCGCTGCCGAAACGGACTCCCTGCTCTGGCAGTAAGTCCCCGCGCAGCGTTGGGGACAGGGCTGTGCCATCCTGAGGCCACCTGGTCCAGACCCTCGGGGCTCCCTCCTTCCCTAGCTGTCCCCGGGAGCTGCTGAAGTCGCTGCCGCGAGCGGAGCTGGAGGGGCGGCTGGAGAGCACCCTCGTCATCATCGAGGCGCTCTCGCTGCAGCTGCGCGCCTGGCAGGAGAGCCAGCGGCCGCTGCCCGCTGTGGGGCCGGCCGAGCAGCGGGACGCGCTCACGCAGACGGACGTCACCCGGCCCCGGGGGGTAAGGGACAGCGCTGGGGACGATGCCCGCGCAGGGAGGAGGCTGCGGAGGCCGCGTGCCGCCCCGCCGGCGCTGGCAGGGCCGCGGCGGGCGCAAGTGGAGCGGAAGGAAAGCGGGGACGTGCGCGCCGGGCGGCTGCTGCTGCGGCACTCGGTGCTGCTCACGGTTATTGCACCCGGCTGCGCGCAGGTCGCGCTGCTCGGCCCCATGAGTTTGCAGAATGTGAAGTCTTTTTTGGGGATGGGGGGAAATGGGAAGGCAGAGACAGCCGCCCTCCAAAGTGGCTGGTGCTGCCACAGCCCTTGTGCGTGTGGGAGATGGGTGGTGTTGGATGAACCCTGGGGCAGAGCAGGGCTGCAGCAAACCCCGCTCTGCCCCGCTGCTGGGCACCCCGTAGGAGGAGGAGATCTATCACAGCCTCTACGTGGAGCAGTGGGGGAAGATGGAGGCCCTGCAGCGGCAGCAGACCCTGGAGCAGGACCTGAAGTGGGAGCTGGAGCAGGCGGCCGCGAGGATGGTGCGTCTCGGCGGCCGACGCGCGGAGCCGCGACCGGGCAGGATGCAGAGCCGCTCTGGGAGCGCGGTCTGAGTGCCAGCACCCTTGTCCCCTCCACAGAGCGCCAGGGTTGAGCAGTGCCTCCTGTTTCGGGGCCTCATGGATGCGGCTTTCCAGAACCTGCAGGACGATCAGGAAGCCTTGGCCAAGGAGGTGAGTCCTGCGCGGAGCAGCCGCCGGCTTTGCCCCAGCCTCCGGCTCTCTCTGTGTGGCAGCGAGGACACAGCCTGGCTGAGTCACTGCTCGGAGCTGCCTGGCAGCTGGGAGCCAAAACCAGCCTGGCAGGAAGGGAATTTTGGAGCTGGGTCTGTTGGCAGTGCTGGAGGCTGCTGCACAGACCGGCTCCTTGCACTGTAGAAGTGGCCGGACTCGGTGGTTCAGGGACATGGGCAAGGGAGGCCGCGGCACTGCTGGCACGGATGGCAGTGGGTGTCTCGGAGCTGTGCTCAGCTCTTCTCAAGGCGCTCTGTCCTCTTGCAGCGCAAGCAGCTGAGGTCCCTGGTGTCCCGGTGCAGGACCGTGCTGCAGGGCGTCCCCGACAAGCTGCGGGGCTGCCTGCAGGAGCAGGATGCCCTGCAGCAGCGCGCGGACGAAGCCCTGCGATCCAAGGAGGAGGTAGTGACACGGCATCCACCTGCGGGCTCTGCTGCCCCATCCCTCCAACGGGGTGTCCCCATCTGCCAACCCTGGGGAGGGAAGGAAGGTCCCTTCAGGTGTCACTGGCACCTGGGGTGGCCTAATGGGCTGGAGGGGCTTGTGGCTTCTCGCCTTGGGGCTCGCCTGTGTCACGGTGGGAGGGAGAGCCCCAGGCTCCCGCAGAACATGTGGCGAAGGACAGATCCTGGTGCCAGCGGTGCTGGGAGCTGCCCTTGCCGTGCGGCCACGTCGCAGGTCCGCGTTGAGCGCCGTATCCCTCCCTCCGCAGGGAGATCGCTTTCTGGAGGCCTTCCGCTCCCACACCAGCACCGAGATCAGCGCGTGGAAGCAGAGCCTGGCCTCCCAGAGAGAGCTGAGCACGCTGCTGGCACAGGCCATCGACCTGCAGGTACCGAGCGGGCAGCGCGTCCAGCTGCGTCCCCCTTGGTCCCTGGGGCTGGGTCCCAGCTCTGCAGGCGGCTCTGCCGCGTGCTGGACTCGGGCACTGGCTGCTGCAAAAAGCAAAGGCCTGTGGCAAGGTGGGGACGGCTGGAGAGGTTTCTTGGTGCTGCTGGTCTGAGCTCAGGGCTGGTGTTTGCCTCCCGCTACGCTTATTTGGTGCAAAGTGGCTGCTCTGTCCCAGCGATCCTGACCGTGCTCTCCTGCCCTGCAGGCTTCTCTGGCTGCTGAGTCCCAATCCTTCCGGGAATTCATAGATGTTACCTTTGAAAATCTGCAAGAGGAAAGGAGGTCCCTGGATGAGGAGGTGCTGTGGGGCTGCGCGGCCCCTGTGAGACCCGTGTGGCTGTGACAGTGGGGCCCGAGGCTGTCACAGCCGCGCTCATCCTCCGGGCACCCCCTTCTCTTGCAGCGAGAGCAAGTGAGGTCCCTGGTGTCGCGGTGCCAGGTCATGCTGCAGAGCTGCCTGCAGGAGCGGGATGCCATGAGGCAGCAAGCAGACGAAGCCCGTCAAGCCAAGGACGAGGTAGTGGGGTTATCTACCACGGAGCATGGATAACTGGGACGCTGCTCTGCAGCCTGGCTGTCCTCCCAGGGGATGGAGGTGACGTGGGGCACCCCAGGGTGGGAAGGTCCCACAGGGCAGAGCCTGCGAATGGCTCCAAGCACAGCTGGAGAGGTGAAGCAGGCGCTGGCGCAGCCCGTGTGTGCACAGCAGAGATGTGCACGGTGTCTCTGCAGGCCTCCCGCAAGCTGGAGGAGACCATGGGGGCCCTGAAGGACTCGGCGGCTCGGGTGAAGAAGCTCATGGTGGCCGAGTCACGCCTCAGTGCAGGTACGGGCACCTGGAGCTGCCCCTGGGCTGCTCTGTCTGACCTTGTCCCCGCAGATGGGGCTCTGCAGGGCTCAGCTGAGCAGTAGTTGTCCTTGTGTGGCTCCAGCAGCTGCAGAAAACGTCCCTCTCCCGGTGTCTGGTCCCTCTGGGACACATCCAGGGGCTGGAGGAAGAAGCGGGGCTGCCTCCTCCTCGCCTTGCTCTCAGTGCTTGTGCTGTGCTTCATTGCAGACCTCAGCAGCCGCATGAAGGAGCTGGCCGACCTGCAGCAGGAGCGGGACGCGCTGCAGGAGGACAACGAGGACTACAGGGAGGAGATGGCCCAGTGAGTCCGAGCACGAGCCCTGGCACCCGGCACAGAGCAGGGACAGTCCCTGTCCTGGTCCCGCTCTGCCCCGAGCTGCCTGGGGCGCTGTTGTCACCGCGTCCTCTCCCGGGCAGGTTGGCCAAGGAGAGGGACGCCCTGCAGCAGGAGCGCGACGGGCTCTGCCAGGAGCTGCAGGAGAAGACGGAGTGCTCCGAGGTAGGAGCGCCGGGGCGGGCCGCGGGCGTCACGCGCCTCCCGCTGAGCGACGCGGCGCGGGCAGCGTGGCAGCCGGCCAGCAGCGGGATTAGCCCTGCCGCGGGGGGAGCCGGGCGAGCGCAGTTGACATCCTGCACGTAGAGCGGCTCTGCCTCGCGCCCGGCCGCGGCTCCCGCGGGAACGCTGCTCCATCCCCTCGGGCCAGGCCCTTATGGCTCTTCCTTCCTCCCCGCCTGCAGTTCCTGGACCAGGAGAACCGCATGCTCCGCTCGCAGCTCCTGGAGGCGGAGGCCAAGCTGACGTCCACGCTGGCTGCCCTGCAGGAGCGCAGTCGGCAGCATGAGGAGCTCCAGGACTCGCACCAGTGCCTGAAGTATGGCCCCCACTTCCAGCTCTGTTTCATACCCCTTAATTTGGGGAAACCGAGCCCCTTGCAGGGAAGAGAAGGGAATGATCACTGCTGTTGTCCCTGAGCACGGTTACATGGAGGGGAAGAGGCCACGGGCAAGTCCAGCAGCCTCCATCTCCTTGCACTCATTTGGGAAGGGCAAGCAACCAGTTGTCACCTAAAACTGTGGGGTTTGGTCTCTCCCTCGGTTGCAATGGGAAGCAGGTCTAGAAAAGGTCCCCATGCCATCGCAAGCAGGGCAAGTGCTGCTCCCACTCACACTGCCACACTTCCCACAGGGAAGAGCACGCTGTGCTCCACAAGGAGCAGGAGAGCACCAAGGCTGAGCTCCAGGACCTGCAGCTCAAGAGGGTCAAAGTGTCTCAGTGCTCTGTAGACATTGCTGAGAGCAAGGTGAGGCTGCAGGACCTCGCTGACTGCCTCAGAGCTGCTTTGCAAGAGGAGGTAGGAGCCTCATCCTGAGGGGAAGGCTGAGGTGGGGACCGTCTCACCCATGATCAGGCCCCTGTGGCTCTGCCACGTGGCTTCCCATGGGCCCTGCTCAGTGGGGCAGCACGGAGCTGTCACGAGTGGCACCCCAGGGCTGTGCTCTGCTTCCCCTCCGAAGGACGACAGCAGCCCCGTGAGAAACAGAGTGCGGACCCCGGCCCCACGCACGCCAGGCTGGCGGACACCGGGGCCCTGGTGGACACCGGGGCCCTGGCAGACGCCGCGCAGGGCCTGGACACCCGCGTGCCGCACGCCCTACCGCGCCGGCGACTCCTTTGTGGGCAGCGTCTTAAAAGCAGCGTTGGGGAAAGGTGAGCTGTGTTTGGGTGCCCAGAGGGGTCCCTGCACGAGGACGGGAGTTCCTTTGGGGTCTAGGGGCAGCTTCTGTGCTTGGGAAGTGTCTTTCACTGGCGCTGGGCAAGGAGGGGGATCTGGATGCACTGCCTGTGTCCCTCGTTGCTGTGGATCTTGCTCGTGGCCCAGGGTCCTGCTGCTCCCTGGGCTGGGAGGTCTCCCCTGCACAAACCAGGCCCTTGTGGGCAGGTCCCAGGTGGCTGCGCGTGAGCAAGGTCTGGCCATGCTCCATGCAGCGTGCAGGGCTGTGCACGATGCCTCTGCTCTCACAGATGCTGATGAAGCCACCAGCATGTTTACCAGAGTTGGACCTGCCTCTACGCCAAAGCAAACAGGTATTGGTGCCTGTCACCCTCCCCTGAGCCACAGGCCTGTCCCATGCTGGTTTGCCCCTGCATTGGGGGCAGCGCAGCGTGGCCTCTGTGTCCCCATGGAGCCAGTGGTCCCTGCTGGGCTGTTCCTGAGCCTCGGCCATTCCCGCAGAGCCCGAGGACGACCTGATGGAGACCGCGAGGGAGCTGCGAAGCGCTGTCTCCAACCTCGACGTGCTGAGCGGCCGCGTGCAGGAGCTGGAGCAGAGCAAGTTCAGGGAGCTGCAGACTGAGATGTGAGCTATGCAGGGGCTTGAGCATGTCCCAGGCATGTCTGGTCCTTGGGGCTGCTGTGTGGCATCTGCCCCGGCCCTTGGGGAAGGGCTGGTGAGATGCTCAGGAAGGGATTTGGTGCGTGGTGGTGCACGCTGCTGGGCCGGGCTCCTCCGCTCAGCCTCGCTGTCCTCTCGCAGCTCCAACCTGCAGCTGAGGCTGGAGCAGGTGACCACAGAGAGCCAGGAGAAGACGGACGCCCAGGCCACCACCATTGCCAGGCTGAACAAGGCCTTGCAGGACAAGCTACAGGTGAGCCGGTGCCAGAAGTGGGCCAGCGCTCACTCCAGGGCAGCGCCGAACTGGGGCACGCTCTGATCTAGGACACGGAAAATCTGGGTAACTGGCTCTTGCCGTGCCCCGCGGGTCCTCGGGGCGCATCTAACCTTCTCGAGCACGGGGAACCCGCTCCAGGATGGCCCTGCTGCCAAGCCAGCCCCGCAGCGGGGTGGCCGTGTCCCCAATGTGGGGCCATGCTTGGCCTGTGGTCCCCATGGGGCTCCCCTGCCCTGGGTTGGGGATTGCCAGTTGAGGGGGTCCTGGTCTGACACAGCCACTTCTCTCTGCAGAACACGAAGGAGCTGCAGGATGTTGTGAAACAGCAGGAAAAGAAGATGCTGCAACTCATTGACAATAGTGGGGAAGTCACGGTGCGTGCGGGGTCCCAGCAGGGTGGGGAGGCACCTCGAGCCCCCACGTGGGCCAGTGCCAGCCACAGGGCCAGTCTCAGCATCCCCTCTCTCTTCCAGCGGCTGAAGGGGGAGGTCTCCGAGCTGAAGCACTTGTTCCAGCGCGCCGAGACGAAGGCCAAGGTGCTGTGGGAGGAACTGCAAGGGCAGGAGCCCACGGCAGACGCTGCCAGTGTCCACGAGCGAGTGCTGCTGCGGCAGGAGGTGAGGCCGGGGGGCTGCCCCGTGCCCCGCTCCTCGAGCTGGGACAAGGACCAGGCAGGATGAGCAAGGGGCTCGTGGGCCCACATGGCGCAGCGGGAAGCATCTCTGTGGGGCTCACACTCAGCTGCCCTCGCTCTCCTTTTAGGTGGACAAACTGCGGCTGCTGCTGCTGGAGAAAGAGGAGGAAAGCTCGCGGCTCTCCTCCAAGCACCTGGAGCAGGTACGTGGGAGCCTGGGGGGTGCTGGGCCCTCCCTTGGCAGCCTCCTCATGAGCATCTCCCACTGCAGATCCAAGCCCTGAAGCTGCAGCTCTGCCACATGCACAAGGAGCTGAGGAGCCACGAGGAGATGAAGGAGAAGATGAGAGAGGTGAGGGGCAGCTGCCCGACACGGAGGCCCCAGCTCCTCTCTCTCCCTGCTGCTCCTGGGCCCAACCCCATCCGTCACTAACTTCCCTGTTGTCCCCAGGTCCTGTCCTCTGTCCCCGACGTGGCAGCGGGCTGCCAGGAGCTCCACAGCCTGCTCCGATACCTGGGCCTGAGGCCGGCCAGCGGCAGCAGGGACACCGCTGACCCGCTATAGCCCGTAGCACAAAATGCTTCAGTTTAAGCGTGTAATTATTTATGAATAAAGTTTGTTAACCTTTGCCCTGGCTGGTTCCCGGCCGCGTGCAGGAAGCGCTGGGCACCCCGTGGGTGGGGACGGCTGTGGCGCTGGAGCAGCGGGCGGGCCGGCGGCAACTCGTCCGCAGCCGCACGCACCGGCCCGGCCCGTCCTGCTCAGCGCTGTCACGGGGCCCCGGGCACCGCTCCAGGGCACCTCTGACTCAACCCCGGCGCCCCGGCCGGCTCCCTTCCGCCCTCGCGGCTTCGTTCTGGGGCTGGGGACACGGCCCCGTCGGCGCCGCCTGCGCCAGCCTTGTGCTCTCCTTAGGGCCACCGCGTTCCCAGGGCTTGCGACAGCCGCCCTGCGTGCCCGGCCTGACCCAGCTTCCCAGCCCGAGGCCCTGCTCCTCCTCCTGTCCTAGATTCCCTCCCTTGGCCCCTGCTTAGGCAGAGGGGAGCAGAGGCCTCATCCTGCAGCCACAGGGAGGGCTGGAGCTGCGTGTGCAGTGCAGGAGCCCGGATCGCCTCTGGTGCCTGTGCAGAGGAGCTGGGCTCTCTGCCAGTGCCTTTCGTGTGGCATCAGCACCCCCTGCTCCCAGGAGGCTCCCCCAGCCTCCCTTCTTTCCCGTGGCCTCAGCCTCCAGGGCCTCTCCCATGGGATGCTCCTCCCAGCCCTGCAGATGCTCCCGGGGGCTGCGCTCCCGGCTCGCGTGCGGGGGCCGTGCAGCACCTCCCTCCGCGCCGCCGCGGCGGCCCGAAATAGCCGCCTTTCAACAAGTGCTCTGGTTTTTAATGGGCTGTTTCTCCCGCGGGCTGTGCAGGGCTCCGGAATCACCTTCCCCTGCCCTCTGCCACAGCCCAGGCACGTGGCCTGGCAAAGCAGCCAGCACCGCTGCTCCCTGGCACCTTTGGGTACCTGTTGTACCAGGTGCCCTGGAGGGATGTGATCCTGCTCCTGTGTCCCCTCCCCACCCCAGGCTGCATCCTGGGTCTGGATTAGGCGGGGGCGAAGCGTCGCTGGGCCTTGGATTAGGGCCATGCGCCGCGGGGCCCGGCTGAGCCCTCCTTTTACGGCGCAGGGATTCAGTGGAAGCAGAGGCGGTTCAGCGGAGCTCAGCCTTGGCAGCCGCCCGTGCCAGCCCTGTGGGGCGAGCAGGGACACCGCTATTGTCCCCGCACCGGCTCGGGGCGGCTCTTGCTGCTGGGCCGGGTTCCCTCGGGTGCTCCTGTGCTGTCCCACAGCCTGGGCTCTTTGGTGCTGGGCTCAGCTGTGGCCCTCAGCAGCAGTGGGGACAGGGTCTGTGTCCCTGGGGTGGCACGGGGGGGACCCCAGCCCACAAGTGGAACAGCAGGATCCCTGGTAGTGGGGCTGGGGGCTGGCCATGGGTCATGGCAGAGGGACAGGGGTGGCAATGGGGGGCTGGCCCAGGGATGCCCCCCCAAGGGTGACCCACGGGTGGTCCTGATCGGTGGCAGTGGGGTCTCTGCCCGTGGCTGGAGGAGGTGGGTGACAGCAAGTGGGTGCTGCCTCGCTGGGGGGGTGGTCACCCTGCTGGGGTCCCCAGCAGCAGCCAAAGGGGCTGGCAAGGGGGTAGCACAGCAGGGTTCGCCACAGGAGACGGCAGTGGGATGGCACTGTGGGGTGCCCAGCCCAGGGGTGTCACAGGGAGATCCCTGGCAGCGGGTGGCAACGGGGTCCCTGCCCAGACTGGGGTGTCAGGGGGGGTCCTGCCCCAGACTAGGATTGGGGGGGAGGTGTGGAGTGGGTCTCTGCCTGGGTTGGGGGGAGTTGTCATAGGAGGGGTGTCCCTGCCCACGTCTGGGTTGTCACAGGAGGGGTCCTGCCTGGGGTTGGGGTGTCGGGGGTCCCTGGGGTGTCGGGGGGACCCTGCCCGGGGGTGGCTGCTATGAGGGGGTCCCTGGTGGGTGCTGGGGCTGTGATGGGGCTCCCGGCCCGGTGCCGAGGGCGCCGGGGGGGTGCCAGGGGGGTCCGGCGCTGGGGGTGCCCAGGGGGTAGCGGGGGGCTCCCTACCCGGCGTGCGGGTGCCGGGGGGCGCGGGGGGGCTCCCCACGCGGGTCGGGGGAGCCGTGGCGGGCGGGGGGTGGGGGGGAGCGGCGCGGGTGCCGCCCCGCGGCCCGCCCCGTCCCGCCCCGCCGGTCACGTAGCTCTGCGGCACCGCAGCGCATTTACCGCGGGGCCGGAGCGCGCAGCCCGCAGTCCGCGCCCGCCGCCGCCGCCGCCGCCGCCCTCCTCCTGCACGGTAAAGGGGAGCCGGGGAACCGGGGGGAGCGGGAGTCGGCGGCCCCGACGGGGGGATTCCCAGCGCCGCCGGGCTGGGGGCTGGGGCCGGCGCAGCCCCGCGGAGCGGGACGGAGATGGGGACGCGCTGCGCGGTCCCCTCCGTGTCCCCCCGCCAGCCTAACGGCGGCACCGCCGCCCCCCGCACGTCGCCGGTCCCGAGGGCAGCGCCTTCCCCGCGGCACCGCCGCCCCCGGCGCATCCCCGGGCCCCGCGCATCCCAGCCCCGCAACGGCCCCTTCCCGGGGCATCCGCGGCTCGGGGCAGGGGGGGCACCACCTCGGGGGGTCACCTTCCCCAGGCCATCGCCATTCCCGGGACACCGCCGTCCCCGCGCGTATCGCTGTCCGCAGGGCGCCAGGGCATCCCCATCCTCCGCGTACCCGCACCCCGGCCATCACCATCCCCCCAGGCATCACGTCCCTCCCGTTCCTGCCCTGCACGGGGCACCGCCGTCCCCGGGAAGCGCCGCTTTCCCTCCGCACCGGGGCCCTCTACAAGATGGCTGGGCTGGGGGCGGGCGAGCAGGCAGCAAAATGGCTGGGAGCTCCCCGGCCTCCTCCATGAGGCCGTGCCCGAGCGGCGGCCGCGGGCGCGCGGGCAAGCGCCGCTTACGTAACTAGCCCTTCCCCGGGGCCGCGTGCCGCATGTGGGCCACAGCGCGGGGACGTGGCCCCCCCGGGCAGCCGGGGCGCGTGGCAGCCGGCGAGGCCGCCCGTGACTCGTCACCGTCCCCGTGCAGGCCCCACCATGACGCACCAGTACCCCGCGCTGACGGCCGAGCAGAAGAAGGAGCTCTCGGACATCGCCCTGCGCATCGTGGCCCCGGGCAAGGGCATCTTGGCTGCTGATGAGTCCGTAGGTGAGCCGGGGCCACCACCCCTCCCGCCGCTGCTATTCCAACCCCTTGTTTTTTCGTCCCCCCCGCCCCATGTGCCTGCCCGTCTTGGGGCTCACGGGGTGTCACCGCTGCCGCAGGGAGCATGGCCAAGCGCCTCAACCAGATCGGGGTGGAGAACACGGAGGAGAACCGCCGGCTGTACCGCCAGGTCCTCTTCAGCGCCGACAGCCGCGTCAAGAAGTGCATCGGGGGCGTCATCTTCTTCCACGAGACCATGTACCAGAAGGCCGATGATGGGACTCCCTTCGTGCAGATGATTAAGGACAAGGGCATCGTCGTGGGCATTAAGGTGGGGGGGGTACCCCAGCACGCTGGCTGTTTGTGGCTGGTGGCATCGGCAGGGACTCAGAGCCACCTTCCCCTTCCCTTTGCAGGTGGACAAGGGCGTCGTGCCCCTGGCCGGGACGGATGGAGAAACCACGACTCAGGGTATGGGACATGGGCGGGCTGGGGTGCCAGGTTTGGGGGTTCTGGGTTTGAAGATATCAGGTTTGGGGGTGTCAGGTTTAGGGATTCTGGATCTGGAACTGCTTGGTTTGAAGTGCCAAGCTTGGAGGAGCCTGGTCTGGAGGTGGTGCTGGACTTAGGGGTGCCAGGCTTGGAGGTGCTGGGCCTGGAGGCGTGGGTTTTGGGGTGCTGGGTTTTGGGGTGCCGCACTGACAAGCCACCTCGCAGGCCTGGACGGGCTGTCCGAGCGCTGTGCCCAGTACAAGAAGGATGGCGCTGACTTCGCCAAGTGGCGCTGCGTGCTGAAAATCAGTGACAACACCCCCTCTGCCCTTGCCATCATGGAGAACGCCAACGTGCTGGCCCGCTACGCCAGCATCTGCCAGCAGGTATCTGCCCAGGCTGGTGTCCATCTGCCCAGGGGAACGGGCTGGGACCCACGAGGATGGGTATCGCGGCATGGGGATGGACTCAATGATCTTGAAGATCTTTTCCAACCATTATGATCCTATGATTCTGTGATGATGGGCATCACTCACCTTCAAGGACAAGGGTTGCATGGCAAGGCTGGGCATCTACCCATGGTTGTGGGCATCATTATTGGGTTGGGCATCAGGCCTCAGGGCCGGGTGTCACCCCACTGGGTTTCACAGCCGGGGCGATGCCCAGGACCCTCCCCACACTGGTGTCACTCCGTGCCTTGCAGAACGGCATCGTGCCCATCGTGGAGCCAGAGATCCTGCCGGATGGGGACCACGACCTCAAGCGGTGCCAGTACGTGACGGAGAAGGTGAGCGTCACGGTGTGGTGGGCCCTGGGGCGGGCGCTAGGCCATGCTGTGCCATGCCAGCGTCCTCCCCGCTGCCCGTTGTCCCCACCAGGTGCTGGCGGCCGTGTACAAAGCGCTGAGTGACCACCACGTCTACCTGGAGGGCACCCTGCTGAAGCCCAACATGGTGACCCCTGGCCACTCTTGCCCGACCAAGTACAGCCCCGAGGAGATCGCCATGGCCACCGTCACTGCCCTGCGCCGCACTGTCCCCCCAGCTGTCCCAGGTACCGGGATGGGCTGGCAACGGGGGGCAATGGATGAGGGTCCCGTTTCGGGGGGCTCTGTTGAGGCTGAAACGCCGCTCTCCACAGGTGTCACCTTCCTCTCCGGAGGCCAGAGCGAGGAGGAGGCCTCCATCAACCTCAACGCCATCAACACGTGCCCGCTGGCGCGGCCCTGGGCCCTCACCTTCTCCTACGGGCGGGCGCTGCAGGCGTCGGCGCTCAGCGCCTGGCGCGGGCAGCGTGACAACGCCAGCGCCGCCACCGAAGAGTTCGTCAAGCGCGCCGAGGTAGCGACACCAAGGGCCACATCCCACGTGGTGATGGAGGACACTGAGCACTGTGTCCCATGGGGTGAAGGGTTGGGTGCCCGTGGGATGGGGGACACTGAGGATCACATCCCACGTGGTGATGGGGGACACTGAGTGCTAAATCCTATGGGGAGATGGGGGGCACCAAGGGTTGTGTCCCCATGGAACAGAGGACACCAAGGGCCACATCCCATGTGGTGATGGAGCACTGAGCACTGTGTCCCATGGGGTGAAGGGTTGGGTGCCCGTGGGATGGGGGACACTGAGGATCACATCCCACGTGGTGATGGGGGACACTGAGTGCTAAATTCTATGGGGAGATTGGGGGCACCAAGGGTTGTGTCCCCATGGAATGGAGGACACCAAGGGCCACATCCCATGTGGTGATGGGGGACACTGAGCACTGTGTCCCATGGGGTGAAGGGTTGGGTGCCCGTGGGATGGAGGACACAAAGGGCCAGATCCCATGGGGTAATGGGGGCACTGAGTACCATGTCCTGGGGAGTGATGGGGGAAAACAAGGACCATGTCCCCATGGGGTGATGAGGAACACTGAGGACCACGTCCCATGAGGAGGGAGGGGAGAACAAGGACCTTGAACTCAGGGGGTGATGGGGGACCCTGATGACCACGTCCCACAAGAAAACAGGGACACTTAGAGCTGTGTCCCCATGGGATGGGGGACACCGAGGGCCACATCCCGGGGGGCGATGGGGGGGGCACCGAAACCCACGTCCATTGGGGTGCTGGATGGGGGACCCCGCGTGCCGCGATGCCGGCGGGGGGGCCGCTCACGGGCTTCTCTCCGGCAGGTGAACGGGCTGGCGGCGCTGGGCAAGTACGAGGGCAGCGGGGACGAGTCGGGCGCCGCGGCGCAGTCCCTCTACGTGGCCAACCACGCGTACTGAGCGCCGGCCCCCGGCCCCCCGCCACCGCTCACACCCCGCTTCCACCCCCGGGAGCCGCAGGAAGGGCAGCCCAGCACGTGGAGGGGGGCCCCTCGGGTGCCCGGTGCCGCCCGGACCCCCCCTTTTGGCACAGGGGACTCCGACGAGGCCGGGGAGGGGGCGGGAGGGGAGGCCCGGGGGTGCCCCCGCCGTAGCTTTGCAGCCAGTCCCGGTGGATGATGCCCCCTCCCCGCACACAAACAGCCCCCGGGGGAAGCCCCCGCCGCCCGTGTCGTGTTCTGCGTGTGCACCCCGTGTACCGAATAGCCTAACATCGAATAAACGGTAGCGACAGCGCCGTGCCTCCGCCTGCTGCCTCGCCGCAACGCGCCCCGGGCGTTCCGCTTCCGCGGGCGGGCTCCGCGCTGCGCGCGGTCCGTGCGGCGCTCACCCGTGCAACGAGTTGCGTCCGGCCTCAGCCCACCCTGCACCCACTGCGGGGGCTCCAGGGCCGGCCACGCCGCTCCTATAGGGCCCGCGGGGGGAGAGGAGCCTCCCGGGCCGGCGCCCGGTGCCCGGTTCCCCCCCCTCCCGCTCGCTCGCCGCGCTGCTGGGCGCCGCCCACCTGAGTCCTCTTGTCCCTCCGAGGCACCCATAGTGGCGGCGCGGCTGCAGCCCGCCCCGCGAGGCCAGCAGCGAGCGCTGATTGGCGCTGCCCCCGGTCCATCAGCGCTGCCGCCCCCGCGCTCATTGGCTGCTCCGCAGACCGGGCGCTCTGACAGGCTGGGCGGGGAGTGAGCCCCGCCCCTCGCGCACAGGGAGGGAAGCGAAGATGGCAGCGGCGCCGGGCGCAGCGGCCGTGGATGCAGCAGGTACCGGGCCGGGGGCCGGGGGCCGGGCCGAGCCGAGCCGAGCCGAGCCGAGCCGAGCCGAGCCGTTCACGCGTGTCCCCGCAGAGAAGGCGCGGGGCCAGCGGGCCGCGCTCTGCTTCGCGGCCACCGCCGTGCTGCTGGGGCTGCCGCTGTGGTGGAGGACGACGGAGACGTACCGCGCCGCGCTGCCCGGCGCCGCCATCGCCGCGCTCGCCGAGCTGCCGGTGAGGCGCGGGGCAGGGGCGGCCGGGGGGCGCGCGCGGCGGGCGGCGGCGCTGACCCCTCGCGCAGTTGCAGCTCGCCGCGCCCCTCACCGTGGCCTTCGCCTCCGCGTCGCTGCCGCGGGACCTGCCGGGGCCGCTGCCCTTCAGCGAGACGCGGGAGCAGGAGACGCGTCTGAACCGTAAGAGCTGCCGCCGCCGGGCTCTGCCTCGTCCCTGGGGCCCGCCGGCGCTAGCGGGGTCTCTGCGTCTTCCTCCCCCCCGTAGCGCAAACCAGCATCACGGCGCGCTACGAGACGCTCTATCGCAGCGCCACGGCTCGCGAGGAGGCGGCTCTGCAGGCAGCCACGCTGCGAGGTACCAGCACGAGGCCAAACTGCTGCTCCCGGGGCCTCAACCCGGCCCACGGGCCCCTTCTGGGGGTGCTGAGCGGGTCTCCGTGCCCCGCTGATGCCTCTCCCGTGCGCAGAGGCTGATGCTGCCCTGCACCAGCTGCAGGACGCCCCGCTGGGCGCTCTGACCGTCTATGTGCTCCCTGAAACCTCCTCGCTGCTCCCTCAGGTAACGCGGCTGCTCGAGGGTGCCGGGGCGCCCCTTGGTGCCGCTCTCTGTGCTCCGTCTGGGCCACCACTTTGGGGCGAGTTGGGAAGCTCAGTGGGTTGGTGTGGACACTTGCCCAAGAGGGAGTCCCGGGTCCTTCATGCTTCCTGTGACACTGGGCTGTGGCCTGGGGCTCTGAGATGGAGAAAGCTTTGCTGGAAGTACTTAGAGGTTGCAGAGAGAAGAAGGGACTCTGGGGGATGTGCCCTCCTTTGGGGGATATGTGGCAATTCCTACAGGCCTCCTGAGGGAGGACATCTGTCCCCATGCTGTCACGGGTGGCAGGGGCCGCTCTTGGTGGCACGGGCAGGGTGAGGAGCCCGGCCCTGTGCGCAGCCCTCGCTGCAATGTCCCCTCGCAGGGCATCGACGTCTACGTGGGGAGGCACCGCAGCGCCGTGGTGAGGGCCGCGCCGGGCCTGGCCGCCCTCCGCGCCCGCCTGCAGCAGGTCACCCGCGTCATGGCCTTCACCGCCGCCTCCGTGTCCGCCACCCTCTCGGACCGCGTGCCCGCCAGCCAGCTCGGCCCCGACGCCGGGCGCCACTTCAAGTCCAGCCTGGGTACGGGCACCCCAGCCCCGTTCCCTGTCCTGGGGACCAGCTTCTTGGATAGGGGGACACATTCGTGTCCTCCTAGTGACATCCCTGCGTGTCGTTGGGGTTACCAGAGTTGTGCATCCTCCCTTAGCCTGTGGCTGTGTGCCAGGATCTGTGCTGCCATCGGGGCCTGATGCAGGGCATGGGAGTGTGGCCCTGCACAAGGGAGGGCTGAGGAGCAGGGGTTGAGCCCTCCTGGCTCTCTGGAGCTCTGCTCTGGTGGCGTTCCCAGCCACGGAGCCACCGGGTGGGTCGTGGTGCCGCTGCCTCACGGGCTGTGGGCACTTGGCAGGGTACGAGATCACCTTCAGCCTGCTGAACCCCGACCCCAAGGCCCACGACGTGCACTGGGACATCGAGGACGCCGTCGGCCGCTACGTGCAGCCCCTCCTGGACAAACTGAGCTTCATGGCCAACTTCTCCGTGGCCTCTCAGGTGAGGCCTGGGAGGCGCCGTGCGGGCAGCCCGGCCTCGCTTGCGTCGGGTGCCCCGTGCCGCACGTCTCGCCGGCACCGTCCGCGTCCCCGCAGATCCTGTACTACGCTGTCCTCGGCGTGACGCCGCGCTTCGACAAGGAGTCCTCCAGCTTCCTGCTGAGCGCCCACAGCCTCCCGCACGTCATCAACCCCGTGGAGGCCAGGCTGGGTGAGCGCTGCGCTCCCGGCCCCGTGCCCAGAGTGGCCCCGTGCGCCGGGGAAGGGCTTCCACTGTCCCTCTCGCTGCAGGCTCCAGCGCTGCCTCCCTCTATCCCGTGCTGAACTTCCTGCTGTACGTGCCGGAGCGCTCCCACTCCCCTCTCTATATCCAGGACAAGGACGGAGCCCTGGTGGGCACCAATGCCTTCCATAGCCCGCGCTGGGGTGGCATCATGGTACGGCGTGGGTGGCTGCTGTCCCTCTGAGCTGTGGCTGGTGCTGGCCCGTGGCTCGTCCTGACGGGCTCTCCTGCAGGTTTACAACGTGGAGGGCCCTGCTGCTCCCCAGGCGTCGCTCCCGCTGCGCGTGGACGTGGACATGGTGCGAGTGATGGAGGTGTTCCTGGCGCAGCTCCGGTGAGGATGCGTTGTTCCCTGCCCAGGCCTGTCTGCGCTCTCCCTCTGGAGCATGTGTGGACTGGAGCAGCCTGTCCCTAGGTGCAGCAGCTCCCTTGACCCCCTCTGGAGCTTGGGGTGGCTTTTTGTGGCCTCTAGGTCCTGACCATTGGCCAGCACCCCTGCCTGCATGGGGGCTCTGGCCCAACTCCTGGTGTGGGGAGCTCATTTGGTCCTTCCCCATGTGCCCCAGGATGTGCAGCCCATCCTGGGCTGAGTCCTGCCAGGGCTGAATGCCCTGGAGAAGGGGAGAGCCAGGGAGTGTACTGTGGGCCTATGACACAGGCTGGGACCTTCTCCTCTGCTCGTAGGTTACTGTTTGGGATTTTGCGGGAAGAGCTGCCGCCGGAGTTCCTGATGGAGAGTCCAGGGAATGAGGGACTGGCTGACTGGGAGCTGGATCGCCTGCTCTGGGCCCGCACTGTGGAGAACATTGCCACCGTTTCCACCACCTTGACCTCGCTGGCCCAGCTGCTGGACAAAATTGGGAACATCGTCATCAAAGATGATGTTGCCTCTGAGGTAGGTGTTTGGGCAGCCCGAGCCAGGGGTTGGGTGGCGGGTGGCAGTCACTGTCCTGTGCTGCTGCTGCTGGGACACTGCCCAGGCCTGCTGGTGAGCAAGGACCTCCAGGCTTGTGTCCGTGTGGCCTGGTGGCTCCTCCATGTCCCTGTCCCAGGGGACAATCTGTGCTCTTCCCATTGCAGGTATACCGAGCGGTGGCTGCAGTGCAAAGTGCCATGGAAGAGCTGGCCCTGGGCCGCCTCCGCTCAGCCTTCCAGGCCAGCAAGGAGGCCATCACCTCCTCAGAGCGGGCCTTCTTTGACCCGTCCCTCCTCCATCTCCTCTACTTCCCCGATGACCAGAAATTTGCCATTTACATCCCGCTTTTCCTGCCCATGGCTGTACCCATCCTCCTGTCCCTGGCCAAGATCCTCCGCGAGGCCAGGCAGCGCAAGAAGGATCCCACCAAGACGGACTGAGCCCATCTGCACCCTGTCCTACGTCGAGGCTGCTCCGGCCCGGTGGAGCACGTTGTCATGGACCCACGGTGGAGGGCAGAGCTCAGCGCGGGTCTCGGCAGAAGAAACCGCTGGGATAGCGGGGAGAGGACGCTGGGGTCCTGTCCCCTCCAAGGGGACGCGCTGCTCGTGCCCCAGGCCGGCCCGTGCGCGCTGGGGCTCCCTGCATGCCCAATAAAGGAGACCCCGGCCAGGCTGGGCCTGGCGTGGGGCTGTGTGAACCTCCCTCCTGCCTCCGGGGGCTTAGCTTGGTGCTCCCATGTCCTCCCCTGCGTGCTGGGGTGGGGGACAGCTGCTTTAAGGGCTGCAGCTCCTCTGTTATTCAGCCCACGACAGGGAGTGGTGGTTATGGGGCCTCCTGCCTCCTGTGCCGTTAGGAGTGTTCACAGAATCACAGAATGGTTGAGAGAGCAAGAGATCATCTAGTCCAACCCGCTGCTCCAGCAGGGACACCCAGAGCAGGTGGAACAGGGTCACATCCAGGTGGGATTTGAAGATCTCCAGCAAAGGAGACTCCACAGCCTCTCTGGGCAGCCCATTCCAGGTGTCACCCTCGCAGTAAAGAAGCTCTAACTCAGATGGAGATGAAATGTCTTGTGTTTCAATTTGTACCTATTACCCCTTATCCTGTCACTGGCCGCCAGGGAGAAGAGTTTGGCCCCGTCCTCTTTACATCTTCCCCTCGGGTCTTTGTCTGTGCTGATCAGATCCTCCCCTCAATCTTCTCCAGGCTGAATAGGCCCTGCTCCCTCATTCTTCCTTCATAGATCCTCTTCATAGATCCTCTTTCTTCATAGGAGACCTGCCCCAGGCCCTTCCATGACTTTGTCGCGTTGGCGCAGAGCTCCTGGAGGAGGTTCCCGCTGGGTGTGCAGAGCTCCCCGTGCGGAGGTCTGGGCCTCCCAGCCTGGGTGGGGGGTATTGTGGGCTATTTTGGGGGGCTGCCTGTTGCATTTGCAATATTTGCCCCCAAGCCCCTGGTGGGGGCGGTCGGAGGGTCCTCGCTGCCCCCCGGTGCTCGTGTCCCTCCTCTGCGCGTTCAGCGCGAGGGCCCCGGGGCCGCCCCGGCGCTGCGGGCCGGGCTGGGGCTCTGCCCCCCCCGCGGTGTCGGTGTCGGTGTCGGTGCCGGCGGGGGGGCGGGCCCGGGGCGGGGCGGCCCCTCCCGGTGCGGCGGGGCGGGCGGGGCGGCGCGCGGGGCCGCTCACAGCGGCGGCGGCGGCGGCGGCGCGGGGCGGCCATGAGGTGAAGAAGAGCGGCGGGGCCGGCGCGGCGGCGGCGGCGGCGCGCGCCGAGGACGAGCTGGGCCGCAAGGCGCTCATCGGGCCCGACGACGTCCTGG
The DNA here is from genome assembly GCF_059628265.1 of Tinamus guttatus. NCBI lineage: Eukaryota > Metazoa > Chordata > Aves > Tinamiformes > Tinamidae > Tinamus > Tinamus guttatus. The sequence continues at coordinate 238,802 of NW_028288890.1, forward strand.
CGCTGCAGCGCGTCACGAGCGGTGCGTGCGGCTCGGGGCGCACCGGGGCGGCCCCGTGGGGACCCCCCCACGTCCAGCGCGAGGCCGGGGCGGGCGGCGGGGCCCCGGGACGAGGGTGCTGCCTCCCCCGCTGCCGGCGGCGCTCGGGGTGCGGGGCCGCCGGGCGCTGCCCCCCGCGCGGGGCTGCGGGATGCGGCGGCTGCCGTGCCCGCTGCGGGGCCCGGCCGGTCCCGCGGCCCCCCGTGCAGGGGGGCTGCACTCAGATCCCCCCTGGAGACGCCAGTCTCCATCCCGGTAGTCGGGTTTGCTGTACCCGGCTCCATCTGCGCTACCCCAACCGCTACACGCCAGGGACAAGGGCTGCAGGGGCCCAGCGGCCTGTGCCCCCTCCCCGGGCTGCTGCTGCCCACCCAAATGGCCCTTCTGCCCGGCGGGAGGCAGCAGCGTTGGCCAGGTGTCCGTCCGGAGCACGGCGCAGCCGAGCACGTTCCGGCTCGCTGGGGCAGGAAGGATGCGGGGAGCTGCGCTGGTGGGAGCAGCCGTCCGCACCGCGGCTGCAGAGGCTGCTCCGGAGAGGGGCTGCTAATACCGCTGGTCCTTTGGCCCCTGCTTCCTGCCACGGGGTGCCCAGGACTGGGAATCCCGCTCCTCCCTGCCTAGAGCGGGATGCGTGGGGCGCTGGCATGTGCTGCCCTCGTCCTCGCGGAAGCGGGATGCTGAGCACAAGCGATGGCTGCGCGAAACGCTCCGGGCATCGCTGCACGGCGTCCTGCACGGGGCCAGCGTGGACAGTGCGAGGCTGCAGCCAGCCCCACGGCTGTGTCACTCTGGGCACGTGCCCACGTTGGCAGGGCATGGGGAAGGCCCCACTTTTCACCTTGTCTCTGTGACTGAGCTGCCCGTGACCTGCCCCGTCTCCATACGGGGCAGCATGCAGCGAAGAAAAGGAGAGGTGGAAAGGAACCGTTTGCAGGTGTCCTGCACCGCTTTCTCGACAGCGCGAGGGTGGCGTGGGGATGCTCCGGGTTGTGCCAGGAGAGATCCGGCCACCGGGAGGTGAGCCCGGGCTAAGCCCTGTCCCGGGAGAGCTCATTGCTCCTCTCTGTGCTACTCTCCATACGAGCCGCCTGCTCGCCCTGTCGCACTGTGTTTTATTGCTTGGTGACACTTTGCAGGGCCCCTTTGGAGGCCTGTTCCTTGCTGGGGGGTTAAATGCAGGGAGCACAAGATGTTTCCTCTGGTCCTTACCACGTAGCGTTTATTTGGGGCCTTTAATTATTTGCATGGGCTGCAGCAAGCTCGTAAAATAGATTGCCAAAAATACCGATGTGAAATCATCCCAGTCTTGTGCTCCGGATGGAGGGAGCTGCAGGGAGAGGAAGGATCTCGGGCCGTGGGAGAGGAGCTTGTGGCCACCCCAGCCCGTCCTCGCCATGGGGAGGGACAGCCGCGTCGCTTTTGGTGCCCTCTCGTAGTCCAAAAGTGCAAGCGTGAGCAGGACAGCGGCAGAGCTCGCGCTCTCTCCTCCAGCCTGTTGCGAAGGGTCTCTTGAAATCCTCCTGCCTGCTCCTGGCAGCTCCTTATCCCGCCTGGCTCTGCTGGGTGAACTCTCCCTTTGATGCAGGGACAGCGGCCCTGCAAAAACGGGTGCGACCGGTCCAGGCATCCCGCCCGGAGCCCGAGGGAGGGCAGTGATGAGCCGGCGGCATCGAGACGCGTGGCCTCGTCGCAGCCCTTCGCGCTCCCCTCCATCCCGTCCCCTTTGGCTTCAGCCCGATGTACCCCCAGCTCCCAACCCCTTCCCGTCCCTGGTGTGCGAGGAGGATTGGCCTTGGTGCCGGCACCTGGGACAACACCCGGGCTGTGGGTTGTGCCGGCTTGGCCTGGAAGGAGGATGGAGGCAATGGGGAGCATGGAGGCACGTGGCCTCTCCAGGCTGGTTCTCGACATCCAGAGACCGAAGCGAAGGTCACGAGGAGCCTGCGGTGTCCTGGCCTGGGTTAGTTATGGCTTTTAAAGGGCATTAGCAGTGGAGCCAGGCTTTGAGACATGGTAAGGAGACCATAAGAGGACACTGAGTGGAGAGGTGGAGGGTTTGAGATTTCTCTTTCTTTTTTTTTTATTTCCTTCTCTCTCTTAAAACTAGTTGAATCCCATTTCTTAGCAAACCTCGACGCCTGTGTCACCAAATCAGACTGATGGCCTCAAGCTTTGTTCACCTTGATTTCCTTGCCCAACAGATGAGCCGAAGGTGCCGTGCTCCAGCGGTTCAGAGTTGGAGTGGGAGCTGACCGGGAGCGAGATCCGCAGCGGGATCATCCCGGCGCTCCGGACATCCCTCCCGGCTCCTCCGCCGGCCGGGCCGGCGCAGCGAGGGCTGCGGGATGCGGGATGCAGGATGTGGACGTGGCGCTTTGCGGAGCAGGAGCTGGCGGGCGCGTTTGGCGCAGGGCTCGTGCAGCGCCCAGAGGGTCGAGGTGCTTCGGGGCTTCTGGAGGTTGAAATGGGCTCGGTGCCCTCGGAGCTCGCGGGAAGGAGCCGTCGGATCGCAAGCAAAGGTGGATGGCACGGGCGCTGTAACAGAGAGAGCCCGGCCGGGCTCCGGAGCTGCTCCGTGGCATTGGGATCTGGGGAAAACCCTTGCTGGAAGCACAAGCGGGGGATCGTGCTCTGCTCTCTATGCTGGGGATCCTACTGCAGGGACTGGCTGCATGCGTGATACGTGTTAAATATCTCAGGCTGGCCATCTGGACAAACAGGAGGTGCTTGGTGGCCGCAGAGGCCTTTTTGCTAGCCCAGAGAAGCCTCTTCTGTAACCTGAGCGTGCAGGAAGCCGGGAAGGGCAGCTGGGCTCTGCTTTTAATGTGTTTCTAATAAGCTTAGGGGGGGAGTTGTGCAAACTGTCCTGCATATGGTGTGTCCTTTCAATGTTAAATTCTCCCTCAGCCCCGTGGCCGCTACCATTTCAGGGATGATCCTGGCGGATTGGGAAGCTGCTGTGGAAGAGCTGAGCCCTCTGGGTGGGCTGGCTCTGGCACCGCTGCGGCAATGAGAGGCGCAAGGCAAATTAAACATTTTTTTTTTGCAATTAGCGGGATTTGTTACCAGCTCATGCAACTGCAGTTACTGAAAGAGGAAAAAAAATACTTCCAACACGATTAGCTTGGGATTAGCAAAGGAGCAGGGCAGAGCTGAGTTCAAATTGCAATTAATTACAGAGGCAGCCAGAGGATCAGGGGAGCCCGCCTGCAATTACCGGGACGTCGGTGGCTGCGAGCGCCCTGTCCTGCCTCGTGGCGCTGCCCAAGGAGCTGCTCTGTCCCCGTGTCTTTCGCCACCCTCAGTCTTGGCTCTGTTGGATCAGGAGCCCTGATTAGCTGTGGGTGTCGTGCGATGAGTTGCTGCTCGGCCGGGGCCGGGGTGAGGAAAACTCAACCCATGTGCGATTCTCCATCGCGGAGCGGTGTCCAGGAGCCCATTCCCTGGACAAGGTGACACACGCCAAGGCCCTTAGTGAGGCTTTGCCATAACTCATCGCTTAGGTGCTGATGGAGGCTTTTTTATTAGTCTCGCGCTTACGTATGAGCTGCTTAAATACGGGAGAGCACGTGTGGCAACGCGTATGTGCAGGCAGTGCCCATGCACCGAGCTGCAGCAGGGCACTTTTTAAAAGTTGGCACCATCATTGCAGGAAGCCAGGACGAGGAGGCATCAGGGGCTTTGGGCAGGGGCTGCTTTGCTCTGGGTTGACCCCGTGCACGGGGCTCGGGTCCCCGCTGTGGTTTCGCCCGGCTCCTTCCCTAATCGGCCCCGGTTGCAGCAGCGCCGCTCGGCGCCGTCCCCGCGCGCTCCCGTGCTCTGCCCTGCGTCACGGCCGCCTCGCCGCCGCCTCGCTGCTATTTTTGCTCGCTTCCTCCTGAGACGCTTCAATCTGATAATCTCCTAATCGCCGGCTCCTAGCGATTCATCTCCCGTTGACTTTGCTTTATACCTGGCTTAGGTCTCGGGAGTAGCTTCCAAAAGAGGCGCTGACCTTGTTGGCTAACGCGTCTTAAGAAATAGGGCGGTGTGGCAAGAGGAACCTTCTCTTTCCCTAAATTTCCGTGGCTGCTGGGACTGGGCATTGACATTCCCGTCATGAGCGGCTGCTGCTGCCACATCCACCTGATCTAGGGCCATTTTCACCATTGGGTTTTGAGCTCTCCGTTAGCCCCTCAGTTTTCCTCCCTGGGCCATTAAAGGTTCAAAATAGGAGCTGCCCCATCTGGGTTTGGAAGCTTTAATGAGCACCCCAGAAATAGCTGATGTTTGGGGGTGACAGGAGGTGGCAGAGAGGAGCGAAGGCCCAGAGGGATGAGCAGCCCCAAACTCGGTGTCCCAGCGGTGCCTCCTCTCCGTCATGTGCCTGCTGGTGCGGATGCAAAGGGACTTGGAAAATACAGTATGGACATTCAGCTCCCTGTGGCTGCAATCGGACGCCTAATCTGGTCCGTTGGATCATCCGAATAGCAGGGAGAGGGCAGGAGAAAGTGCCAGCGCCCGCTGTCCGTGCGGGGACATGCATTGGATGATCCCGGCCTTTTGTGTCCCTCGGCAGCGCCGGCTCCGGAGCGTGCGGCTCCAAACACGTGCCACGGTTTGCTGCTTGCTCACTCTTTTTTAAGCGCTTTTTCATACAAAGGGAGAATTTGTGACAAAACCTATTGTTTCTGGCTCAGGAAGTCCATGGCCTCGGCTGCCTCCCGCACCCTGCAGCAGCGAGCTCTGCATCCAGGCGCTTCCCGAGCAGGGTCGGGCTGGACAGAGGGAATGTCTCACGTGGGGATCGTGGCGGAGGAGTTTGCTCCCCGTCACCGTTGTGGAAAGGACCCCCCAGCGTAGCCACAGGTGTGGGAGCAGCCCCGCGTGGTTCCTTGAGTTGATTCGTTTTATTATTTTGCACAGGAATGGCAGCAGGCAGGTTTTTAACACCGAGCGAGAGGCCTCGCTGCCCTTATTTCCTGCGAGAAGAGGAAGGACAAACTCCGCTGCAGTATTTTCCCTCTGGCTGCAAAGCTTCCCCAAAGCCACCCGGTGGGATCCTGGCACCATGCTAAAAATATAGGTTTCAAACACGGTTTGAAAAAGCAGAAAAAGCAGGAAAAGAAATAGCGTGCGGGGCCTCGGGGTCTGGAATCAGGAGCGTGGTGAGGATCGTGCCCGGGTTTGCTCCCTTTCCGGTGGCTCTGCTCTGTGCTCCTCTCCTCTGGATGAGTCACGGGCACCGTTACTGCAGCAACGGAGGGGATGAGACCGTTGCCATGGCGCTGGCCGGGCAGGAATTCTGCCGGAGGAAAACACTTAATAATTAACCGTCGGACAACCCTGTGTCGGTGCTTGGCCCGCGGCATCGCCTGCCCGGCGGCTCAGAAACCCAGGGGTGAAGCAGTGGCTTCCTCCAGTGCCAGGTGGATGGATACACCTAGATTTTCGCAATAAGAATTGCAATAAGTGAATAACTTGGACTTATGTCAGGAATTAGTGGTTGGGAGAGGGCTTAGAGTTGCGATTTTGACGTATTATTTTCACCTTGCCTAATAATTGTAACCCAAGTCTCTTGGAAAAAATGCAGCTACGTTGGAAAGCTAACCTAGCTTTTACACACACCCTTTCAGTTAGATTTTTCTGGATAAAGGGAGTTATTGGAGCTCTTTCCATCCATGGGCACCCCAAGCCCCCTTCCCACAGAGGAGTCTGCGATCCCGGCCGGGCACTGGCTCGCACGTCCGGGAAGGGCTCTGTTCCCAGGCCGTTCGCTAGCACGGGGAGAGGTTCCAACCCCATTTTTGGGGCTGACGAGCAGCTCCTTGGCCGGGCCGGCGTCGCTGGAGGGCAGAGCTGTGCGGCTGGGGCGGCGGAGGCGGCGCGGGCCGGAGGACGCTCCCGTCCCCGTGACGCGGGCGGCTTAGTGCCCGCAAAGCCGCTTAGCGCTCGCGTTCTGCCTCAGGGCAGTCTTCAAAGCGGGCAAAGCCTCTTACCCGGCAAAGGCTGGGATTTGGTGGAGATCCTGCCTCTTCCCAATGCCCTGCGGGAAAACGGGCCCGCACGGTGCTGGCCCGGGTGATGACCTTGGGGTGCCAAGGCACAGTAGCTAGAAATACAGGGTGTTTCTGAGCATCCTTCATTCAACCTTGCCCTTTCCTCTGCAGATTATTTGTGCACTCCAGAGGAAAATGTTTACAAGATAGACTTCACCAGGTTCAAAATCCGGGACATGGAGTCTGGCACGGTGCTGTTTGAAATCACCAAACCACCAGCTTCAGGTGAGCGCACGCACCAAACACTGCTGTCACTGACAAATCCGTGCTGGGATTCCTTTTCACACTCTGTTCACTCCACAGGTTTCTCCAAACTAGGAGAAACTAGAGGCGAGAGCCCCAACTGCAGCAGAAGACACTGTTCAGGTATCCCATTGTACTGACACGAGCAGATAACGCTGTTGCTGAGTTCCTGCCATGGCCATCTGTGCTTAGAAAGGACAGATGGATGTTGTAAATAGAAGACGATGAGAAGGAAGAAGTCAGAATGTGTTGGTGCAGGGAGAGCCCCTTGTACATAGCTTAGCTGTCAAGCTAACACCTTTTTTTCAGGAGTCAGGAAAACAGGCATCACTCAGACAGAAACCATATGTGAGTCGTGCAAAGGAGACAACCCGAAAACATGCTTCGTTTTTCTGTAATTTTTTAGGTGTTACTTGTAACCATCGAGGTGTTATCTATTGCCAGGGGATAGTAAAACCTCAGGGCCACTATTCTTTTCTGCATTGGATGCACTTTCAAATCTTCCCCATCCCTTGCATGTGAAAGGAATTTTTCCATAGCTTCGAGACAGCAACCAAGAGGTGTGCTCGGAGGCTGCAGGTCTGCATGGAGTCACTCCAGAGCTCAGAAGTGGCTCGAGCCAAAGGACCGTTCTACAAATGCTCTGTGTATGAGTGATCATCAGTGGATGTTGTAGAGTCTATCACCCCTCATCCTCACTCAGAAGAGTGTCCTGGCCTTCGTTCAGCAGTATAGGGTTCCAAGAGCTCCTTTGCTGCACATGATGTCTTTGTATTTAATAGACCTCAATGTCCTATAGCAAGGAATTTCCCAGCTTAGTCACATGCTGTGGTTTTGCTTTGGCTCTTTTGCCATCTAGTTTTGTCAAGTGTTGGCTAATTCTCACACTAGAAGAACAGTAGGGGGTAGCAGTAAAGCTCCCAATACCTGTTGTCTCAAAAGCCAGATCTCTGTCCTCATTTAAAATCTGTGAGCAAAATCCAAAGGGAGCTTTGTAAGGCACATAATACATGGGTGGCTTGCTCCCTGTTTCTTTAAAGAAAGCATGTTTGGAGTAAATCGTCTTGCTGAAAATTTTAAAAGTTTGTTCTTTACATTTTTTTTTTTTGCCTTTTTCCCCCCTTCTACCATAGTGACTGTGAAATGCTTGTGTGAACCACGTTGTGGCCAACAGTCATTTTTGTGAACTCAGTTTATAAAGCTGTGAAAGAACAGAGTGGAATGAGGTCACTGCACGTGGCCATACTTAACAGCAAAGAAAATCAGAAATAGAAACCCTAATGGAGAGTTCATGGTATTTTGTGTGTCCTTCATTTTGGTGAGGAACCCTCAAACTTTGATCGCTGCTTTTTTTTTGCTCATAACATACCTTTTCATGGTTAAAAATACACCACCGTTTGCTGCTTGCCCAGTTTCTTTACAGAGAGCTCTTTGTTTCTCCCGTGTTCTGCCAGAACGGAGCCCTGGTTCTTTTTTTCCTGGGGAACCAATTTCCAACACTGCCAAATCAATAGAAACGAGCAGGCTGGAGTACTTAAAAAGACAGCAAAACTTTGCTGCTGAAGCTGAGCTCACCGCTTACTTCTGAGGTGCAAACCATGTATTTTCTCAGCAACCAGGTATTTCTTGCTGCAGTTTGTTTGCTGTGTCCGGCGGGGATTTGAGGATGGATTAGGTATCCTTGCCCACTGTGAGCCGAAGAAGGTGGAAAAGGTCTTTCTGGTGCCCAACATGCTACATGTTGGTCATTTGGCCTCATTCTTGCATGGGCTCCACCATGGGCTCCACCGAGGGCGTGAGGCTGGGGAGGAGATCTCTGTTACTCCAGTATTTTCCCCATCTTTCTGTTCTCAGACAACAGTGACGGAGCTTTTCTTTGCACTTTTGCAGAACGTGAGCACAACGACAAGAAGGACATCGACCCCAATGCCGGGCGCTTTGTACGTTACCAATTTACCCCAGCTTTTCTGAGACTGCGGCAAGTGGGAGCCACGTAAGTAATTGCACTTGTGCTACTATTTCTCGTGCAGAGACCTTCTGAGGTCTTATAAAACATAAGCAGCTCATACTGTTCCTGTCAGTTTTGATCTTAAGTTGGTCTAGTCAAGATCTCTTTTTATTATGAGGAGTTCCAAATATCTTGGCTGGTTGTCTCGCATTCCCCATTCCTTTAGCTTGTTTTTTTTACCCTAAGAGCAGTCCTTGGGCTGAAGAAATTCCTGCTAAAAGGAGTCGTGTGAAGTGGACAAAGTGCCCAGATACTCCCAATACTTCTCTGCAAATTATGGTTTGTTTGACAGAGGCTCTGCCCCTTTTGGAACAGGTTTCTGCAGCCTTCCACATCACTTTCCCCAAAGACACTAAGCCAAAAATAGAAGTGAAACAGTGAAGTTGTGTTTGACACTTTCTGTACCAGAATGCTCTTTGAGGTCATACATACAACAATAAACCCTGCCAATTTTTCTGGAAAGCTTTGGGCCAAAGATATTGCTACTGTAATATAAGTGACAGGGTCTATTTTTCATTTCGCGTAAGTTAGTAGGGATTTTGTTTGCATGCACACTATTTAACTGTGGAAATTTTTCTTTCCCTCTCTCCTGCCCTCCTGAAGAGTTGCCTGGTGGGTCCTTCCCCCTTTATTGAAGATTTTAGAAGTATATTGGTTCGCACTATTGCAGAGCCATTGTTACCTAAGTTTTTCTTTGACATTCACTTAAGTTTAAATTAGTAGATCTAATTAAGAGCTTTATGTCCATTGCTATTATGGCATTAAGACTGTAATAGTATAATTGAGCATCACTTACTGTTCCAGTGCATTTTTAAAAATTATTTTTCAAGTATATAAAAATAATTAGTTTGGATTCAAATTATTTTGCATTTTGATAGAACCCTTCAGAAGCACATTACAGCTTCCTGCTAATCTTGAAACAGTATTGCACCATTTAGACTCTGTTTTAGAAGAAAGGTTAAAGACCTGTATCTGTTAGCATCACTTTGGCCACTATTTTATTGAAATAGGCCTCTTGGCAAGAGAAACTTGAGCACAGTCTTGGTTGAAACGTGCCCTCTTTTACCATCTACAAAATAGGGAACAAAGAGAGAGAGTTTTTCTGTAGATCTGTCCTTCCAATACCAGTTGGGAGAATTAAAATAGCTTGAACAATAATGCAGAATGATCTAGTGCAGTGCTTTTCCAGTATAGCTGGAGGAATTTTCATTTTTTTCTCAAGATCATTTTAAGTTTGTACAATTGTCTTGCATATCATTTTTATGGAGGAAAAAATGTATAAAATACAGTATAAGCTATAGTATTAGCTATGATTTGTGATGCTATGTTGTATCCCTGTAGCATATTTGAAAAAAAAAAAGATTTTGATTAGTATCATTGATTTATTGATTTATTTTTCTTTTTGAAGCAGTTTTTTTTTTTCTACCTGGCAACAGTGTCTGGAAGTCTTGCTTATTGAGGAAAACTCATTTCAATCTTATCCTTCCTCCTCAGGGTGGAATTCACGGTAGGGGACAAACCCATTAACAACTTCCGCATGATCGAGAGGCATTATTTCCGGGATCAGCTGCTGAAGAGTTTTGATTTTGAGTTCGGGTTCTGCATCCCCAGCAGTAAAAATACCTGTGAGCACATCTACGAATTCCCACAGCTCTCGGAGGACCTCAGTAAGCTCTTTTCAGTTATTAGGTGACCAAATAGTGATGCTAGTCCAAGTTGTTTTGGGGAAGCCCTATCCAATGAGCTATCTATAGAAAATGGGTATGGAAAAATACATCCTAGTAGTTTTGCATCTTGTTCAGTACAGCTCTTGTCTTCTAGTAGCACGTATCCTGTCACCAGCAGATGGTTGCTCTTTTTACTCATAAAAAGGAAGCTTCAATGTCAGGTAGAAAAAAAAAAGTGTTATAAATAAGTAAAAAAAAAAAAAAACAGGACTGGAAAGATGTCCTGTTAAAGAGGTAACTTAAGCCTTATGTTCTACTTGCATGTGTGATGTGCTACATGGGTAGCTTGAGAGGTTTCTGTTTTAGTAGGAACGTACCTTCTCTTTTCTCTCCCCTCTCCCAAGATATAACGGCATCAGTGCCGCATCTCTGTACCCTCATATTCTATATAGCCCTTAATCATGTATCTCTGTACTAATATTACAGATAATATGTAAAATACAGTGATGTGCTTTGCCTGCTTGCTTGTTTTGAGTCAGTCTTCTGTTACCTTAAAACTAATTCAATGTTGTTTGGAGGAGAGCTAGCACTTACTGTTTGTGTGATGCCTTAACATGTTATTTGGATTCTGTTTGTGTTCTTTAAATGTTACTTTAAAAAAATGGTGTGGGTAGGCTCCTGTTTTGTTTTTGTTTTATTTTAGAGTTTGTTGCTATTTGAGCAATGCTGTTTAACACAGCTGAGGCCCAGTCTGCAAGAATAGTCAGCACTGAGTGTTGCTACAGTCTGGCTAGTGTACAACATGACTAATTTGTTTTGTCACCTGCAGTTCGAGAGATGATCCTTCATCCATATGAGACACAGTCGGACAGTTTCTACTTTGTAGACAACAAGCTGGTGATGCACAACAAGGCAGATTATTCCTACAGTGGAGGACCTTGAGCACAGGATGGACAACCAGCCTCCGCTGGCCTTCCCTTTCCTATAGAAGCTGTCAGGGATAACAACACCTTCAGTTCAGTTGCCTGCAACGTCAACTGCACAAGGATCCACACACCAAGGACTCTTTGCCACAGTAGGAGTTTCATGACTAAATTGGCCAGTCTCATCTTTGCTGAGCTTTGAAGCAGACCCAGTTCTCCAGAAGTTTAAGCAGTTCTACGACACTAAATGATCTTTGGATACCACAGTCCCAAGTTCTTTAAGTGTCAGCTCTGGAAATGGCCTTGTGGGACTTGGGGAATTTTGCCCTAATTCTGTGGATTTGTGTTCCTGTCCTCAAGCATCTTTTAGGACATGGGGGCTTTCTGAGAGACCGTGTGAGTGGATGGATGCAGACGCAGAGTTGTGTTTATTTGTTTCTGTCTGTGGATGCTTCGAAGGGCATGGTCAGTTTAACTTTTACATTCAGTTAAAAATGTTCAGTGTAACACCTTAAAAAAGCAAAAGCTTCATCCTTAGATTATTTCTCTAAATAGGTATCTCATACCTTTTTTTTTCCTTCTACATAATATGCTTTTAAACCTTGGAAACAATAGAACTTGCAGTGAAGATGAGTCGTTCAATGACAGGCCTGTTTGTAGTCAGGCACTGTCCTTTTACATTTCAGGTGCAGACAAAATAGCATTGAGGGTCTACAGACCGTCATAAGCATTCTCAAATTACTGAAGTTTGTGCAATTAAAATGCAGAATAATCAGGAAAAAATGAAGGGTTTTATGTTAGGCTGATATTATTACATAGTTAACATTCAGCCTATTCATGGTTGAGTTTTCTATGTCCTTTTTTTCCTTTTTTTCCCCTCTGCTCAATACCAGGACAAGGGCTGCAGCATTGCTTGTTAGAGCAACACTTTCATTTGTGTAAGGCAACCAGTGTGTGGAATTTCCGATTTTGTGTTTGTATCTGAATTGGAAGAATATTTTGATAGTGTTTTTTCCCCCCCCCCTTTTTTTTAAAAAAAAAAAAAGTCCTGCAGTTGATAATTAATACTTGTGAAACAGAGAGTCTGATGATGCAAGACTTTAAGGCACAATACGGATTTATCAATAGCTCTTCTCTCTGTAAGAATATTTTTGCATAAGTTTCTGAGAATTGCTTCTTTGTAGAAGAGTATAAATGCAAAGAAGTAGCAACATGAAAAGAATAAATTAGTTTAGGTAAAACAAAGTAAAACAAAGAGCTGAGAAGGTTGAGAGCTGAGAACTTTCATCTTTTATTTTGCCTAAGTAGCAAGTAGCCTGTTGTCATGAAACCCTTACTCTAGCAATCCGTTCACTGATACTCTTAATAATTGGCAGTTGCAGTTTGTAGATATTTCTATAAATACTTGATGTCTCCATGTCTAATTCTGTGAGTTTCAGTGGAACATTATGTGTTTTCCTCAAATAGGTGTGATTGTAGTATTTTTTATAAAATACCATTTCCAGTTGTGATTAACATCTTCCAGCAACAGCCTAAGTCCAACTGCTAAACTACAAATGGTTCCACGTGTAGCCCGTCTAATAATCTACCCAAGAGCAGAGAGGTCTTGTGCTATTACTGGGGTTGTGATTACTGTTAAATGTGTTGCCATTTGCTTGGCTTGCTTTACTTCTGAAAGTTGATTCAGTTTTCTATAGAAAATATAGTGACTTTAAGGTACAGCACAGAATGATTTAAGATCAATAGCTAAGAAAGTGTGTGGAGTTCACTGATTTTGCACAACTGGTATCTTGCAGTAATTATTATCATGATGAGACTTATATTTATCACAGTTTTTTTTTTTGTCTGTAGTATATTAAACCATAAAATTAGTATATGGTTGACTTACCTGTTTGAGAGCTACAGAGAATTTCCTCATTATTTTTATAATGCTTTGAGCTACTGTTCAAAAAGTTTTGTAGCACAATAATTTCTAAAGGTGAAAATAGTCTACAGAAAGTCTACCCTCCCCCAGGCTTTTGCATCATGGCTTTTAAACTATCTTTATATTAAAAAAATGCAGATTCAAACATTTATGAATTCTGACTAACTCTTGAAGGAGAAAATGTATTGATCTGGAGGCAGAAGAGGGTGTGTATATTTTTAAGTAGCACCCTATACAGTTTTCAGTTAGTATCTTTCAGATCTTATCCGTCATTCATATTAATCATGTCTGTGCATAAGAGTTTTACGGGACTTCAGCAATAGTGCTTGCCCAGAACGGCCAGTCATACATTTCAAATGGCTGTATCATCTCCAAATATTTCTGGGAGAGTGGTGATTAAACTTCTATGCAGACTCTTGTCAGTCTTGGGTTATCATATCGAGTATCCTCTCTGTATGTGAATATTGTTTGCTGAAATAGTCGTGTTCTGCTCCTTTTTTATACTACCTCTTTTTAAGACTGTAGATTTCAAAAACAAAACAAAACCCCCAAACCATAAAAATATATTACTATAATCAACCAAAACTTGAAAGGGAGGTGTATCCCTACAAAAACTTAGAAGAACCTGGAGAAAATTATCCTTGTTTCTCAGAATTATAGTATGTTGCGGAATGGATTTTCTAACACTCTGCGTTCTATGGTGGGCTTGGGGTTAAGTATAAAAGTGAATGAACTATCAACTATTGATCTCCATCATGAATTCTGCTAACTGTTCTGATAATTCAGATTCGATGGGTTACAATTTCAGGCTATTAGAAAATCTAGTGAAATATATAAAATATTTTACAGAGTGAATTTGTCTTCTCTAATTTGAATTACTCTAAAGCAAGAAAATAAAGTTGGGCATTTTTAGTAAAATAAATCTCAAAATATTTTAGGCTTTCAGGGTGAGGAATTTTTTTTTTTTTTTTTAGGACTATATAATGTAGGGCACTGAGAAACTTCAACTTTCATTATCTGAAAGGGAGCAGAAAGCTCTCAGTTCAGTTGTAAAATCAGATTCATAGTTTCTCCTTAAATTGGCAGCTGTTTCTTATTTTGAACTAATTGAAAGTCAAATCTTAAGCAAACATTTGGTCTTGCTGGCTAGCTCTAATTTTGTGTTTTGAATATTAATCTCTACTGAGCTTACTTTGCAAGCTTCCCTAAATTATCACCAAACTCTGTCTCTAAAAATCTCTTTTTCTTGGGATTTTTTCTTTGTTCTCTTAAAAATATTTAAATCATCACTATAACCATAAAGCTGTTTTAATAAGTTCATCTGCAAATTTGGGATCTGACTTTCTAAAAGCAAAAGAAAACATCAAAAAGCTAAGCAAAATTATCTGCTAACAATGACTAGGTGTTTCCCATCAGAAGACATAATTATGTGTATGCTTTACAAACTGGATTAATTTTGGAAAAGGAAGCCAAGTCTCTGCATGTACTGATATTGCCATAATTGTAACTCAACATAACAAATTCTTTTCCTTTCTCTGTCTAAAGTTCCTTTAGCCTTCAGGATTCCTTAAGAAAGGTAATAGGAAAATATTTGTGGTTAACTACATGCTGCATGGTCTAAGAATTCACAAACTTTAGGAGCAGAAGTAGAATTTATTTTCAAGATTAACACACCAAGTTAAGTATGGTTTAAATTTAAGAAACTTTGATCTCAGATCAGTGACTAAAACCAAAAAAGTTTCTGTGAATGTGTTCGTTTCGTGATGACACTTATGTAATTATGGAATAATCCACTCTCCCAGACTCAGGAGGATTTCTCTCTCCTTTTTTAAAGTATTTTTTTAAAGTATTTTGAAAACCAGGTGCTGGAATTTAGTTCTTGCTCACGATTTCTATGTCTTTGTTTTATGAGCAGGTCAGTAAAATAGCTCTGTTTGCCTCCTCTGTCCTTCGAGTTGCATCTCAGATACTTGTGTGGGAGTGTCAGATGTGCAGCTAGTGGCTGTCTGTGTATGAAACACATTGTGGGCTGCCAAGTCCATGATTTTTGATGCAAAGAGACTATCAAAGTGTGCTGAGAAATGCATGTTCACCCATAAAACCTAGAATTCAATCTTTGTGACAAAACTAAAGGGAATGCTTCTTCAAGGAAAGGTTATTTGGGGGTTATTTAATAGAATGCTAATATCAATATTTCATACATAATATGTATTATAAAGCCAATCTGTTAAATATTCACAACCTCTAGGAGGAAAAAAATACTATCGACAGCTGAATTTTAATTAGATCTGTGTATGAATGAAATTGCAGAGATGACTTTTATCCCTTACAAAAAGCAAAGCAGCTAGAACTACACTTGTATTGCACAAATGATGAGAGAAGCCTATGTGCACAAAGCTCTATTCGTATGGTCCAAAGCTGATGGCATAGATTGACTCGAGTGCTAGAAGTTACCCTTGGGGAAAAAAGAGAGGAGAGAAAACTGAGAGTTAATTTCAGCTGGTTGGAACCAAGATTTTTAAGGCTGTGATAAGTTTGGTTTTTCTGATGAATTTCAAAATCGCTTGTTAGCAGTTTGCTTCTTAACACTAGCTAAGTTTACACAAATGTTTAATACTACTCAGATATTAAATCTAATTGACAGATCGTAACATTTTCTTAACATGGAAATATATTTCACGAGTGTGATACTCCAGGCCTCAAGTGCAGCTCGGTTACTTTCTACATCACAGGATAGTCTGATTAAGTGGCTGAAAGTGTGTGTTTATGTATCTGTTCACAAGACTTTGTAAACTGCCTCCCAAGAAACACTGTGTTGATGCCTACTGTGATGTCTGCTTTTATCTTAATGCTACACTGAGAATACCTGTTTGAATGTGACATTGACTTTTTTGCGTAGAATCAGAATTGCCTGTATTAAAATGTATTTATAAAAAATCTATTTTTTTGTGGAAGGAAAGTAGGATTCTAGTTAATATACCATTGAGAAAAATGTTAGAAACATTTTTACCAAATTCATTTATAATTCTTTGTATCTTGTTAGTTACCTGTTTCCTGTAAGAACATCCACTGTGGCCAGTTTAGTGGCAATGCAATGCACTGTCATGCAGAGAATCTAGTTTTGGGGGAACTAGGAACTTATTTTATTACCTTTTGGGCCAGTAGGAAAGTGAGTAGGTTGCCAGGAGAACACAGAACCTTGGCACTCATTCCACCTGTTTGGCTTTGGCTTTAGTAACTAGTCTGCTTGACTTGTTTCCAGGTAGATAGGTAGGGAGAACAAAGACTGGGAATTTAGAATAAAGAAAATTAGATATTAGTCTTCCTGGAGGAGAAGAAGAGTACTAAAACTAATGAACTCAAGAAATAAATAGGGAATACACTTGCTGAAAATGGTTTAATATTGGCAGTTCAATCATACATCTGCAGAGTAGGGAATATGCCTAGGTATTTTCATTACTTTGGGGGATGGTTAAAAAAACGTGTCACTTTCATTAGCGAGTGTTTCTTCTCCTGTAACAGATTGCAAAGTGTAAAAAAAAAATAAAATAAATTATTGATACTAGAAATTGAGGTGATTGTCTGTTTTATTTAGCACTAAACGTTTATATTAGCATATGGAAACAATTTACAGATATATATATATATTTCAGATACCTTCCATCAAAATTTGAGCGCCAATTTTGTGCAAATTTGTATAATAAGCTTTGCTTTCTGGTGGTTATGAGCTAAACAACACAGGTGTAGAAACTTCAGTGGTGGTTGCATAGTAACATGAGTAAAACAATTTTCATAAAAATGTTTGAAATGGGATTGACACTTCCAATTAGTGAGAGTATCTTGGGCATAATCAGAATAAATTATTCTCAAAGTACATTGCTGGAACCTAGGAGTTCTACAGATCAGTTCTATATCTGGTTTTGCTTTTGCAAAATCTGCCAGGTGCACTATGGAGAATGATATTTTTAAATATATGACATCTGCAATTGTAGTCTGGGCCATACTGACTAAAACTGAAACATCTGCTCAAACTGAAATGAGCAGCATAGGTATAATTCCATCTTGAGTTTTGACATTTTAATCATGTTATTCTCTACATTTCTAAATTTCTTAAATGTAATAAGAATAATCCTGACAGAAACAATATTCCAAATTTCCCTGGGTGTACCTTTAATAAACTGTGTTTTAGTTTTGAATAAAATTTTAGACATTATGTAAGTCTATCATTTCAAGTTAAGATCAAATAAAGGTATTTATTCTAGCTATTTATTCTAAGTCCACAAAAGGGAGCAGTTGTGCTACAGATACCTTTATTTTCTTACCAGCGCTGTACAATAATTTAAAACGGGACGTCAAATCATGCTAGATAATGTATTTTAATTAAAACTACAAAGAGAATTTAGGTAGGTAGAGTGTAATTGTAGTTGGATGTTTCCCAGCCATTATTTTGAAAACTAACATGAGATCTTAAATAACAAGGGCCTGTTTTATTTAATAATGACTTAATTATTCTAGTAGAAGGAGTAAACAGTGTTAATGAAGCTTGCATATGAAAGTAATTTGTAGCAAAACATAAAAACAGCAATAAATAAAATGCAGAATTAAATTTGCTTTATGAAAGGCAAGTTAATACATATGAAAGTAAATAGTTCTAAATACTTTCTGTCAGTTTGTCCTCTCCTACTGTACAAAAGAAAGATTCAGAAGAGAGTAACTGCAAATTGGATATATTATATTCCGGATGGTTTAGCTGTAAAGAACCAAAGATGTTTCCAGATCAAAAATATTATTGGAAAATGCCCATTTTACTCTAATCACTGGAACAGTTACATATGCAGTTGTACTGCTTATACTTGTTTGACTGTAGGTAATGTATTGTCTCTCTTTTTTTTTTTAATATATATTTACTTTTCTAAAAGGCAAGATAGAAAGTAGGGTAGGGAAACTAGAGAAAAAGGACATTTTGGACAGTTGTATGAAAGATTATAATAAATTATCAAAACTCTTACACTGATGTATCAGTTCACTTGCTAGTCTTTTGTATGCTTTTAAAGTGTATTTTGTCAAGTGAAGAGGTGGGTGTACAAAGCATCCATTGAGCTACTCAGACCCTCTTTCAACTATAAAAGATGTGCTTCACTGTTACATGGGTCAGATCTGAAAGCTAGCAGCATCTAGATATGTTAGTACTTAAAAAAAAATCATTTTTATCATGTGTGATGTTGTGCAACACTCATCTGAATGTTACTCTGTGCAGTGGCATTCAGCTAGTTTTGAAAATCCTGTTTTTATTTCCCAAATGCATACTTTACCACCCTTACATATAATTAAGTGTCTAATTAAGCCTGCTGGCTGCTTTGATGTCTGTAAAAATAATTTCATAAGCCAGGAGAACAGAGGATCCAGTATGTCCCCTAAAATTAAAGCGTGCACAGAGGCCTGATTATAAACATGCCGTTCAGAGGAAATGAGAAAGCTCTCTGTCCCAGACAGGCTAATGCCAAGGCTCTTTGGCACCGAGATGTCATGCACCTCACACAGGCTCCCTCACTGGCCTTCATCAGCATCTGCCACAAACTAAATTTGCAGCAACAGGAAGTGGTTTTTGCAGCTGACATAGGCAAGTACTTCCCAGGTCCCGGTGGCAACAGACACTGCAGGAAATAAGAGCACACGTGTCAGCACTGATAACTTTAAAGGGTTATTGCAGCTAACAACTGCATTTCTTTAAGATATATTAAAATAAGAAGGGTTATTTCTACCTAAAGCAAAAGATCCCACTAAAGCATTTAAATCTGTCTTCTTATAGATTAAATAGCTAAGATTAACTGATATAGATTAACCAGTTACTTTTTTTTTTAAAGAATAAACTAAATAAATAATAAATCTTTTTCCTTCTCTTTTTCTTTTCATGTCCTAAAGTAATGGAGTTAAATGATTACTTAAGAATTTCTTATAGTTCAACTTTAAGCCCAGCACCTCAGACAGGCACAAACAAGCCAGGCTTATTCATGTGGTTGAAATTAAACTCCTCGGTAGCTCGTTGATGAGCAGGGACCTTAAATTCTTTGTTCATCCAAACAGTGCAAATTCCCTTCCCTAATATTGTTTCAAATTGCTTCTTCACAAGAGCATGCACGTTGCCTTCTCCTTGCCCCGGCAAAGCCCCTCTGAACCCCTGTTACTTTATTCCTCTTTGGCTCTCATGTGCAGCCCATTTCTACCCTAACCTAATAGTGCACAGCTGCTGGGCAAGCGCTTCCACCGCGGTTTCTGGAGCGGAAAACAAAGTGTAGGAAATGCGACGAGAGCCGCACCTGCCTCCCTTTTAGCTTATTACTCATCCCCGCCCGCTCGCAGGACTTTCACGTTTACTTTAAGGGTAAGAAAGGCCGCTTTCCTGGTGTTGCCGGGGGAAGGGTGCAGCCCTCCTCGCCCGGGGATATGGCGGCGGCGGCGTGAGGCGACCGCGGTAGCGCCACAGCGGCCAACGGCTCTTCCCGCGCTTCGCTTCAAATCCCAACGGCCGCGGCGGGGCCAATGGGCGGGCGCCGCGCGGCGTCCCCTGCCAACGGTCGCCGCGCTGAGACGGGGGCTGGCGACCTCGCCGCGTGGCAGGGAGCCGCTGGCGGGCGACCGGCCCCGCTGCCGCGAGGTAGGCGGGTGGCCGCGAGACGGTGCGGAGAGAAGGGCGGCCGCGCGGACACGGTGCCCGGCCGCGACGCTCCCTGGCGGCTGCCGCCGAGGTGGAGCCGCGGGGCCTCGCGGCATCGCCTCAGCGCGGGGACGCTCGCCCAGTGCATCCCGCTGCGCGCGCTGCGCTTGCCTTGGCTTATTGTGCGGTGACTGTGGTGTTAATAAGGCATTTGGGTAGCGCTGGAAATTACAGTCTTCATTTTTCAACTAATCCTAATTACCTCTTTCGGGAATAACACTTTTTTGTTTGTTTTTTTTGACTCCTTTCTCTGTGCAGGTCAAAAATATTGATTAGGCTCCAAATAGGAAGTCTTCAATTCATTTAAGTTGCATTTCGGCCCTTTTCTTCTTGTTCAAATGACTGAGCTGCTCAGTTTTGCAGGCCAGCACTGTAATGGATCTGCTCATCTGTATATTGGCCTTGAGACACGTTAACTCACTTTCTGCTCCTAAAACAGTTTTGCTGCAAACTGAATGTGGACTTGTGTGTTTTTGGAAACAAAGTTGTTCACACCTCCTGACTTGGCTCAGAGAGGTTTATTTGAGAAAAGACTGATAGGTGGTTTAGGTCTTACTTATCATCCCTGTGCCTCTCACTGTATTGAGCGCAACCTTGAGATGTGCTCAGCTAAAGGAAACTGCCTGCAGGTATCCAGGTTTAACCCACAGATAACAAAAGGCCCCAAGTTGTTATTGCAATAAGCATGTTATTGAATATTATTGCATAGCACTGAGCTGCCTTCTGCCAGGGAATGTTCTCACTTGGTGGCAGTTTCGCACCAGCATCAGCTCACTGAGATCTGTAGGTACTTAATCTATTCAACACTTGCTATATTGATATTGTATAGTGTCTGTTTTTTTCACTGGTGTCCTACTTGGCTGAGAAACAGCTATAGGACATAAATCCAGTCTACATTAACAATATTCCTACTGCTGCTAATTTTCAGAGATGTGTAGACAAATATTGTTTGAACATGTTTGTTTTGTTGTCTGGACAAAAAATCTGCTTTCTGTGCTGCTGGAAAGGGCTGGATTTACATTTTATTCTATTAACTAACTTGATTATTCATTAGTTTGGTGAAGAGCAAGTTGGTTGTTCACAATTGCATGGAAATTGCTAGTCTTCAGCTTCCAATTACATTATTGTAGTGAAGACTGCAGGGAGTGAGGCAAACTCTATAGGAATGTATTCCCATCTTAGACCAGAAATACATTAAGAAGTCAGCAGAAGCTGATTTATGTGCAAGTTTTTACTATTTTTCATACTTGATCATCTATGCACAGCTATTTTCCCAGAGACTTGGAAGTCCTGGAATCCAAATATTTATTTCAGTTGCTTTAATATAACTTCAAAGGCCAACAAATCAGTTGCACTTCTGTTGACTAACCCTATGTAAATCTTTTAAAAAGACATAAAAATCGTGTTATTTAATTCTTGGTCTGTTCCCCAATACCTATGAATTAGTGTCATTTTGAAGTAGCTCAGTGCTGTGCCAGCTTTTTGAAGGTTTGTGGTCATACCTGGAAAGAACAAAAACAAATGAGTCTTCAGAAAAGAGAATGGTTTTACAGCAAGAACAGAAAATACGTGGGAGATAGCCTATCTTATCCAGAAGTTTTGTAATAATAAATTTGGGCTCATATCCAGAAAAAATCTTGAGAAATCTAGTTCTGATATAATTTATAATTAGAATTTCTGAAATGTTCTGTGTGTGCTTTTTTTATTTATTGTTATTTTTTAACCCAGAACAGCTTGACAGCATTCCTTGCTCTGCATGAGCTAAGGGGTCAGTATCGCAACATACAGAACAAGTTGTGTGTGTGTGTGTGTGTGTGTGCACATACTGCATAAAGGATTACAAAGTTATGTCACATGAATTCTTGCTAATTCTTCTATTTGTGTGCCCCTAATCTGATCTTGAAGGTGTCTTAAATCTGAAGGAGTAGGCGTGGTTGAGAGTATAGGTTTGAGCCTAGGTTTGGCTTCGGTCCTGACTTGACTTGCAGTCCACACTGTTTATTCTATTAACACAATCTTACCTTTCTAGCTGGGCGGTGCCTTTTTTAACATCTCCTTCCTGCCATTTTGCAATGTAAGTTACCCATCACAACTCAATCTTTAACCTGCTTAAATTCTTCTGATTTTTTTCATAGTATATGAGTAGAGATGTCATCCAAGAAAGCTTATTTTATTTTTTGTTTGTTTGTAGACTCGATGCCATATTGCATAATTTACTGCTCAGCTCATCTGGATAAATAGAGGAATTGAGAATTATCAGCCAAGTAAGAATTATACTTTTTATTAAAAAACATTTTTAAATTTCTTCTTAAACACAATAACACTTTCATCTAAAGTTTATCTGTTGCTTCGTTTCAATCTGCCAAGCAGCTAGTCCTCTATCTTCTAATACTTGCACAGTTTTCAGTGTATGTTCTTGTTCCTCAAAACCCGAAACTTGTTTCAAGGGGACTATAGATGTGTTTGATATGTGGATATTTTGTGGTGGTCTGTAGCAGATGTCGACATCATCAGGAAATAAGTTAGAGAGATTTTTCTTGCTTGCCTTGACATCTATGTTCATTTGCAAGCAACTTTCATAAAGAATATCTGTCAATCATTTGTTTGCTTCTTATAGCCCTTTCAGGAAGATGCAGAAGATGGATGGCTTGATTAAAACGGTGCTGACCAATATGGCCATTAACAAATGTTATCCTTAAGTAGTGTTTCCAAATTTTTAAATAGTTGTTAGTAGAAAGTTATTATAGTAAAGCTACATATCCTGCAGGTGAGTTCTGGAAAAGTTTGTTCTTATTCAGTTGCACACAGCTTCAGCATTTGTAGCTGATGTAGATCACAACAGGTAAATGTGTGTGATTAGGGCTGTATTTGGACAAAATAATTGCAGTTAAGTTAGTATGTGGTTCACATTAGTGCTATAGGTTTGGATCCAGAATTACTTAAGTAGGCAGGAGACACTGTATCCAATTCCATAAAGGCAGAGTAAAGAGTAGTGAGCTGCACGTCGGGTAAGTTGCTGTGTGGAGTTCCATTTTGGATGCTAACATTATTGCTGCTGTTATCCATTTGGCAATGAGAAGGGAAACACTGAGAAGACGGAGATGATGAAATGAGAACTAAAGGATCCACAGCTAGGCTGTCATCTTTCAGTTCCTCCCAAAGATTTCCTATTAAAAAAAAAAAAATTAAACTTTCTTCCAATAAGCTTTTTGAAATGCTGTTTTATAGGAGAAATATGAATAAGAAAGAAAGATTGTTTTACAAAATTACTATGTCTCTGATTAACTTAAGGAAATTACTTCACTACATGGGTAAGCATTTAAGAACACTTTATAAAATATTACTGTTTAGTCTATGGGTTGTATGAGTCCCTGTGGAACTTGTGAAGAAGTAAATAGGATTCTCTTGAGTGAAAATAAGGAAGGGATTAGAATAAATAAGTTAAACTCAAACAAAAGTATTTCTCTGCTCCTCACACAATATATTTTTTGATACGCATCAAATAATTGTGCCTGAGAAGTTTTCAGTAGGAAAATATATCTGAATAAATAAAATATTCTACTAAAAATGCATAGCAGTATTTCAAATATAAGGTCATTTTTCATTATTCTATATCTTTCTAGGGAAACTTTTTGAAGATATAATGTAAAAATCCATGTTGTGCAAAATAATGTAACTTGGTATGCTGGCCTCTGTAGCAGTGGGAAGGACAATTAGTTCCAAAAAGGATGTGAATGGTGTTAATTCTGCTAGTGTTTATTTACAGAAGATACCTTGAAAAGTGGGGTGGCGAGGGGGGGAAATGGCAGGATTGAGATGTGATGTATTAAGTCTGAAACTACCAAATAGAAATATCTTGGATACCTACCTTGGAGATCAAAATCGGTCAAGGATGGATTAAGAGCATCAATGTCATTGCTGAGATCGCCTTCTGGCATGAGTGTGTCCTGCATCGTCCTGGCTGTGGAGTGCTCCGTCAGCATCTTCACGCTACAGGTGGGGGGAGTCTGGGCAGGCAACGGAGAATCCTGGGTGATGCTGGGTTGAGTTCTGAGTTCGCTCTGAGCTTCCCCAGAAGGGAACAGGGTCTGAGGGTCAGGGGACTGTTGCATTAACGTACTTGAGAGTTGAGGAAAACCCTGGGGTGATGTATAACATGCAGTTTGCTGCCCTCCCAGTAAATTGGGTAAGGGATTCTTGACGTGTAGAGCTCCTGATGTATGGATAGCGTGCAAGGGCTGTGGTATACCGGAGGAGAGAGAGGACTCGCATAAAGAATGGGGCTGGACTGCCATCTGCCTGGAAAGGGATGCACTTGCAACGCCAGTTGGACTGCAGGACATGATTGAAGATCTCAGCTTTTCACTTTTATCGCCTATCAGTGTGTCAAGTTCTTCTACAAAAGAACAAAAGAATCCATAACTTTACTTATTTTTAACAGAACCTTTATACTCATAGGTAACAGCTAAAATTTTAGTGTTCTTTGGGAAATAAAAATGCATTTTCTATTTCACTCATTCTAACCCCTTGGATAAGTACTCCAAAAGCCTGAAGTGTTTTTTTGATTAATAGTGTCAAGTGAGTATTTAATAAATCACATGTTTCTGTTTACTGATTGGATAGTTACCTCATTAGTTAATTTCAAAATTTATTCACTAGTACTTATTTCAGTATTGTTTTAATGAGGTATCAAGAGAAAATGTTTTCTTGATGAAGTGATAAAGTAGTGCTACTTTAGCCTTCAGAACATGCTATGGCATTGTGGCTATTTAGAAGCACTCCAGCAAAATCAGGTCTTATTTAATCCTGCTTTTTCACTTTGTTGTCATACCCAGGAAAATGTCTCTGTCATTACCCTAAACCATGTATAAATTCTCTTACACTATTTGATGTGCATTGCAAGAAATGTTTTCAAGGCCCCTGTCTGACAACTAGTACACTAACATGTTACTGACCTGGCTTTGCCATACTCTTCCTTACAGCAACTGGGTCTTTCCTCTTCCATTTCTGAAGCTCTTCCTGCATTTTATCAATCTTAGCTGGATTCAGAGCCCATAGGCAGCCTTTCCGAGAAGAATTGCCTGACTTGTTTTCAACTTTCTCAAAGCATTTGTTCAAGGATAAGTTGTGGCGTACAGAATTCTTCCAGCCATCTGGAGCTGTCTGGAAAAACAAATACACTCTAAGAACTGAACTAAGAACTGAAGGAAGGAAATGTCCAAATATATACCTCCTTTTTGACTGGTGAGACTATAAGAAATGTTGTTTAGATAAAGGATTCATATTGTAGAAAGTATTATAATGAGCTTGGAAAAAGTATTAGAGTCATGTTGTGTAGGAAGGGATGAATCAGATAAAGTCAGTCTTGCTTAGATCAGTTATCAGAAGAGGGCTACTGGATTTTTAAAAGTGAGTTTGCAATCACAAGAATTGAGTTTATAAAGAACTATATTTGTGGACTGTGAACTACAAGGGAATCTATCTTAAACTGCTTTAGAGCATGTAGAAAAATTTCAAGCACATAATTGAAGGACTCCATGCTCCTTGGACTCAATATATTAAGTGTCCAGGTAAACTTCAAAAGCATTTTAGGTTGATACTGTAGGTGTAACCTTGTATGAGAGCTAATTATATAACCAAATAGTTTAATCACAAGTCCCTCAGATCAGATACTGATTTCTAGATCTGATCAGGGCATCTTTGTTTTGCATTTATTTTTAGTTCAGTAGTAGAAGCTTAAGGGTTCTTTAGGCTGTGCAAGGCATATAACCTTTATTAAAATGATTCCTCCATTTTTATTTAGGCAGTCTCTGATTAACAAGGTAAACAAAATTTCCTCCTTGCCTTGAGGACAGTTTGGCATTCAATTGCAAGAGTGGAAAGAGAAGAAAATCTAGTGCCAAAAACACCTCATTGCCATATAAGTGTAGCACTTTATTTCTGCAAAATGGGATTCAACTTTGTCTTTACTATCTATTTGCGTATTTTCAAATGCTTATGTTTTCATTAGTTTCTGTTGGGATGAAGTTTGAAAAGTGGAGACATTTCTTCTGACTTGAATATTTGAGCCTGGTGATTTTTGTCAGTTGAATTACAAACTGTGTTTTTTTTTTTTTTTTTTTTTTTTTTTTTTTTTGTTGGCTGCAAAAGAATAATAAAAATGAGTATTGCTGAAAGGATGCTGAAAGAAGTACCCAACAGGATTGTTTTTTCTGATAGTAATGGGAAATGTTGGTGTGTGGGTCTAAAATATGGATGTTGAAAAAGTTTTGTATCTTCATTCCATTTTATTTCGCTCATTTCTGCATACCTGGTCATGCAGACAGAAGATACTACCTTTTGCATTTAGGCTTTCTAAATTAGTATCCTCACTGGTATCAAAAGTTTCCTACAGTAGATTTCCGTGTCACTCCTTTCTTTTGGTGGGCACTGTGCAATGCTATTTGCTGAGCAGATGCTCCTTTAGGTCCTTCCTAATTCACTCTAATCTTAAAGTAAAGGCAGAGGGAAAGATGAGTTGCTATATTATGCGATCTCAGTAGGAATCAACCTCTGAACCCCAGCATGAGATGAAACCCTTTATACAGCTATTCTTCTTCCCCTCCCATTGTAAGATCCATTAGGAAAAAAAAATGTAGCTTTACTTTTGTCAGTCAAATGGTATTCTTACCAGAAGCTCTGCATTTGCAGAGATGAAAAGATATTTCAAGTGAGAAAAACTCTAGAGTTCATCAGATTACAAAGAATGATCTTCAGTACTAGCATGTATGAGCCTTTTTTTTAATCCATTTTGTGTGCTTTTTTTACTTTCTTATTTCCAAAAAAATACTTGTCTTGGTGTCATAGGAATCAAAAGAAATTAGACGACTCTGAAAGGTGTGGAGAGTTGCCTATGTGCCACTGATGATTCATACTCATGAATGTAAAATACTTTTCATGTGAAAACTTTGTGGTTGGTATAAATACTTCTTAAGTTGTGCAACTTGTGTCCGTTTTTGCTTTCATGTGATACAGCATAAATAGTTGAAATTACTTTGAAAGAAATTCTACTTTTACCAGTGTTCTGAAATCTATTCTTACCTAGCTTGTTGTGAGAGATTCTCCTGTGGGATGAGGAATTAACATCCCAGCTGAAGAATATAAGTATCAATGCATGTATTAATTTAAAATATTAATTAGCTGTGGAAGTTTAAAAAAATAAAGTATTTCTTTTTTCCCTAATAGCACCATTTTACCCTTTTGGTCCGCCTGATGTCAGCATTTCCTTTTTTTTTTTTTTTTTTTCTTTTTCCTCCCCTCTCTCCAATCAGTCCTATATGTGAGGCAGCCTGCACTTCTACTTAAAAACAAAACAAAAACTTATTTTCTGCCATTAGATTAATAGTAAAGGTAGTGAATCACTTTTTCTGCTTTGTAGATCAAGTTGCTTTCTGTCAGTTCCACATATATATATAGCATATATAAATATATACTTTGCTGCTGGATGAGGTAACCTGAAAGAATATTCATATTTCTCACCCTGTGCATGAGCCTACATACACCTCTGTCTATCTAGACAGGTTAATTAATGTTTCTGCCAAGCACTGGAAAAGATGGGAGTGGCATGTGTTTCTCAGAGGTTTTCAGAATGTGTGGGGGTGTGAAGTGTGAGATAGTTTTAGAAACCTTAAAGCAGAAAGTACATGGATTTATTCAGGAAACTTAGTGCCAAGAGCTGAACAGGTTCTTACATCAAACTTGGTATTGCTGAGCTGAGAAATACAGTTGTTTACCTAGTAGAGCCCTGTCAGAATAGTCCAGCAGTGTGTTTGTGTTGGAAGTATGACACTGGTTGTTTTATTTATTCTCTATTAAGGAACAGAGCTCTGCCCACTCGGATTGTTCTCGTGCAGTTGGAATCTCGCTGCTGTGGCTCTCTACTGCTACTGCTGCATTTGGAGTAATGTGAAAAGTTGTGTAAAACTGACAGTGCAAGAGAGTACTTGGCTGCTGTAGGTTCCATCAGACCACAGACCTTTCTAACCTCGTAGACCACTGGCAATAACTCCAATTAACAAGATTAAAGCTTTCTGTTAGACACTCTAATCACTACAAAGAAAAAAAGGATGACAAGCAAAAAATATTATTGTACAGGCTCATTGATCCTAACCGCCTCTTGAAGTTTAAAGAGTTCAGTGATCTTGCAAAACCCTTTCTCTTTAAATCTAGCTCTCAAGAGAAGGGAGAGGTACATCAAAGAGTAATTCAACTTTAGCTGCGTAGATGTTTTTTTAGGACGTAGGAGTTGGATTGCTCGGTTTCAACTAGAAATGAGATTGTTGCATCATAGAAACTAAATTTGCTGCGGCAGCGAATGCAAGTTAATTTGACTAGGCTTGTATCATCTAATGTCTCCCAGCAAGATTCTATGCACAGTTGTGCTCTGTTTCTCTTCAATTTAAACTGCTTTTTCTCCTTCTATATTATTCTGCTATGCAGTGAGTTCTAGTAATAGCACCAAAATAGTCTTTGCTGATTCTTTTTTTATTATTATTTTTATTGTCCTGAAAATTCTCCAACAAAAGAGAGGTTAGATGAAACTACTTTTGCCCAATGATGATTCTGTGGGGTGTTTTCAGGAGCATAGATAGGGCCTGGTCCTCACAAGCATAATATTTGATTGCTTGTTTGCCTGTGCTTATTTTAAGGAAGTTTGGGATGTAACCATTCCATTTCTTTTGTATATAAGCAAGCCAAATGCAAAAAAAAAAATTCTCTCAAGATGTGTAATGTTCTGCTAAGTGCTCTCTGCATTGTTCTTTGCCTTTAATACATATGAAGTCAATAACCTCATTCCTCACTTTTAAATTCTTCAAGAGAAACTTCTGACAAGTAAGAAGGAAAAGTTTATACTGAGTATATTTTTACTACAGCTTTAAGAAACTCTTTTATACCTAATGTGCGCATGTGTATATGCACAGAAGCATAAGACAATGTATGTATTTAAGCATCTGTGCACAGACAGTTGAGGGAAGGATGCATATTTCCTGAACATTGTGTTGAATACCTGCAACAGCAAGACCTGGCAGAGCTACAATCTTGTATCTTAAGAATTCTGTGTATGTTGGCAGTAGCATTGTTTGGTTTGTAAGCTGCTAATTTTATCGATCAGCTGTGTTGTAAGACAGAGGAGAAAGTAACTTGAGAAGAGTCTGATGGATAAATATGGGCATACAGTTGTGCCTGTAAAAAAAATAACTTACTACTACTACCTTTCTGCTTTAAGTTTATTACACATTTTTCTAGAAAACAGTAATTAGTTAGGAATGTGTTCCTCTGTAGATTACATAATCTATGCATTATGCAATGAGTAGTTCTGCAAAATATCAATTTCAAGATATTGTGGCTGAATTTTTTCATAACTTGCAAATTATTTGCCATTACTTTATTAAAATATTTTATGCATCTAGTGGCAAATGCACAGAAAGGCCAGTTAATGTTTCATCAGAGAGGAAATATAAGTCCTGTAATCTATTCTCACTTTGAAAATGAAGAAAAAGGTAGCAATTATGCTCTTCTCAGGTATCGTTTTGCCCTTTTGTCTCCCATTATAATGAATCCTCACATTTCTTCCATGGGGATAATTTTTATTCCTACTCTCTCACTATTGACATGTTCGATTTTACTTGTTTTGCAGATATTCTCAGTATCCAAACAACTTGCAAAAGTGTATCAGAATATTTATTCTTAGACTACACAAAGGTTTGATTTAGCTTTTGGTAGTTGCTTTGAGTCTGTTTCAATTGCTGCATGTTTACTTGTAGAAAACAGGACAGACTCATGTTGCCTTATTTTCAGTTTTGGGGTTTGTTGACAATTGTAGGTCACTTGATCTTAGTGAGGTTTTGGAGGAATCAGCAGGAATAAAGCTTTATGTTGAGCAGCAGCCTACAATTCAATTATAGCTCTTCCTAAAATCAAACTGTAATCCCTCCGCTCTTGGATCGTATGCTGACTAATCTCTCTCCACTTGCATTCTGAATGCAAGAAACCATTCTCTCTTGTAGCATGTATTTAAATGTCAATAAGATCTTCCGTAAACCATACACCCCTACCTTCACCAACATTACTGTGTAATTATGAGCTTAGTACCATTTATCACAGAGTACGTCTTTCTTTGTACAGTGCATGCAAGTGATGAAGTTGCTTAAGAATGATATTCCAGCTTCAGAACAGAGCAGGGAACCTTGAAACTTGCACGTGAGTCTGGAAGTGCTATTGATGGCAGAGGAACCCACGAGACCAGTTCTACCTGGATCTGAGCAAGGAATTAATGTGTTTAAAAAAAACAAAACAACACCATCCTTTCTGTGAATTGGCCTTGGATAGCACATGCCAGTCTGTGAGCACGGAGGTGTATGATGTACAATTGATAATCTGTTTAAAAAAGCTTATACATTTTAATAGATTGAATCACCTCTTTATGGGAAGAATAGAGATTTTTTTTCCTCCCCTGTAGATGCAGAACTCACCTTAAAGTAAGGAAAGTGTTCTGTCATGAAATTGTAAATCTCACTGACTGGCAAACTTCCTGTCTTGCTGTTTTTGAGTGCCATGAAGATCAGGATGCTACAGGGAGAAAGAAAAAAAAAATTAGCTTGTTCTGCTTAACCCCTCAGAAGCAGAAAAAAGACAACAGTCCATGCAATTACTCTGGGTTTCACTCTTGTAACATGAATAGTGATGATGCTTAAAACATTCAGCTGCGAATAATCAATCTCCTTGTGCTACATGATTTTCAGAGGTAGTTGAGTCTGGCTTGATTTCATTTTCAATTATTTTAAATTCAAACTCACAGATTTCAAATCCTGCCATTGTATGTTTTTCAAAGGTTGTGTGCTTAAACTGATAAAGACTACAAAGAATATAAAACTGACAGTGACACAAGATCTAACTAAAACTTAATTGCTGATTTACTTTGCTAAGCTTCTATTGAGAGAGCTAGACCTATATGGCAATTAGTGTATCTGATATTTTCCACATGTTTTCTGGCTCTAATAATTGGAAAATGAATCAGTTTTAATTCAGGTCTTGGAAAATACTACTAAATGTGGTTAGTTTTGTGCTGGTGAAATGTGCAACACCTAAGACTTTTCTGTTAGAAATTTGTGTAGTTTTTTTTTTGTGAGAGTGTTTGGGGATTGTTCACACGCTTTGTAGCATTTCATTTCCCATTGTCTTAGCCCTAGAGTCTGGAGCAACTTGTGATTCATACAAACAGGACAGAGCACACTGGGAACAAGACAAATAAGAGTAAGCATGTTATTGCAAATTATGCTGGAAATATGCCATGGGTAAACAGCGTATTTCCTGTAACATCAGGACCTTAAAAAAAAAAAAATCATTACCTGTAGGAGTAGATGGGTTTGGGAAATAGAGGCTGCTGGGATTCCTGGCTGCTTTGAGGAGCAATTCTCTGGTAAGGGTAGTGTGAAGAAGCAATGTAAGTCACAGGATAGCTGCCTCCCGAGGGATACTGCTGATGCAATAAGAAACATTATTGGCTTAGCAACAAGCTCTCAAAAATACATTTCCTTATTTAGACAGTATTAGACTTTTTAATTGTAAGGATATCTATCGTCTTCTACCTACATTTAATACCTGTTATGCCAAGGCAGACAAAAAAGTGGTCATTCCCTGCTTTTTGCCTTTTTTTTTTTTTTTTTGATAAGGCTAAAAGGAGCCTTTCTGGTAAGGCATGGGAGCACCATGATAAAAATCCAAGGTGTGTAAAGTGTGTTTCTAAGACAATAGCATTTGAAAGCATTTTTTCTTTTTTTTTTTTTTTTTTTCCTGATACTAATCAAGACAGTGAAAAACAAACAGTAGCAAAACATTAGCAGATGAGTAGCATTAGGATATATATTAAAATAAATGTACAGTAGAATAAATAAGTAATTTCATTTCATGAGACAGGAGAGCAACATGGGAGGCTATTTACCTCTGAGGGCCTAATTGTGTATTTTTGTGCTGTCTGACTTTGTATTGAAATTGTGAGGCTAATCTGTGTAGGTTCCCTTCACAATCATTTTCAAGAAACAGGATATCCAAGAGACAGGTCAAAGCAAGGGTTAAATTTAAGTGCTGTTTAATATCACTTCGAGGATTTTTTCCTACATTTTCTGCATCAGACACCTAAAGAGAATAGCCAAGGTTCCTAAAATAAGGTAGTGTTTACACTGTCCTCACCCTACCTCTAGGGATAAGCAGCAAATTGCTGCCTGGGACTGAAACATTGAGCTAGCTCTTCAGTGCCTCTAAGGCTGTCCAGCAAACAATACTTGCTAAAGCACTGACTGGACTTATCATGTTATCTCCGTGATAGAAGTATGCCAACAGAAAAATCATGTGCAAGAGGGAAGAAAATACGTATAGATACCCTTGACTGTCACAGTTTCTGCAGGAAGATCTCAATTAAGTCTTTTTAACACAACAGTCGGTCATCTATTTTTCTTTTCCAAATTTTAATTTAAGCCCTACTGGCAAGCAATTTTCAAGAATAAAGACATGCTGCCCCGCTAAGGTAAGATAGCATCAGTTGACTCCCTGTGAGGCAGATCGCTCTGAACTTGGAACTCGGTGAGAGAGGGATTTCTGCCTCTTACAGATGAATCTTTCGAGATGCCAGGATTAGGGCACGGCCAAAATTAGGAGTCACATGGTATGCTATTAAAAATCTGCCTGCCTGCATGCCTTCCCTAATACTCAAAGGTTGCTGAGCCCTGTGCTGGTGTTTCACAGCTTGCCTCCAGAAGTTCTGTGTCATGAAGTTTTTATAGTTTCTCTGAAAGATTGATGTAGCTTTCTAGAGTTTCTAGAGTTGGGAAAAGTTTTAGTAACTGCTTTGTATTTCTCCTTTCTTTGTTGCTTACCATCATTCTTATTTTTGGACCAATAGGTTCTGTTTCACTTGGTCTTTACTCTCTTTTAATGGTGGTTACCATATAACTGCAATATTTTGACAGTTTATTTGTGGATAATTCTTAACAGTTAGTTTTGGTTCTCAGAAAGGTTGTTGCTTGAATTTTACCCCCGTTGCTGTGATCCTTTTTAATAAGGAATGTCCTAAAATGGAATGTAGAAAACCGTAACAAATATACTAACTTCTTTGCTACAATAAACAGAGTGAAAGACACATACAGAGCTGCTCTTTTTCTGCCATGTTAAATGAAATATTGAGCACAACAGCAGTTTCCAAAATAGCTATTAGCTAGTTTTCATACACAGGTCCAGGCTGCCTTTGTTGCTTTGTGTTTAGATTTGTTACCATAGTACAAAACTGGGCACTTCATATAATAATTTCAAAAGTATTGGTTTCAGCGCCCTTTTGGAAGGAAAGGATGCTAAAATGTGACTGGTTGCAATGTCATCACCAGAGGCATAAACTAAGTGTCTTAAGATTTATTTCTCTTTTATTTGTTTCTTTACTGCTCTTGGAGGGAGCAGAGGTTGGAGAATGGTCTGGTATGACAGGCTTGAGCTGGTTTTTCTGTCTCACAATTGGCATGAAAGGTGCCAGTCTTTCATGGTGGGTGGGTAAGTAATCTAAGGAAATGTCTGTTATTTCTTTCAGATCAGCAAGAAGCTGTTGTTCTTATGACTCATTGTTTCTGTTGTGTCCAGCAAAGGGGAAGATGAGGCCATTTTATCACTGGGTTAAAATTAAAGGAACTGATCTCTCTCATCCTGCTAATGAAAAGTGAGGCATAAGTTGAACAACCTTCACTCCAGGCTAGAGAGCCCATTCTCCTCTAACTTTTCAGTGATTCAAATTGTTTTGCTCCTTTCAAATTTGGAATGTATGACTTTAACATTGGAACCACTTCATGCCAAAGATGTTATTCCTTTTCTTAGTCTTGTATCACATGCTGCATTCACTTCTTATCTGACTATGGCAGATGGTTAGTATTTCTGCCTGTTATGACTTTGGTTGCTTGTACCTATCCCTTCTCTGAGCAATAGAACTTTTACTACAGGAGCATAAATAAGCACAAATATTGAAAAGTCTACCAGAAGCCTGCTGCAATGCAAGAGATCTGTCACGGTGCCAGCCTGCAGGTGGATGACTCTCCCCTGGTGCAGTGCTTGTTGCATCTTGCCAAGCAACTCCCAGAAGGTGTGTTTTGGCTCTAGCATTGTAGGTTTTTTGAATGTGGTTAATACCAATGTGTAGTAATAGTACTGATACCAAAACAGTGATGGGGAAGGGTGCCTGCTTCAGAATGAATAAACAAGAATAAAATCAAATGAATTAACAAAAGGGGAGTTTCTGCAAAAGCAGTGATCAAACCTCACATCTATACCATGCATGAGCTCTATGGCGCTGTTGCATATTCATAGTGTCTGTGCTACAAGACAGTCTTCATCTTTCTTTTTTATATTGAGATAATTTACCAATATAATGCAAGAAATTCTTTTGTTGTTGTTGGCTTCTACTTGTGGCACTGACCTGATGGAAGGGATGTGAGGGGCAATACATCTGCTGCACTTGAGGCTGATAGCAATATAGACCAGGTTGTCCTTCCAGTGGGGATGTTCTAAGCTTGATGTCTGAATCCTGCTAGAAAATATTCATGGAAGGTGTTATTAGAGAAAACACCCGAATTTTAAATAAAGTAATTACCAGTTACTGTCCTGATATATCTTTAGTTCTACTTCTTACATATATGGACTTGATTCTGCTACATGCAGCAAATGTTACATAAAATGGGTTTTACATTCTAGAGGTACAAGAAGCAATATTATTTCCTGCCTTTATATATTTACTACTCTAAAAAGGAAATAGCAGTTAAAATCCCATCAAAGGAACAATTCAGAAAATGTCGATTTCTCTTTATTGTTTTTTCTCTGCTTGTAAAAATTGCATGATCCAGCTTTCATTCCTGAGTGTGCACGTGTGTCTGTTCATATTCTTTGACTTTATCTTGCAGACTGTAAGTACCTCAAGCTGACAACACTAATCATTAGTTAGAGGGTGAGGACTATAATGTATTAGAAAGAGCTGGCAGAAAAAAAAGAGCTAGACTGACTGCTGCATTTGGTTAAGATACAGAAAGTATCGTAAGAAAATGTTTTTGTTTTTCTGCAGCTGTCTAAATAAATATGGACAAGTTGATTAGTTCTTAATTTCTCACATGTCCTCTCAGGACTCTATCCTGGGCTGCACATACGTTGGTGTCTTTTAGGCAGAGTGTAGAGCAGTGCACCATATAGGTGTTCACACAAACTTCATCTGCTTTAGAAGAGCAATTCAAGTAACCTGCATCTTAACCAAAAAGTTAGATGGAGGTAGCTGCTAAGATGCATCGTACTCTGCAGTGTTATTAAGTTGTGTCCTTCTCCAGAGTTTGGGTGACTGTCTGGATGTTCCTTCTTCCACTTAATATCCAGGCACAGGAATTTATTCCAAGAGCTGTTGTTGAGGGCATGCTTTGTTTCAAGGGGTCAAATAGTGTCCCATTCTTTTACTTTGTCTGTAATGACCACCTTTTATAATACAGATGAGTGCTCACTTCAGTATCCTGGCACCACACAAATGCAGTATTCAGTATTAATAAATACCTGGTCCCTGATTTGGTGACCATAAGATAAAGCTTTTCAGAAGCATTAACTTCAGTGGACTGTAGCAAAGGCACTACAGCCCCTGCAGCGCGTAACTTGAGCACTGAAGTCGCACGCCCACTGAAGTAGTGGGCACGTTAACAAGTTTGTTAAACTCATCT
Organism: Tinamus guttatus; assembly: GCF_059628265.1. NCBI lineage: Eukaryota > Metazoa > Chordata > Aves > Tinamiformes > Tinamidae > Tinamus > Tinamus guttatus. Next base: position 274,120 of record NW_028288890.1, read on the forward strand.
GATGGGGAGGATAAGTTATTTATGCAGGAAACAAGAGGTTTTGATCAATTTCTTCAGCCTAAATGGCTTCAGTCTCCATCTCCTCCCCAGATAGGTGTGTCAGCATCCTCTCCATCCCTGGTAAGCTGTCTTGTCTTGACCTACTTAAGATTTCCTCCTCCCTTCCCTGCCCCTGGCTCCCAACTATTTCCTTCAGTGATCCTTGACTTTTTTTTCCATAGGGGTCTAAAGCCAGTGATTAGGGCCCTCTTTAGCAGATGTAGTCATTGTTTTTACCTAAGCTAGATTCTGAAGATAGGCTTTACGTGTCAGATCACAGCAGAGATACCTTGTGGAGATACCGAAGGGCAATTTGCTTTTCAGGGATCTTCATGCTGCTCTAGTTAGAGTGCTTCCAATATCTGGAGGCAGTCTTCTGTTTAAACTTTTATTTAATTGTGGATATTGGTGATGTCTTAGTCTCCTCTTAGTTTGTGGCCAGAAAAATGCAGGTTAGCTAAGACAGTTGTAATAAGTCTGTGTGTTCTCTGGTATGTGTTTTGTCGTGCTCTAAAAATACTTTTTCATGAAATTTTGTGCTTGAGAACACTAGCTGATAACAACTACTGAGATAAAACCTGTTGTTAGGAAGAATTTGGATGTCTAACGTTCATTTATTGTGTTTAACAAAATCATTCATCCTTGTACACTTTCCTGCTGCCTGGCTTTCAGTAGGAAAATGCCATAGACTAGAAAATTCCAATGAATATAGGTGTCTATCCTGAGCTCTAACCTGTAGCAAAATGTCCATGTAGTCACATTAAGAAACTGGGGGTGCGGTGGGGAAGACATATTTCTTTCACTTGAAAACAGAGAAGAAAAAGAAAAAAAAAATACTGACCATGACTTGTGAACCGTGATCTTGACTTGTCGTGTTGTATTGGATGTTATTGCACCATGTTTGTTCCGTGGAGATGTTTGGAATGTGTGTAGGAAATGACTCTGACTCATCAGTGCCTGTAGATCCCGGCAGCCCCTCAAAGCCATCGATGCTTCTAGCAGTTTTGAAGGGTGGACCTTCCGCTTGCAGAGCTTGGTGTGCTTCCTGGAAGACATCTTCGCTGATCTGCCTCTTGTAAGGATGAAAGGGGTTTCTGCTGCTCTTGAGAAACCTGTCGTAATTTCCTACAGTACTTTCCTCGTAGCTGTACCTTCTGAATTTTTCAGTGCTGAAAGTGGCCTTAAATTTGTTCTTGCCACAGTGAATGCCTTGGCTTGTAGGGTATCTCCCATGAATATGATCGTGGACTGGAGAAGCAGGGCTGGGGCTGTGAGAAGACTCTGAACTCTTCCTTTCTGTCCTGCCGTCTGAGTCGTATGATTGGCAATTATAACTATGGTTATCCTGCAATGAATTATTAGCATTTAAGATTAGGATGAACAACTATTTTTTCCTGTCAATTTAAAAAATAATACATAAATACTGCACAATTACCAGGCCTGACCACCTTTGTATAGACAAGTCCTAAAAGACTGAAAGAATTCTCTGACCTGGGATACAAAACTAATCAAAAGTATATTACTAAAATAATTCAGAAGACTGAAATGTCTTAATTTGTCTAGCTATCCAGGCAAAAAAGTCTTACCCAACTATTGACTTTTTGGTTTCACAGTTTCTGGGAAAAGCTGATGCATATGAAGTGCTGCAAACTTAAGTCAAGGGAATATGGTAAGTTGAAGCCTTATCAAATACAAGTTCAAATCTAATAAGCCTGATCCTGCTCTCTGTTACAAGCTGCCAGATACATTGCCTTTTGCATCACTTCCTTTCATTAACAGTGCCACACTAATTCAGAGAGGCATGTAGGCTCTAGGCAGACATTGCAACCATCTTCCTGTCTCATCTCCTCCCTTCCCGTCTTTACTTCACTCTGTGTGTGTGTGTGTGTGTGTGTATATATATAAAAGTCCCCTTCAAACTCCCCCCACTACAAACAAACAAACAAAACCACCCAGCTGCTAAAGGGCCCTTTAATTTAGTGAAGAAAATCTTAATGAGAATGAGTGTCTACATCCTGACTGAATGTGTCTGATCCTTTGCTGAATGCAAAGCATGCATATTTTACCTAACATCAACGATGAATAACAGCTTGGATGCCTTTTGAGAAGACTTGCATAAGTCAAAAGCAGGTTATTGTGTTCAGCGCAAGGGGAAAGTAATGTTCTGGGATAGACAAAAGTCAGGCTAGATTATCAAATGGCCCCTTTCTCACATACACCCTCTAAATTCACTTTCTTTTTTTCTTACAATATTATAAGAGAACAGGTGAAAAACGAATGTCTCTCTCCCTGAAGGACCAGATTTCAAGAAGTCCCAAAGGGAAGTAAATGTAAAAGCAAGGTTTTCTCCAGAGTGGAGCATGGCTGGACTTTCATTTACACCAAGGTCTGTGTGTAAATGAACAATCATTTTTCCCTAATTTCTAACCGCATATCTAACTTGCTGTAGGTCAAAGGTATTAACTTAGGCACTTTGTTCTATCACAGATACAAGCCAAAAAAAAAAAAAAAAAAAAAAAAACTGACCTTGTTGCAATTTTGACTTCAAAAGCTTGCCTAGATTACAGTTTCCTAATTCTTGCTGTCTTGTTCTTTTCTATAGTACTAGTATATATGTCTGCTATCTTTTCTTAAATAACAATTTTAAAAAGTTCCTCTGCTTACTTGTGTAAAGCTGTATGAATGGCAGTGTTGTCAGTTCTCCACCTGAAATTTTCATAATAGAAGTACAACATTGGTTATTTTGCTGTTTGACCAAAAAAAAAAAAAAAAAACACCAAATCAGGTGGTTTATGTAAACATATAGTAGGGCAGCAAAAGAACCACATTCTCAGTTGTACTTTTTTGATAGCTAAACGGGGTGAATATATAATCACCAAAACCTTCTTAGGTTCTGGTTTGTTTTTAATCACTGAGGGGGGAAAAAAAAAGTTCTATCTGTCTGTTTCTAATTAGTAGGAATTACCTGGAAAGCTTAATGTTATCCCAGAAAAAGAGTTTCTATACTTCAAAAACAACACTTTAAATTTGTTGCCAGTTAAGCCTGCTGAGATTTTGTAAAGTGGTTGCTAAACCTCCTATCTGAGCTTGTGCCTCTGAGGTAAAAGAGCAGAACTGACCCCTCTTACTCACAGTTTGCTGAACTGGGGATACTGAATCCCCCTGTGGCTTCATTAGGTCATCTTGTTGTTCCCTTTCCAGAGTGTCCGAAGAAGAAAACTTAATATTAGATTGATCTTGTAGTAGTGAAACCATTATCAAATCCACGTCAGATAGAAATCCTGTGATAATGAAATTATATCACAATAAATATCTTCTAAAATCAAATCTGCGAATGAAACCATCTTGTTATCTGCAGATAATTAGATAATGCTAAATATCCAGCTCACCAATAACTCATCCTGCAGAATTTCTAATACATATATATATATATATATAGTTATATCTCCTCTGAAGTTCTCAATCTCTTTGGACATGTGAGACATATCTGATGGTGTTTCATGTTAAGAGGAACAAATTTTATCTGTTAGTGTTTTGTTTTTCTACCTTGTTTTTTCCAATCCTTGCTCACTGTGACCTCACAGCAAAACTATAAAGGAACAAGTCGTGCCTCTCCTATATCATGTACATAATGCTGCAACAGGTGTGTACCTGTGTGAAGATGTCTTATGTGCATAGTTTAGACTTCAGCTATACAAATTGCGGGGGGAGAACTCTTCTTGAAGAGCTAATTTGCAAGCTCTTTGCCACGTGTTTAAATGGCTGTTAGGTAAATAACTAAGGGTTTTATTAGGGTAGGTTAACAAAGATATATTGCTTAAAAATGTGGAAAACTTTTTTTTTTCCCTTTACAGTTCAAAGAGAAATCTGTATTTATGATGAGTAAGGCTGTACTGCCTAAGGGGATAAAGCACAATGGGGCTTGGAAATAGAGTACGAGACCTCTAGTATATCAGGGAAAAAAAATGATGTTAGCTAAAGTTCACAAATGTTTTAGTCACAGGCTCATCTCCTAGTGGCTTAACTGGAGCTAGATGAGGAAATATCCTTCTAACTGCTGCTCACCTTGAAAGGAGCAGGTGGGAAACACTGGCAAACTGGAAATACACATGTATGCATATTTATAAATATTCCATACTGACTGCCTGCTTCACATAATTTTCCCCCTTAAGATTAGAGAAAGCTGTGTCTGACGTGGTCACAGATGAAGAAAAGACCTTCAGTTCAAGGAAATAAGTTTAATGAGAATAAGAAAATGAGCAAGTGAAGCTCTGAGGACTGTAACAATGTTTGTTGCTATTCTGTTCCCATTAGGCTTAACATTAGGATCTGTGGAAGAACAGGCTGAAGAGACATTATCTAAAGGGTGAATTCAACAGGACAGAAAGGTTTGGCTCTCTTCCTGAAGGCAATCAGACTCTCTTTCTAAAAACAAAGTGAATATATATTGGTTAATTGGAGACTTAATACAGTATGCACTGGGAAAGCCGAAGGATTTTTATTCTATTAAAAAAATAATTACGTGATTCCAGTGCTGTTTTCAGTTTCCAACTTAAATCAGCAACAATTTCTTACTCTGAAAGCTATTTGTGACTTGGCTTTCACTGGTATGTGTCTATAGATGCAGATGAATAGAAGATGTCAAATTAATGTACTGTAAGAATCTTTTTATCTTTCTTTAAATTTAGTGTTTAAGATGTCCATTAAAAAGCCTAACTTTATTTTTTGAAATAACATATAGCAAGCCCTAAAACTCTGCAGTGTAAATTTAGTCTTTAGAAATGAAAAATCTAACCACTTGCTAATGAGTCTCCTTTAAGAAGAGAAAAATGGAGCTCAGTGGAGGTTGTCAATAATTAGGTTTACAATAAATCATTTACGATACAGTCATACAACAGTTCTTGGGAGTGGGAGGGCTTAGGAAATTGCAGGTTGCTTAGACATAGACCTTGTTAAAGAAAACAATGATGCTTTGATCTGGAAAAAAGTATCTGATTATCCTAGATGTAGCTGGAACCATTTCTCCACAGCCCATGTCATTTTTACTTTGGTAAATGTTGCATGACAATCCTGGGCTCCTATTATAAGATAAATATCCTTTTAAAAAAAGGAAACAGTGAGAAAGTGTAACCCCAGCTGAGTGTTTGGATAGCAAGGGAGCAGCAGCTGATCTATTAGCTCTGCATGACTGGAGGCTGTGGCACCAATCCATAGTTGAAACAATCCTTGGTTTTGTATTTTTTCTGGACATTGGTAGGCATTTTGCCGGTGATGCACTTCACCAGAGCTGGCCGAGCAATCGGAGCCTCTCGGAGTGCTGTATGTTACTGTAAATGCCCTCTGCAGCCCTTGGGGCTGAGATCAGTTTTCATGAGAGGAAGGTGTGTTTGGATGCTCCCCAATTCGTAATTCATTCTGCATGCGTGCCTTAGGGAGCTTGCTGATCCTTGCTTGACATATTGGCTTTTGTGATAATCTTCTCTCATCTCTGCCCCTTCCCCAAAGCAGTAAATCATCTTTTACCTCTCCAAATCACACTGATGTTTTCCAGTGCAGGAAAGAAGTAACTATTTGAGATTTTTTTTCCCCCCAAATCTGTTATGTGAAAGGAATTAGAGAAACCAGGAGTTTTCAGAATTCTACTTTTTCATTTGTTGTTTAAAAAAAACCTTTCTTCCAGTAAATTAAATTCAAGGTATTGCTGAAGTGACCAAAATTTTGTGACTAAAACTTGCCTTGTAAAAAGGGAGCTTTGTAATTTATATGGGAAGGCTTCGAGGGCAGGTCTTTTTAGTAGCTTCTAATAAATGCAAGCCCCTCTTCAGGAGTTTATTCCTGACAAATGGACTCTGCAAGTTGGGTTGGATTATGGTTGGTGATAGTGTTTTACACTCACTGCTTTCATCTGTAACATTCTTGTCACTAAGGTTGGCTCTGGTTTTAGAAACCATTTTAGGAGCAGGCTTTCAAACTACGCAGCGCTAAGCTGTGGTTTGGACAATTTGTTATTGCTTTCTTTTTATAGCATGTATTAGAACAGGCTGGATACTTGAATAGCTTTTACAAAGCTTTTAAGGATTTTCTTTTCTTGTCTTCTGGATTTATATTCCTTTGTGTGCCTTTGATCAATCTGTGCTCCCTTTTTTTTTTTTTTTTTTGCTTTCTTGTTCAGAAGTTTTGGGTATAATTCTATCCTGCCTGATTGCAGCCACACTTAGCCATCTCTTGAAATATTTTTTTGTGTCTTCAATGACAGTTTGTGGAGAACAACCTTAATTCATCAGCACTGGAACACCCATAATCTGAGATAGAAGGGCAGAAGGTTTGCAGCAAGGAGATCCTTTCTGTGCTGTGCTCAGTGGGATGCGTTTGCCAGCCTTGCAATAGTAACTCGTGGGGAGGGAGCAGGTTTTAACTACAGTTACACTGCAGCTTATCTGATGTTACGTTTCTCCATGTGACTTAGGTCCTATGGGATAGTCATTCCTAGAGGTATTACAGGTGATCTGAATGTTATGACATTGGATGACTTGCATGTAGGTGGTTTGTTTTCTGAGCTCTGTGCAAGTGTAGAGTCTATTCAAGTAGATCTGGTGGAATATTTTCTTATAAAGATGGATTTGTGTCTTGTGTGAACTGATGAACTTAACTGTTAAGCAGTAAGTTGTCTACAGGGCTGCTTCAGAGTTTAAGATTATCTGTAATGCCACTTATTTTCATTAGATATTAGAGAGAAAGTATATTGATATCCACATGTAGTAGTAAATGAGGATTATGTGGGAACACTGGAGGCAACAATTATGGAAGGGAATTGAGTGCTGGAAATATGGTGGCATTATGTCTTGCTATTTTATGATGACAAATGGGGCGGGGGGAAAAAGACAGATGAACCCTGGATATCTAGCAATTCTGAGATTAAGTGACAGACAGCATGGTGGTCAGTAATGTCCCAGGCCATTAAGAATATTTTGGGTCATCTCCACCAAAGTACTGAGTTCACATAACAGAAGGGTGCCATTTTTGATGAGATCATGTGTAAATTACTATTTCTTCCCCTCATTAAGAGCTGCCTGTGGGTAAGGCTGAACAACACATGATTGCTCGGTACTATGTAGAAACCTAGTGTAATCCTTACACATCCACGTATGCTCTCAACCATAAGAGTGCTTAGGAGATTTAAAACACCCAAATGCTTTCCTGTATGTGGACAGAAAGAGTGTTTGTAGCAGGTGTCTAATTTGGTATAGGAATTCTTTTCCTACGCATGTCCATATAACACTGTCTTAAAAAAAAATGCCTTTGTTCTAAATCTATTGTACAGGGAAAAAAATTAAGCAGAGACCATCCTTTTGCATGGCTAATAACAGAATTAAAATATATAGGCACTCTGTTACTATCACTGTGGTCCTCAGTCCTAGTTCTTATGCTTGCATCAGAATTTCAACTTTTCTTTTTTGCATGTATTTTATCCTGCCTGTGCTACCTCTGACACTTGCTGTGGGTCCCTGTCCCTGCAGCAGACTTTGTTTTTGTGATTTACTGGATCTATCATGTTTCCCTCCCTATACTGCCTCTTTTCTAGGCTGAAACTTAATTGTTCCTCATAGTGAAGCTGTTCCAGATCTTTGATTAAACTTGTGGCCCTTCCTTGAACAGCTTCTAGTTCTGCTATCCGCTTTCGGAAATGGGGAGGACCAAAACTGTGCGTAGTGTTCAAGATGCAGGCACAGCATGGTACTTGCACAGCAGCTATTCCCCAAATGCACATGAATTCACCCCAAATCAAGAAAAGCCAATCATGTGGTTCTCCTTAGCTGCATTACCTATTCTGTATATTTTGGGTATGTACTTATGTCTTATGTTAAACTATTAATTTACTTAGAAAGCAAACAAAAATGCAGGGAGGTGACTGTGACACAAATGTGCTCCGCAGGTGCGTGCTCCTCTGGCACCTGCTAGACTAACCCTGGGGCTGCTCCATGCTCAGCAGCCAGCCAGGCAACTTGGGAAGCTTTTTAGGGATCAAACCCACTATTTCATAGCTAGTTGTTATTACTGCTTTAATAACTTCCTAGTGCTATAACTTTTATTCTTCAGCAATTCTAAGATTGGCAGAGGTTGAAAAGATACATTTTCCTGACTTTTTTTAAATCATTGTAGCTTTAAATGTCACTGATGTAGATCTAAAAGCAATTATTCCATGTGGGTTTTTATGGAAAAATAGAAGGCATCATAAAAAGAACCTGTGGAATATTTTTCTGGTAGGAGGGAAATTCATCACAAAGCAGAAAACAACACTAGAAAACCTTAGCAAGGGAGGCGAATGATCCTGTAGCTTGGACTAGGTTCCCCTCACAACTTTCTTCTCTTCATATACACACTAATAAATCTTTCCAGCTACACCAGTTAACCTAATAAGAAACGTTAGCTCTCCCCACTAGCTTTGCAACTCCGGTATTTTCAGAACCCTGCCCTTTGCATGCTCTGTTTTCTGTATGAATGATTATACCGTTTCCTGCATGAGTAGTATGAAATTTCATTGTTTTATACTAGACATGCAAGTATAAAGTTGAACTCAATTTCCAGGAGTTAAAAGTAGTTAACATGATACAGAAACTGTGCTTTATTTATTTATTTTCATGAGTAGCCAACTTGGTTGGCAGGTCAAACCACTCCAAGAGATAGCGGCTTAGCATGTTCCTGGGCTGCTTGTGGAAAGACTGCAGCTGAACTTTCTCTGCAAGGTTTTAGCATGCAGTTGGTCTGGGAGTGGCAACATACACATGTTAGAGGTACAGCAGTCCTCAGTACAATCTTGTGATTTATTAAAATACGTATATATGTAGAGAGGAGCAAAGATAAAGCAGGTATAGCCACAAAATTAGACTGAAGATAGAGATACCTCCTTTGCCTCAAATCCTTGAACTGCAGATTGCTGGAAGCTAGGAGCATGTGCTGATGAACTGTCCCTGTACTTGTCCTTCTCCAGGTATCCCTCCTATCTAGATGGAGACACCTGTCCATCTGTGTGTGTCTCCTTCATCCTCTCCAGCCTTATATCACATCATCTTTTTTTTCACTTTATAGTCCCATTCTCCCTTGATATTTTGTTTTCTCCTAATATTTATTGAAGCAAGCTCCTCTTCCTCTTCCTGCAATGAGAGGCCATGTCATTTCGTTTGTGTCCATCACCTTATTAGTTTTTTCCATCTATTGCAATGTATCTTTTTCCCCTCTGGCATGTCTAGTCTAATTTCTGATTTTCAAAGTTGTCCATGGACTATCCTACAATATGCTCTCTAAGATATCTTTTCTAGTGCTCGCCATTAAATTTTAATAGGCAAATGTTGCTTTAAAAAAGTTCTTGAAAGTTCAGGTTGATTAATGGCTTAAAAAAATGAGAACTTCTGAATTGTATCATAAATAATGTGGGTCACAAATAGCTGACACTTCAATACATAAGATGCAACACACTGTGACCCTGTAGTTCCTTGCTGCTTATATTCTAGTGTAATAAGCATGATTAATGATAAGATGTTCCCATGAATTACCTCTTGATAGCTTAAGAGCTGCCTGAAACACGGGGTACTCTCTTAATACCCTTTGGGAACACCGTGCAGGGGGGACGCAAGGGACCCACGGCATCGATCCTGCCGCACTCCTCATTTTCTTTATGTTCCTTCTCTCTCCCCGTGAGTCATGCTCATCTCCTTGTGACTTGAGAGTTCATCTTGGGATCTCATGCCATCTTTCTGCCTTTATGAGAAGGTGTGTATGATGATCCACCCTAATGGTTTCTGTTGCTGGCTGTGGCAGCATGTTTTATGATGGGTGTGGTACATTCCCATTTTCTCTGTTGTGCAGGTACAGTGCTCACCTTGCGCCCCACCCGTGGCCACTCCCACCCTCCCACTGGGAATCGCCCACAGTAAGCTCTGTAATTACCTTTATTTGATCTGAGGAATGGATTTGGGAATCTTATTTGCACAGTCGCAAGCTGAGTATGTTAAAACAAGAAAACAAAAAAGTTTGACTGATTCACTGAGCAGTGATGTGTTAAGTAGGGAAGAGCAGTGAGTAGAGATAATCAGGTTCAGGGGCAGTTAAACTGTATTTTTGCTGGCTTTGCTCTGAAAAAAAAAGAGCATGATTCCAATATGTGTATACAAGAATGAATTTCACCTGTTATCAACTGTTTTGAGTTCTTACTGTTGATAGGCAGAACTGGTGCAGTTTTCATTGAAACAGCTGTATTAGTTTTAAGCAGAGTTAAATTGAAGCACTACAAACTACAGCTTGTCCTTGTTTTACATGTCTAGTCTGGGCTATGTAGTCTAGTTTGCACTTGCCCCTCAAACTGTCGATGCAGAAAAGAAATTTTATACAGTCAGAGGTAATGCAATACCAGGTCAAGCTTTTAGTCTCTGGGGAAAATTTAAAAAGAAAAGGAGAAAAAAATAAAGCAAGACTCAAGCTCCTATTTTGGCTTCTGAAGATCAAAGGTCTTCTGGCATCCACCTAGTAAGTAACGCAGCTAGCTCATAGGAGCACAGCTGATTGAGTGATGTATTCTGCTGACACCTCTTCCCAGGCATGCATGAAAAAATGTTGCATATAAAGTAGTAAAGACAGAGGATTGGAGAAGATATTTATTGCTTTCAAGGGAACCCCCCTCTCTTGTCATAGATGTCTCTGTCCACAGAGCTTAAGTTTTGTTTTTGTATATACAGTAGTCAATACTGGCTAGCAAGTTCAAGTCCTTCAGACAGGTATATTGGTCCTTTCTCTGGAAAGAAATCATTGTAGAAAGAAAACACAACGGTACTTTTCTATTTCCACTTTTTTTTTGTTGGTAGAGACAGTTTAAATGTTAGAAGCAGTACCTGTGGTTCTTTCAATATGCTAATAGGAACAAAAGAGTAGGAAAAAGCGCTCTCCCTTCAATATGGAAAAAAAAAAAAGACTTCGATAGACACAAGAAATATATATTTGTAGTTTCTCTTCCCTTCTAAAGAATAGAAAGAACAGACATATCCTCTCACAGTCAATATGGCATTTGTTAAGGAAAACATGCTCAATAAACTTCTAAGAAATCACAAAATGTGGATAAGGGAGATGGGAATGATAGTTTGTTTAGGCTACCAGAAAAAGACTTTTGACCAGATGCTCATCAGACAGTTTTAAGGGAATGAAACATCCACTGAAATCCTGAATAATCACCAGCAGATACGATCTTTGCATGGATAAGTAACTGATTAAAAGATAGGAAGTGGAAGGTAAATTTGAGTGATCCCCTTTAATAGGGAAGGAAGTCACTGATAGTGAGTGGTCTTTGGGGATCTGTGCTGAGACTGTGTTGTTTAATGTATTCACAAACAGCCTATAAAAAGAAGTGATTGGCACCATCACTTCTTGCTAATGAAAGATGAAGATTAAGAGAAACGGTAGAAAAGCCTTATGAAATTCAATGATGGAATATTTAACATTATCTATAAATCTAGAGATGCACAAAAACATTGTTTCTAAGACCAATCATAACTAAGAAAAAAAAAAAGGGGGGGCATTTAGCTGATTGTTAAACCTGGAGAATGAGATGAGTAATGATAGTTCCATGAAATTAATCTTGATCATTATCAACTCATTGCATGTAACAGTGACAAAAGTAAGTCACGTGCTGAGAATTAATAGTGGGGGAAAAAAAACAGAATAAAGAGAAAAGCATTTTGCCACAGAGTAAAACCCATGGCGTGCTGCCATTTGAACTCTATGTGCAGTTCTGGTCCTCCTCATATCAAAAAGCAGATAATTGAACTGGAAAGGTTGAGGAAAGGGCTACAAGCCTGATCAAAGGTCTGGAATAGCTTCCTTATGAGGAATGACTAAATTGGCTTTGGCCTGGAAGAAAGATGACTGGTGGTGGTGAAAAATTAAAGAGATCTATTAGATCCCAGATGTTATGGGGGGTAACCAGGGGTTGAAGGCAGTTGTCTGTCAGTTCAACAGCTGCAGCTTGTCGAATGAGCCTAGTAAAAAGGAGATTCAAAACTCGCTAGTTTTTTTTTACAAACTCTGCAGTGTGATAGGTGATGTAATTCCAAAGAGATGCAGCAGCTTACCTGCAGAAGCAAACCATGTACTTTAATATCTACCCCAAAGTTTGAGAAAAGAGGATAAGAATAAATTTGAGGGAGAAGAAATACGAAGCCAAAGGCCTGATAATTTCCCACGGCTACCCCAAGTTGCAGAGTTTGTCTCTTAGCTCCTTAGCTTCAAGTTGAAAACTGAATTTTGTAATTTAAAGCATCCCCTTTTGAGTTTCAGAAGGAGCAATGAACAGACAAGTTAATTGCCAAGTAAATAAGGTACAGTTTGGAGATTAAAGAGCTTTAGAGGAAATATGCCCTGACATTTGCGTGAAATAGATAAGGTACAAATACACTCACCCTTTAAGAAGGAATACCTGCTGAGGACAACATGAAACACAAGTGTTTTGAAATTAGGAATACTAAAAGAAGGGGAGGGCCAAAAGAAATCACAGACCTGATATGAGGAATGAAGCAAGAAATCATGCACAAAGGCATTAAATTTACTGGGAAAGATCGTGTCTATTTTTTCTTGCCTGTAAGCCTTGCAAAATCTCATGTCTTTTGTTAATAAAAAAAAAAGAAAGGAAGTTCCTGGGGTAGGGGGAATTTGAAAATGAAGAAAAAATGAGGGAACAGGCACTGTTAAAAGCATTTCCATTTACAGCTGGCAGATACAGTATCAGTCTTGAGCCTGCCAAAACAATAAATGCTGCCATATGCCGATAGACTAAATCATACCAAAGTTCATTCACCTAATTAACCTCCTCTCTGCTTCACTGCAGAGTGACCAATAATTGTTCTTTCCCTCTACCCTCACCACTCGCTCTTCTGCTACACCCACCTGTTTTTCCAATCCCTAATTTATTCCTAGAGTCTATTTCTGTTCCATACACTCTGCTTCCTTATTGCTAAAAGCAGAAGCAGCAAACTCAGCAGTTTGATGTTAATATTTGCTAATTCTTTGCCTAATGTCTTTTAAAGTTTTCAGCAAAATTCTTCAGCCTCTCCGAAACCTGTTTTCTCTAAAACGAGCAAAACAAAGCTGCAGTTCTTTCCCCAGTTCTGTTCAGTCCTGGCTATTTAATAAGACATTGTTGAAGTCAACATGACTTACATGCTTGATGACCAAGTTACCTTATTTTGCTAAAATTCTACATCTGGAATAAACTTTCAGCCTGGTCCATCTCGTTCTTGAAAGGCAGAGTGCTTTAGATTCATTTTTTGCTTGGCTGTTATCTGAGTAAACACAACAGCAGTGCTGAGTAACTAATGGTCTCTGCTCAGCAAAAAACACTGAAAATGAAATGCACAAACTTGTAACATGCCTCCATAATATAAATTCTTCAGGGCTTCATTCTCAAGGTATCCTATCAATGTTTCCAATAAATGGAGCCAATTATAGTAGTTTTTTCCATGCTTAAATATTTCAACCTTCTTATGAATATCTAAAGCAGTGGAAATCCTTCAAGAGTTGTGTGTATTCAGACTGTCTATCTACTTTCCAGTATTCCTTGGAAATTCCAAATTTGATCAGTTTGAGTTCTGCCCATCTGCTGAGTTGTTCCCTTCAGGCTAAATATGTCTACTTTATTGATAACTGAGATGACATCTTTGTTGTTTTCTGTCCCAAATTACAGTTAATTAAAACTTCTTATAGAGTAGATTTTTCTTCAAGTGAAATAAATTAAAAATAGATGAAATCTAGCTTTTCAGCTTTCATGTTTTAAGTTCATAATTTTTTAAAGGAAAAGCTCATATTGCACAATGAGCATTCATTCTTCGCCACTTCTCACTTATAGGAAGGCCCAAGGGATTTTAGAAAATAGTTTTCTTTCGGCACAAAGCGTAGGGTTATAACATCCTTGAAAGAAAAGAAAGTAATTGCACATAAGCAACAAGCACCAAAAAGCTGTATGTACAGATGCAATCTTGCAAAAATGTAGGAAGTTAAGATGTCTCTGAATAAACAGTTGCTGTTTCTTTGACTAAACATCATTTAGGTAAGTATACTGAATTATGTATGCAAACAGTGCTGTTATAAAATTATTAAAAGGGATGACAGCCAGAAACAAGAAAGGCTAAAATGCAACAGGAATCCTCTAGAAAATGGCACAGTCTGAATTACCTGCTTGCCTGATTCTGTCCAATAGTTCTCAATTTCAGGAAAGCACTTACACTTTCATTCCAACAAGTGTGTTCTGTGCTATAGTTAGGTGTGCCTGAAAGATAGGCTCTTTGCAAGATCAAGTCCTGGGTTTTCCCCTGAGCTCCTGCTGTTTTTGACACACATCATTTTGAGGCTTGTGAAGGACAGAGATTCTTCCTGAAGGACTAATTTCCCTTTTAACAGATTTTGTCTGTTCTCTTTTTCCTGTGAAGTAACAGCTCCTTTACTGAAGCTGAATCTTGTGTTTTTTGGGAGCAGCTAGATATTGAAACTATGTTTATTACAATTCCATGATACATAAAACATCCTCAACTGAAGACATTCCACACTAGAGAGACATGTAAGCCTAAACATGTAACATAAAAAAGATATTTTCTTCTGCATAATGTAAATCAAACTTTTTATAGGTTTGCCCCCTACACTTAAAGCACAGCTGATAAACCATTCATTAGGAGATGAGATTAGAAATGCAGTTTTATATTATTGCTAATTCTATCATTAGAACAGTAATTTCAGGTGGAAAAGAATTGATATATCAAAATATATTTTATAACAAAATCACAAATATGTATCAATATCAATAACAGCAACAGTTCAGCATTTTCCTTTCTCTTAAAGATTTTTATATATACAATTTTTCACTCATTGTAGGATCTTATGCAGGACTACATGATGCTATAGTATTTTCTGTGACTATATACTGTGCTGCAAGAACAGAACTTAAGAATTACAGATTCACAGGATCCAATAATATCAGAAATAAAATGGAAAACAGGATCCTCAGCAAAGAACATGCTACTTGGACACTTTTATTTTAGACTTCTATTTGCATTCACACCTAAATATCCTCTGATTTAATGTCTTTCAGTTGAACTGTGAATTTCTATGTGAGGAAAAAAAAAATAGAAGGATGGACGTTATTTATTTTGCCAGAGAAATCTAGGACCTAAATTTGTTACCGAAATTTTTTTGAATGTTAAATGTCACTAACAAATTCCACTTACAGAAATCAAATCTGGTTTGCTAAGCTAGGTCAAAGGAATTTCTCATATGGTTCCTCTTTGTTTTTCCATGAAGTATTCCTTTCTTTCTTTCTTCTCAAGTAAAATATTGTTCTCACTGCCCTTATTGGGATCTTGGTATATCATACATGCTGAAATCATGAGTATATGTAAATCTCAACATTTATTTTGTAATTAACTCTTATTTTTGTATTGGCTGTTAATAAATAATGGTGGAAACTTGATTCCTGCAGCCTCTAAAAGGCAAATACATCTATTTTTTCAGAGTTCCATAAGTAGAAAGGTTTGATTATACAGTACTGCTAACTTCAAAGTAGACTCTATCATTTCCATATATGCCTATTTTCAATTTCCTCATTTTAATTCTTTGTTAAATATGTCTATTATTCTTAAATCTCTTAGCTTGGTAATGTCTTTATACATGGGGAAAGTCCTCTATCCACGTATATCTGATCTTTTGCTCTCTTTGTACTAGTATTTTATTTTATTTTTTGGTGGAGACTTTCCACCATAAGAAGCACTAACACTTTGAGCCAAGTTTTGTCCCCTTTGCAGTCAGACTTGTTGACTGAACTTATAGAAAAGTCTGGCTTATTTTCTATGTTGAGCATAGTCCCCTGTAGTATTTCCATACGGTCAGAGAGGGGAAAAAAAGCACCGTTGCAACTGAATTATGCTGTGCCCCGTTTGTCTCTTGCTGTAAAGTTTGTCTGCTGAAAACCATTGGTAGCGAATGTTAGGACACACAGAGTGTCCTAGCCCAGCAAGGATGGACAGACATTTAGGAAGCAATTATGAGATTTCTAGTTGTTTTTAGCCACTGCAGGAAAATCTTGTAAGGGCAAGAAATTTTCCTCTGGAGAACATCTGTTTTAAGCTGTCTACTGAATAGATACATAGCTATGGTTAGTAAATCCCTTAAATAAATGCTATTATTGTTCAACACCTAAAAAGAAAAAGAGGCACAGATTGTCTAAAGTGCAGTAGCTTACGTTAATGGCTAATCTTGAAAACGCTGGTCTTAATACCTAATTTTGCAGTGCTTTGGAAGGCTCTTATTTGGGCTTTAGGCAATATTTTTTTTTTGCATGGTACCAAAACAAAAATTAGATATCACAATTAGCTGCCCCAAACCCCCACGGTAGGGCAGCTGCTCTCTAGACACTCTGCATTTCAAAAAGAAGAACCCAGCCCAAATGTACTCCTGAATGGAAAAGTAGGACATACATTAATTAATGACCTTAAAGCACAGTGGAAATCTAACGGGGCAGTGCCAAGTCAGAATACGAGAAATTCTGGGATATTAATGATGTTTGTCTCTGATCTCGTACACTGAAGAATAATCTGTTCCCTTTCTCCCACAGGACAAGGCTTAGAGCTATTTGGCGTCTTCAAATTCAGTGGACTTGATTTAATTCTGGTGAATTTAGAGAAGCTGCTGAAAGTGACTGCAGAACTGCAGGTGTTTGTCTTAGAGAAGTCAGTGAGTATGAGTGAGGTACCAGAAGACTGAAAGGGAATTACAGTAGGGTAATTTAACTTTAATTCCCAAATTGTAAGGGGGAAGGGGGGAAGGAAAGCTATTTAAAAAAGGCTAAAGTAAAATTCATTATGGATTCACTAAGAAGAAATTTTCTTACCAGTGTGGTTTCCCTGTGTACAGGCCTTGCAGGAAGAGTAGAGAGAGTAAATGCAATAGAACTTGACATGAGTAAGGCTTTGGCACTGTCTGTGATGACATTTTCATAATTAAACTAAGGAAATTTTATTTTATTGGAATTCTGGTAGAGAGGATCTAAAACAGGGTGGAAAACAGCATTCAGAGCAGGTATTGATGGTTGTCAGAATGCAAGTGTATTTTGAGTGAATTTCTAGAAGAATCTGTTACGACTTGGTGTTTTCACTAACAGCTTGGATGACTTGACTAGAGAGGAACCCTACTCGAAGTTAGAGAAAGCACAAAGCTGGAAGGGTTTGCAAATGCATTAGAGGAGAGATTTAATATTCTAAAGGAGACAGGAAAAAATCTGAAGAAATTAAGATGTAGATCAATAATAACTTAAACTTGACAGCTAGGCAGGTATAATAAGCCTTCTAGATAGAAAATCAACTGGCCAGGTAGCTGTTTTGCATTAGAAGATCTCGAGGTTTGAATGGGTTGAGAGATGAACCTAAATCAGCCACATCATGCTCTAATGAAAAAGGCAGACAGGCTAGCTGGTATAAGATGCTTTCAGAGATATGTGCTGTGAGGCTTGGAAGGAAACTCTTGGTGTTGGTAAAGATCAGCTGAGGATTTGTGTCCAGTTTTGGGCACTGTATTTCAAAAGGATGGATGCCATTTGGAGTCCAGAGGAGACGGGTGAGAACGGTCAGGAGTAGAAAACATGGTCTATGAGGAAAGATGGAGAGAATTAAAGTTGTTTAGTCTGGAAGAGAAAAAATACATTGAAGGATGTTCCAGCTCTTTTTTTTCCCTTTTGGTTTGCCTTTTTTTTTTTTTTTTGAGAACTTGGGGGGATGGTGCCTAGCTGTTTAATTATTCCAGCTGGGAAAATAGTAAATTATTTCCTTCTATGAATTACTTACATTCCTGGGAGAACAGGTTCCTGTCTAATATTTCTGGCATCCTACCATTTGCCCACAGAGGGGAATGTTGCAGGGACCTGTCCTGGCAGGTCTGTTGAACCAGCAGTTAAGAGTTTGCAGGGCAGGGATACCTACCCATTCCAGGAGTAAAGTACGGGCTAGGTGTGGAAGTTGTAAGCTGACACTAGATGAGCTCCTTTGAGAGGCTCTAACAAACTGGTGAGGCAGCAGTACAGAGGGAAACAAATTGGGTTAAAATGACAGCATGTTTAGCTTCATTATATGACTGATGGAACCTCACCCTAGTATGCTTCATTCATTTCTGAGCTCTTCACCAACAGAAAGATAATAATGCTTTGGATTGCAGTAGCCCTGTCTCATCCAAACATCTTAAAATGGTTTAACATATATTGACTGAGCCTCATAAGACACTGCTGAGATTTGTAAGGCTACACAAGGATCACTTTACTAACCACATGTGTAAAAGCTCGCTTTGATACTAGACAATATTTAACAAAGCAAAAGGAATACGGTTTTTATCCAAAAATGTTAGGGAATTCAGGTAAACTACGTATATTAATTTTACGCATTATTACTTTATTTTTTTAATAATGCAAAAGACGGCATGTTTTCTCTGTGGACAAATCTAGAGGTCTTCCATCTCAAATATGAATAGATTCTACTCCATTTGTTTGGAGTATTTGGCTACTATTGGTTTAAAGAAAAAATTGAGACACATAGGCCCCTTGGGAAGGGGATGCTCTCAAGAAGCTAACAAGCATAGTATTCCAGATTGTAGTGAAGGGTCAGGACTTTCAGAGCATTCAGAGTGGAAGAAGCCACAGGTAATATCATAGATATGACCAGAAAATTTGTCACACAAGAGAAGAGCAAAAAATAATTGGCTGTGTTGCACAGGACTTAATTAAAAAATAAGTCATTTGTCTATGGGGTGAGGAACTGTTTAGGGAAGCTGGAGAGCAGCTGGTCAGGATTATGAAGGAATGACTTGAATTTATATGTGAGCTATGGCAGAAGGGTTACCAATTTTCCTAATTTTATTAAAAGTGGAAGTGTCTGTGATAAATAGAATTGTCCAAGACTGTTTCAGTCCTTAATGTGAGCAGCATCCTGTTCTGAGCACCATGGGAGGGCCTTGATTCCATAGTGACTCAGGAGAAAGACGGACACCTCACAGCCTCCTAGGGAAGATGGTGTCATGGTGAATTATTAGTGGGCTCCTATTCAGGGTTTGCTGACCTCTTTCAATGTGGCTTTGCTTTTGAGAACTGCTGCCTTGCATGCAAATCTTAAATAGAGAGTTGTCTTGGAAAGGTGGGCACTGGTCGTACTCAGATGTGTGACAGGAGGATTTTATTTGTACCTCTCACTTAATCTGCATTATCTGCATAATTAATCTCTTTCTATTCCAAGCTAATGATTTCTGAGGTGTGGGAGAGCAGAGAGGTGTGTTTGACCCAAATCATAAAGCTCAGGCTTTCTGATTAACAGTAGGATTTACTATTTGTGGCCCCGTCCTCTTATCTGCTATGAAGTTACCTCCGTTTACTGTTTGTGTGGCTTTTAGGCACTAGGCTACCCAACCCTGTCACTTCTGTCACTTGCAGAACACCATTTTTCCTTGCTTTCCAATAGAGCCGGCTTCCAAAGTTGCTGCAGGAATGAGAAGGAAGCTGGTAGAATATTTTGCATCTGTAATTGTTTGATTTATGAGCATGGCAGAGAAGTACATGTAAAGATTATACATACTCTTCACTCTAAATCCTGGCCTTTTAAAAGCTAAATATATGTGGTTTTCTTTTCAATTTCATGCTTTTTAATCTTATGGTATAGATTACCACAGCACTTCTGGCTTCAGATCCAGCTGTGGTCATTCTGGGCTGTAATCAGAGCCTGCTTTATTTCTAGTGTGATTCAGGTATCAATATTTTTTTCATAGCACTTGAAAAAAATCTGTTTCAGGGTGTTTTGGAGGTCCCCTCATAATCTCCCTGTCCTTGCTCTCATAACAGCCTATGAATCTAGTTATAGGATTCATGACCACAAGTCGCTCTATATGACACCACATTTCCTGTAAAATTTCTGAAGTTTGCAGCAAAAAGTTTAGGCAGTTGTTATTGTTATTGCTGATAATCTATAGTTTTCAGGAATCCTAAACATTTAAATTTTTGCTTTCAATCTGTTTTTTTTCACAATAGGAGTATTTTAAAAGAACACAGTGTATTCTTTATTGTTTTTATGCATTGTTCTTATTATCCCCTTCAAAAACTGTATTTGAGCCGCAAACCAATTTCAAAAAAAAAATCTTGTTACTTTAAGGAATGAATCAGAAAGACATTTTTTCATGTAGATATCTCCTCTTCCATAATTTCCTTCCAGCTGTTTTGCAGTAATGCAAGTGACTTAATATGTTCCTACCTTGCACTTATCACAGTGGTATACAGATATTTTCATTAACTCCTCCGAGTACTCATTGACTGCTCTCTTGGTAACTATCTGCAGTTACACCTAGTGACATGGCAATATTAGACAAGTATCTGTGCATAGGAACAAGTTAGTGCTTTCTTACACTACACTTCAACATTTAGGGCACAGTATAGATGCTCAAATTACTAGATTTTACTTACATTAATACTACTTCTACCTATGTTCATCTCCATTAAGCTGGAGTCAGGATAAACACTGTGCTTTAGTTGTATGTTTTCTTGGCTGTATGTGGATTATGGGGCATCACTTTGTTGAGAGCAAAGTACACAATCATTTACTCCCCGAGAAATAACGCACTCCAGATATTTAAATATTTTTGTTTTTATGCTTATAGTTAATTATAACCCAAATGTACATTTTCAACCTAAAACTCATCCAGTTTAACATAGCTCATACAAGTATTCAAGTCAGAAACATCATTAGGATAAGTCAGATTGAAACATTTGCAGAATAAAATAAGAATTCCCCAAGATTTAATCTGATGTCTGATAAATTTGCAGGAGGGCCAACAGAGAACGATGGCTAGTTGTTATTTATAGGCTTGATAATTAGTGTGTTTGTAACAAACAGTTCTCTTGTTGGAAATCTAACAGTCTGATACTAAGAAGTTCAATGAGTACCATGTATTTCCTATTCATATAAAGAAATAAGGAAAAAGTTTCTATTTGCCGTGCTCAGAGGTAGTCACTTTTACAGTTAAGATGCACATCCTAACTCCTGCCTGGATTTCACTTTAGTTATCTTTACATGTAAGAGTAAGTCCTAAAAAAAAAAAAAAAAAGAAAAAAAGAAAAATTTACTACTATGAAATGCCAGAGGCAAAAACAGTAGAGTTAAAGTGGAGGCCGTAGTAAAGGAGAGCTTGATTTCAAAACACGCAAGGTCCCAAACTTTTGATTCACTACAGAAAGGCTTAGAGTAAATCTGTCATGAACCTGTGAGGCATGACACTTCCCAGATTTTTCACAGAGACTTGTTTTGTCTTTTATTTATTTCTTTCAAGTAATGGTAAACATTTCCAGCTTTCTGTAACTATGGAACCGAGAGTCGCTTAGTATACGCCCCAAACAAGGAGAACTATTTTCCTTTGGGAAATCACCTCCTGTCCTCTGTTTCTCCCCCAGAAAGACCAATGGACCTATGGACTTACCTGCTGTCGTCTTGACTCCTTCTCTTGCTGCTCTTCACTCCCAGCTGCTAAATGCCTATAGGAGTTTCCGTGGAACGGGATGTAGGTGCTGACCTTCCCCTTCCCTCAGCCTCAAGTTCTTCAAAGTCAGCCTCAGGGACTTCAGATTAAATAGATGAGCCAAGGCAAAAGAGTTCTGCTCCCCCTTCCGTTTGGCTTTCACGGCTGAATTCTAAAAAGCTGTACGAAGTTGTCAGAGGTTTCCTCTTACCTTTTTACTGAAGCAAAACGGCGTGCTGCTGCTCCAGGACAGGATTAGGTCATTCAAACAGCCCTGCAGAGAGAGTGGAGCTCAGCGGTATAGAGTCTCCAAAGGCTGGAAAGATCTGATCTTACATCAGGTGAGAGAAGGCAGCTGGCTAGGCAAGCCAATAATTATGATATCAGCTCTTGTTCGCCTCGGGCAATCCTGCATTTAATAAGAATACAAATATGACTAAGCTGCATTTTTTTTTCCTTGTTCTCTTGGTAATTCTTCAGAGAAGTTGGGCAGGTATAGAGCTCTAACTGTCTGGAAAGAGAATGTTCCCTTTCAACCTTTCTGTTTTTCTTTTGATTTAAAATACCCATCTGTTATTATGTTTTGCAAACCTATTATCCACCTGTGGTTATTAAAAACACTTTCCTGGCATGGATTTCACCATACTATCAAAAAGCATTCAGCTATCGGAATTAGGGGTCTTTCCTCAGTCTGAATCCTCATCACAGAAAGGAACTGGGGCTCCACCGTAGAATGTCAAAACATGTTGTACCATTTAAATATAAGAGGAACACAACAAAACAAGTATGCTCAGGTTAATTGTCTTTCCAAAACTGGAGTCCTTTAGCACAGTTATAAAAATAGGACCAGGTTGAAGGAGTGTAGGCATCTGTGTGGGCATGTATGTGTATATGTTTATGTGGAGAGGTTTGTTTTTTTGTGTGCAAATACATAGAGAAGAATATGAGTGTAAATGTACAGTTGCAGGAATATGTATTTCTTCTACCCTTACCTGGCTTGTGCATACTGTACAGTCCCCTACACAAACCTGATCACACCTACTGTAATAATACTTACCTACCTCATAGGGTGTTGTGAGGATTAATTAATGTTTGTAAAGTGCTTTGAAGATGAAAAGCCTTGAATGAGTGCTAAATATAATTATCGTCATTCCACAAAACAGTAGGAACATCTTTGCGGCCCCCAGGTTATTGTATAGGTACACCCATGTTTATCTCCCACGATTATGGTAAGATACTGAATAAGGTCTTGAAACTTTGATAAAAACACTCTCTCTGCTTTGGAGGGAATTATTATGTCCATGCTAGGTGCATGCTATTTGTGAAGTGTTTTTGTGATTCCTCTTGCAGAATACATTGCATAATTTGTAATAGAAAAGGTCTGCCATGACATCGACATGTCATAGCAAGAGGATCTGTGCAACAGAAGCCATGGTTTTACCTGTGGTGGATTATTTCTTAGCAAGAGTTTGCTGGTCTGGTTATATTAGATCTGTCAGGAACTTTTGATAATAGAAATGAAGATTTTGTCATTTTATCTGCAGGATCTCCTAGAGATTGTAGGTATGGATTGTTGGTGGATATGCTCTTTCCTGTCTGGAAGATTTCAAAGATAATGCTGGGTAATTATTTGACCTTTCCCAGGGCTTTCACATTTGATGTCCCTTAGGATTACATCTCTCAAACTGCCCAGGAAAGTTCTGGGATGGTTTAGCCTACACTCTACGTCTTTGCTTAACTGTCCCCAAATTCTGCATTAGCCTTAATTCCAATTCTTACTCTGATGATTGAGATAAACCCAAGATGGTTTTAGGTTAGTAACTTGGGTACTAACTGCAGAAGCACAGAGCTGAAATAGACTAATGGTCTGATTATTAATCCTATTTCTTGAGTGAGTTTTGTGGCCTGCCTTGAAATCCCACTGCTGCAGCTGTGTAGTTATTGGTACCTAAGTTAGCGAGTTTAACATTAAGTTGCTGGGTGTGTTTGCTCGCACTGGCGTCACAGGTCGATGGCAGTGCACAGATAAGATCCTGAATGAAAGTGAACTACTGACAGGCCAGCATTATCTCTCCTTTCCTGGGATGACTAGCAGGAGGAATTACTTAGAGGAATGGGGGGAGTCAGTATTTGCTGAAGACTTTTCTTCTTTCTTACCAATGTGTACTAGAGCCTTACATTAATATCCACCTTTGCTCCTGCACTGGAGATGGAGTGCAGCCCATCTCACACTAATGCTTTCTAGTGTTTTTCCTTTGACTGGCAGAATAGTTTTGTAAAATGTAAAGTCTTTAGGTCTTGTAGACTCATCCCTGTAAGGCCAATAAGCTTTTTTACAGCTCTGTGAGTGAACTTGAAGAGTTTTGTTAGAGCAGATATAGTTTTGTCTTCTGCAGATGAAGCCATATGCCACGAGCAAAGAACAGAAGAGATCAAGAGGCGTACATGAGAACAAACAGCTTTGTCAGATCCAGACTAGACTATTATAATGAGTTGACTTTAAATCTGTTCGTGTTCAGAGCTTTTGTTGGAAGACTAAGGTGCTTATTCAGTGTACTGGCAGCTATTTTGAACTGTTAAATTTGCCCCCAAATTATCTTTCATTTGTTGGGGGGAGAAGTAAAATTGCAGCCATCAAAGTTGCAAAGTAAATATTCAAAATGCAAGGCATTGTAGCCAATTCAGTGATATTTGCCTGAGTCTGTGGTTTGAAGGTGTAATGTTCCTAAGTAGAAATGGCTTCCATTTGTCTCTATGGGGGCTTAACTCAGCTGCTGTTTGACAACTACTAAAATGTCAGTGTTATTTAGTACTTCTGTGCAGGCAATGCTGCCTACACAGGGAGCAGAAGTGGCAATCTGCATAGCTGACTTGGAATCAAGTCTGTGTAAGATGTCAAGAACAGCTCAAGAGGCTGCTACTGTGTTTATTTCCCTTGCTTAGAGGGCAGGCATCCTGCACAGTGTTTCCTATAATGTCATGTTTTGATATCTCAGGCATGAGATATACATTATTTTGTAATGGAACTCGGAAGAATAGGATTATCTTCTTTTATGCAGTTAGGTTCTTGTCTCAGACGTTTCTGCTGGACTAGCTAGTGCTTTTCAAAGCAGAGCACTGAAAATGGAAGCCTGGGCTCGAAGGGCTGCATGGCACTGTGTCTGACTCAAAATGTTTGATCAATTTTAACTTTAAATGCGCTTGGGATCCCATACAGGAAAAAACACTATTGACCTCAATGTAAACCCCTCTTGCTATTTAAAACTGGCAAGAACGGTCTCATTGATCTAGAGATTCGTCAGCGAGGAGTTCTGCCTATGAAATTGCTGCATTTTGTGCTCAGCCAGGGCTAACTTCATTCCTTTGATGAAATATTCTTATTTAATTTAGTAGTGGGATAATTGCTTATTTTTAATACATTGTTTATATTTTATCATGCAGTGATGGCAGTAGTATTTGTTACCATGAATAGCTTTGTAGGCTTACAATTTTTGTATCCTAACATTTGGATGGTAAGGTTACAGAATGACTTAAGACGTAATCTAACCAACTGCTCTGCCACCATTAAATAGGAAAAGTGGCCCAGCATCTCTCCCTTGGGATCACCTGAGGGAAGACACACCTGGGTGTAACTTAACCGTCTGCTGTACTGCCTTTAAATAGTAGTCAGGGCTTGCTTTTTATCTTCTGAGATATCCTTAGGGAATACACACCTTGGTTTAACCTACATACACTTCAGCCCATTTTCGTCCCTAAGAAATAATTCCAAGGCGTTTATCTGGTAGTTTGAAGTCTCCAGGAAAGCAAAGCAGTAAACTGAAGTTATCAATTTTAGCATTCAATCTCTTTCAGAGAGCATCATCCTTATTCCCTTCTGAGTCTCTTCTTTGACAAAATATATCCTTCTTTTGCCCTGTAGTTATTACAGCTTTGAGAAGCTGCGAGTTTCAATATTCAGCTGGAAGACTGCAAGATAAAATTCACTGGGGAGGTAGTTCTGAATTACAGCCTCCGAATTTGGCACACCCATAAGATCCTCTTTTGTTGGCATTTGCAGAACTTTCTTTTTGTTAATTGTTTATCTTAAATTGAATATAAAGAACCATTATTATATATGAAATATCATTTCCCGACCAATGATTTAGTGTTGCCTACAAAGCAGAGCATCCCTAGCAACGCAACAGCCACTGTAAGCTATTATTGTTTTGTTATTTTAGAAATGAGGATAAGCTCAAGACATGATATTAGATTTTACTCTGCCTTTCTGCTCTAGGTGAAATTCGGGTAGATCTAGACAAGTGTTAAATCATTGTGTCATCTACCAATGTGTTTTGTTTTGCGTTTTTGACAAGACTGCTACTAGTGTGCAACTTCCAATATAGGAGTGAAGAATTAACTAAGAGATTCTGTGCTAATGTAGTAATCTCTGATTCTCTTCGTAGGTTTATTTTTCCTGATGTTTAGCTGTTGGATGCATTTGTTCCTTACAATAATTCAGCATCAAGTTCAGGATCCTATACGGTTCCAGGGTGGCTGGATCTTTCTGCAGTATTAAGGGATGTTCATGCCTTATTTGTTTACACCTCATTGTAAGCACGTCAAGCTGAAGATTTCAGAATCATTTCAAAAAGTCCTGTAACATGTCTTATACTTTCTTCTTTTTTCACAGAATGTAATTGGTGAAGAGTTGGCAGCTTTCTATCAACTTTCCCTTTTTTGTTGCCATTGCACTTTGAAAAGAAACTTTTGTGATTTTTCTTCCCTTTTTTTCTTAAAAGGTTAACAGAAAGAGAAAGCCTTCCCAGCCTGAAGCTGCTTGAGAAATGATAGGTTGGCAGGATGTCTTTGTTTGGTCTCATGGTTTCTTCATTTTTAGTTTACAGTTTTTCTTCTAGCATCCCAGCATTGAGCAGAGCAGGAAATGTATTGGGGCAGTTGTGGTGACATGAGAATAATGAGAAAGTCTGTTTTACATGAGTTTCCAGAGCACGGTGATTTAATGAATACGTATACTGTCGTAGTCATTAATGTATGAGAGTGTGGCCAATGTCAGGAGGCAAATGACTGAATCCTATGAGAGTTTTACTGAAGTTCTTGACAGTGAGCCTGGAAAAGAAGAGCTTGCTAATCCTCTGTTTATTCACTTTACTTCTTTACCTAAATACAACTTTCTAGGGTCAGACCACATGAGATTCGAAGGAGAATGCTATTGCAGCCTGGATTTGAGACCCTGAGGGACTGTGGGAGTTTCAAGAACATGTGGAGCTACAAGTGAGGCCTTTGAACTGTGTGAGTCTCCCAAACCCAATCCTGTCACATTCACAATTTTGAATATGCTGTGCAGGTTTGACCACTTAGCACTAGGGCATAAGCAATGAAACGATCACTCATACATTACTTCATATTATTGCTTCTAAGACTTGCTGCTGCTCTTGTTATTTTCCATTTATTTTAAGTTGCAAGATGGTTTCTCAGGGTGTCCAATAACCCACACACTGCAAAGAGTGTGTGTCTTGGTTCCCAGGCTGGTTTCTTGTCTGCCGCTCCTTGCTAACGTTGTCGTGGACACGCAGCATCCTTTCTGGAGCTGTGACAGAGCTTAGAGACAATACTTGCTTGTAAATGATGTGCAACGTTGCTTTGTGGTACAGATGAAGTATGTAAGCAATTTACTGTATTTATGAACTCCGTAGCTCAAGATGAAACATATCGTATTCTTGCAGCAGTGCTTTTCAGTGGTTGAGGATAATCTGTTTTGAATTATTTTGAAATCTCTCATGTAGCACTCAAAACACTGGATTGTATTCAGAACCTGTTGTACTTCTCTGCTTGCAGAGCCTCCTATATTCCTTTCCAAAAACTTATGAACTTACCAATAATTGGAACACTGCTCTTGTATTTGCCTCGCTGAACATATTTTCTATAGAAGTCTAGGAACACGTCAGCTAGAGAGAAAATAGTATTTCTTGTCTGTACCACAACCTTTAACCAAGTTTGTAACAAGTTAGCGATGTGATTGGTTCTGACCAGGGTGATTAATATTTAGCTGACTAAAAGACAGCTAACAGTGTTTTGCTCCTGCCAGAGGCTTAGGCACATGATTATCTTCTTGTAACTGGCTTGGCAGAAGGGCAGAAGTCTCTCTCTTTTTTTTTTTTTAAGCCCCTTAACCATGTCTAATAACCAGTACAACTGGTCTGTCTTCTTCCTTTCTTGGAGCGTGCTTGGATACTCCTAACTACAGTGTTCCATAAGCAGCTAGTGCCAATACATGCACGCCTCTAGTGTTCTGCATTTCCATAAACTTTGGGGGATATCTGTGCTGAGTTGACGAGGATGTGCTGACACTATCTGTGTGAGAAATATGGAAGTAAAAACAGGATTAGTAGAGTCGTGTTGCAGAAAAAAAATGTTCTGGTGATATAACTGAAATTTAGTTCACTGCAAGATGAGTTGCTTAAGAATACTTTATAAAAACATAGTTGTGCTGTGGTATCTGTAGGTAAAGCTTGGCAGATGCTTGATGTAACAGCTCAAAGTTTGTCTCAGAATTCAACCATCTGTTATTGTATCCCATTTGAAATGGAAAGTAAGAGTGTGAAGAGTTTGCCTGGGACGTTCATAAGAAATGCTTGGATTTTCCTAACCAATTTTAACGCAGTCGCAACCTGGGATGCATTCGTTGCTCCACTCTAGGACATTGTGCTTGCTGCAGACTCGAATTTGGTGACGTAGGTAGCCCATGGAGCATGGAGATTGTGGGAATAGCCTGGCTGTGACTCAGGGGTCTGCGAGGCCCTTGCCAGGGTTCCCCATGCAAGATTTCAGAGCCACTAGGGCTGATCAGAATGGAGAGAGGTTCCCACCATCCCCTCCAAAACCTTTTCACATGTTGCTTGGGCAATTCTTCCTTCATCTTTATCTTCTCATACAATAGTGGAAAACATAAAACCTTATGCTTCCGCCAACAGCAGCTGAAATCATCCCAGAGGTATTATCTTAGAAACTAGAAAATGATTCAATGAAACAAGGAATGAATCATATAAATACTCAAAAGTGTTGTACCTCAGCAATGTCCCTCCCTTCTTAGTACAAAGCAAAGAACAAAAGCAGGCTGCTGCCTGGCATGGGCCCCTCCTAGATGACTTACTGGGGCTGTGAAATGATCAGCAGCCTCAGAAAGAAGTGCTTAGGCAGTGTTTATGACTTGAATTTCTTCTCTTCAGTTGTCTATGAGCATGGAACCTGTAGCACAATTCTTCTTTTGAATGCCTGTATATATTCCAGAAGAGGGGTGAAGGAGGACATTCATGGAAGCAACTGTTTATGTTTACAGATTTCTGGATGGCTTTTATTTTTCAGAAACTAAAAATGAGTTTTTAGAGATAAAATATGTGCATAGAAGAAATACAAACATTATCAGGTCATGAACATATGAAACAACATTTTAATTGCTGATGATGTTCTTAAGTACTCCCTTAAAAAAAAACATGCAATGTGGAGTTGTGTTTCCTCTTCAAATAGAAAGTTATAATGGAAGGTAAAAACATGTTCCAAGATTTCTGTGGCACATAGGGGAACTTCAGTGAGAAATAAATATTGATTTCAGATTCCCCAAATTTCAAGTTAAATGTGAGAGATGCAAGATAATCAGGGAAAACCTTTATGGAAGGTATTTGATGCAAATTATTGCTGGGAAGAGTACTGTAGAACAGATGAAAAGAATTAAGGAGCATAAGAATAAGTAATTGCAACTGAAGGCTTTGCTCTAAATTGAACAAAAACTGTTCCTTAAGCAAGAATTATGAGCCCATTATGGGTCTCCAGTTCTCCAATCTGTAAGGTTTCACAGTAACTGATAGGACTGGTTCCTGCATACTCTCAGCTCTGTGTCAGTCCTTAGTTTTATTGATTTTGATCAGTAAAAAGAAAATCCACTGCAGTTATTCAAGATACTTTAACATTGCTCTGCCTTTTTTTTTTCTTTCCTTTTTGCACAGTGTGCTCTTTGGTGAGGATCTTGTGACATCAGTGGCAAATGTCAGTGAGGAATTGCCTCAGGCCAGTGTGACTTTCAAAGGATAAGGCAATTTGTTACCTTGCCAATGAACAGTTCATTACATTTCTAATTATTGTTATTAGTCTGGCAGGTGGTGCCATGCATGATATTTTTACAACTGCCCAAGATGCAGATAGTTCTTTCATGACAAAAACTAATCTGAGTAAGATTTAAAGAAAACCAGACATTCTTCTGTAGTACATGTTTGATGTTTCCTTGCTTAAAATTTAGTATAAGGCACCTGGTCATTCATGAATCTGAAATGGATTGGCTCTTAAAAGATTTTTACTCTGATAACAATTGTGATTAGAGTGTGTTAACAGCCTGCACTAGATATGAAGGTATCTCTCTCTCCCTCTCAAGATTTTTCTTCTAGTGTCTTTTACTCTTTGTATAAATTAAAGACTCATCATATTTGTAAACTCTAACTCAGAGTTGATGCCTAGGAATAATAAATATTCCCATCCTGGTAAAGATCTAACGTCCTAAACATAGAAACTATGCATCCTGTAGTTTGTAGGGTTACCTGCACAGTCAGATTCAAGAAAGAAAAACATCAGAAATATGACATAGGTTTCAGTAGGGGCTAATGCAATAACACACTCTCCCTTTTGAGTAGCCCAGTCCAGTTCCACCTGTCACTGCAATGTGACCTGTACAGAGCAGATGATAAGGCACGTCCTGTCTTTGCTGTGTCATATAATGTGTGGCAAAACATATTTCCTTAAACAGTTTCACATAGCTAACTCCAGTGAATACTGAATAACTTGACGTGACGCTACTAGCAGAAAGAAGGAATTAATTCAGAAGAAATAGAACTAGGAAATAAATTTGCTGTTGCCGTGGCCTGCAGTATTTTAGTTGCATGCAATCAGTATTGTAAAAGCAGCTACTTTGCTCACATAGCTACTGTCTTAACAAACATAAAGAGTATTTTTCTGTATTCTTATGGTACAGAGAAATAATTTGAAAATTATTCTTGTAAACAAAATCTGTTTGTTCAGTTTATGTATGTATCCCTTTCTTCTTCCCTGTTAGCCCAGGAATTTGAGAACCACATTTAGGAGAACCAACCACTTAGAGTGTTTTTTTACTGACAGTAAATTCAATTGGATTTCAAAATTTTACAGTTTAGCTCAAGAAAATAAGGAGTCTGGACAGTCGTCTTGTCTATCCCTGTGTCTGTCAAACTACCTTGGTGTTTTATGATATGCTGTGACAAGGTAACAGATTTCTTTAATGAAACATTTTGTCTGGCTAAGATGGAACATAAATTGGCAGCAACAGAAAATTAACTGGTGCCTTCTGTAAGGAAAAAAATAGATACTATTTATAGAATAAAATTTCATGTTTTTGTCTTTCTGTGACTTGAAGGAGCTGCAGCTGTGCTAGAATGGTTCCAGGATTTGGCTGACTTATGCATGCACCTGCCAGGGCTCAGGTAAGAGCTCATCTTGCCGGAGCAGGGAGCATGGGCATGTTTTAGAGTCATTCCCTGCAGGGGCTGTTCAGCAGGTACAGTAGGCCAAAAGTGGCACTGATTCAAAATAGTGGCTAGAAAGATATTACATACTTGCCTGCACCTGGTGCAGAGGAAACTAAAGATGTCAGTCCCCTCCCCTTTCCCCATCAATTGTCTCATATTTCTGAGATACAGGTATGTGGTTACAGTGTAAACAGACCAAAGGTTTTTCTTCTAGGCTAGTAAGCTACGTGTTTTTCTTATAGTATCTCTGCCAAAATACAGAAACATACTGTGAACTCCTGCACTTCCACACACCCCATGTACACTGAGGAGAAAGACTTTTATTTCTAGAGCTGGGATGGGACCCAGAATTTGCCCTTCTCATTCTTTTCTGAGTGTATTTCAGAACTGATCTTTGTCCTGTTGATACGCCATACTTTCTATCGACTGTCATTGCATCTCAAATTAAGACATAATGTATGTGCACAAGAGAGAGGCTTTTGTATATTTTTCTGGGACATTCACAGCTTGATCTTTCCTGTGTGACAGTCCAGCAGGCCTGTCGTTCTAGCCTGTGGTGGCCACTAGCTTTCACCACTAAATAAAGAAGTGCTCTGTCCTCACCCCTAAGCTTGCAAGTTACCCTGAAAAGTCCAATCTTTAACAGTCATCTGAATAAATTCGAGTGATGTTACTGCATTTTGTGTGGCCTGGATGATAAAGATGTAACACTAAAGGAATTAGAAAGGCTATTTCAACTTGAATAAGTCATGTATTTTGAGGCTGTGCTCTTTCTTCAGTATCAGTTGTAGCTCTTGATACCACAACACTGTTTGGTTAGATCTAAGGAGAAAAGAAAAAGCGCAGGTGTGAGGAAGCTCCCATTGTACAACTGTGTTATCTGCAATGCAGACAAGTGATTTATGATTGCATGTTTCATGTAGCAGGAATGATATTGCTAGAGGTAAGAACAGAAAGGAAAATTCAAACTCGCTTCAGGTGACAGGCATCTTACAAATAAAGAAGATCCCTTTGAATTTTCTGGCAAGTCTCATCAGGATAGTCCTACAGCAGAAAGGGAAATGGGACTTTTCCTTTACAGTCACAATAGGTCCCAAATAACCACTGCTTGCTGTGTTAAGATCCTCTTGATAGGCAACCAGGAAAGCTA